>NW_020954585.1:50842313-50958138 GCF_900497805.2 Vombatus ursinus
TGCCCTCAGACATATAACATTCACTAGCTGTGTGACCCTGGGCAAGTCAATTAACCTCATTGCCTAGACCCCCTCCAAAAAAAAATATTAAAAATGTTTAGAGGCAGCTAGGTGGCTCAGTGGATAGAGCACCAGCCCTGGAGCCAGGAGGACCTAAGAGGACCTGAGTTCAAATGCGACTTCAGACACATAAAAACACTTATTAGCTGCGTGACCCTAGGCAAGTCACTTAACCCCATTGCCTAGCCAAAAAATAAATAAATAAAAATAGATTTTCCTGATTCCAAGTCCAGCATTCACCCTCTACTCCAGGGTAGCCTCTTTGAGCTTGCCAAATACTGAACAACTATTAGTCCTAGTGGAAAGCCCTCTAAATTAGATGTTGAATTGTTTAGTTGTCTCAGTCCTGTCTGACTCTTCATGACCCCATTTGGGGTTTTCTTGGCAAAAATACTGGAGAGGTTTGGCAAGTCACTTAATTCTGTTTGCCTCAGTTTCCTCATCTGTAAAATGAGCTAGAGAAGGAAATGGCAAACCACTCCAGTGTCTTGACCAAAAGAAGCCCAAATAGGGTCACAAAGAGTCAGACGCAACTGAAATGACTACACCACAACAACAAAGGTTTGCAAAGTGATTAACAAATATTATATCATTTTTATCCTCACAACAACCCTGGGAGGTATTTTTAATTATCATAACAACCTACCTCACAGGGTTGTTGTGGGTATCACATTTGCTTGGCACACTTGTGTTAGGCACAGAGTAGACAATAAATGCTTATTGACGGACTACTGACTGAGATAGGTGCTATCACAGTTGTTGGCTGTTGTCCTTCCTTTTTGAAGAGGACCAAAATTACATCACTATACTAGAATCAAATTTCAGTGTGTCCAGCTATGGCTGATCAGACCAATATGAGCTCAGAATGTTCTGCCACAGGACTGGCACCAACCGTCCATATGAACCTCTGGGGTGGATTCTCTGAGTTTTCATATCTTGCATTTCTTGTGAGCTACTTCAATTCTGCTTTGCTCATAGAGCACAGAACCTTTTCTGATGTGGGCACGCCATGCAGGGTGGTCCTGTGCTAGTGTCTCCTATGTCACACAATCAATTCCAAAGTTCTTAACAGAAACCTTGAGAGTGTCCTTGTATCGCTTCTTCTGACCATCTTGAGAGCACCTGCCCTCTGAGAGTTCTCCATAAAATAGTTTTTTTGGCAAACGTATGTTTTGCATTCAAACAACATGGCCAGCCCATCAGAGTTGCATTCTCTGAAGCAGAGTTTGAATGCTTGGCAGTTTAGTTTAAGAAGGGACCTCAGTGTTGGGTACCTTATCCTGCCAGGTGATCTTCAGAATCTTCCTAAGACAAATGGAAGCGATTCAGTTTCCTGGCACAGCACTGGTATACTGTCCAGGTTTCACAGGCATACAACAATGAGGTCAGCACAACGGCTCTGTAGGTCTTCAGTTTGGTAGTCAGTCTAATACCTCTTATCTTGCACACTTATCTTCAGAGTTTCCCAAATGCTGAGCTAGCTTTGGCAATGCGTGTGTCAACCTCATTATCAATGTGTACATGCCTGGAAAGTACACTACCACGGTAAGTGAACTTATCCACAGCATTCAAAACTTCTCCATTTGCTGCAACTGACTGTTCCACATATGGATGGTGTGGTGGTGGCTGATGGAGCACCTGTGTTTTCTTGGTGTTAATTGTTAGGCCAAAATTAGCACAAACAACAGAGAATTGATCCATTCTTTGTTGCATCTCAGCTTAAGAAGCAGCATTGAGCACACAATCATCTGCAAACAGAAAATCATGCACCAACACTCCCTCCACTTTGGTCTTGGCTTGTAGTCTTCAAGTTGAAGAATTTACCATCAGTGCGGTAGCTGACATTGATGCCATGTGCATCCTCATTGAAAGCATTTGACAACATAGCTGAAAACATCATGCTAAAAAACATGGGAGAGGGGGCAGCTAGGTGGCGCAGTAGATAGACCACTGGTCCTGGAGTCAGGAGGACCTGAGTTCAAATCCGGCCTCAGACACTTGACACTTACTAGCTGTGTGACACTGGGCAAGTCACTTAACCCCATTGCCTAATTTTAAAAAAAATAAAAAGCATGGGAGCAAGTACACAGCCTTAGACAATACTCTTGTGCTTTCTGGATAATAGGTGCTATCATACCTATTTAATGGATGAGGAAACTGAGGCATGCAAGCTAAGTGATTTGCCCAGGGTCACACAGCCAGTAATTGGAAGTAAGGAGTCATTTTACTCCTGGGATTATATCTAGGATATCATTAAAAGAAAAGGAAAGGGCACCTATGTGGAAAGAAATATTCCTATTTGTTTTATTTGTAATAGTAAAAATACTGGAAATAACTACATGGCAGATGGCAGATGATTGGAGAATGGAATCCTACATTGTGGTATGCTAATACTATGAAAGGCAGCCTGGATTATGTGGATGGTCTTGAGACAGGAAGCAATTAGAGTCTTGCCTCTAACACATACTGTGTGATCACGGGCAAATCAGTCACTTAGCCTCTCTGTACTTGCTAAGAATAAGCTACAGAGACAGCTAGGCGGCACAAGGAATAGAAAGCTGGGCCTGGACTCAGGAAGACCTGAGTTCTAATCCAGCCTTGGACACTAGCTGCGTCTGGTTCTCCTCCTATTATCTGACATCACGAATATAAATACAAAAATGAGACATTCCCTGCCTTCAAGGAGCTTACATTCTCTAGTCTATCTTGCCCTTGGAGTGACCTCTCTCTCACTCCTTCCTTGTCTGTGATTCCTTCCCTCTGCCCAGCCGCAGTCCCACCATGCCTCGGGGATCCTCCTCCTCTACCTTCTTTGCTGGATCTAATCCCTCTAATCCTAGATGTCCCTCCGGGCTCTGCCCTGGGCCCTCTTCTCCCTCTATACTACTTCACTTGGTGACCTCATTTAATTATGATCTCTACGCTGATGATTCTCAACATCTACCTCTCCTGCCTCGGTCTCTTGCCCGACTTTCAATCTCACATCTCCAACTGCTATGCAGACATCTCAAACTGTATGTCCAGTATACATCTTAAAGTCAGTATGTCCAAAACAAAACTTATTATCTTTCCTCTAATCGTCCTCTCCTCTTACCATCTCTCTTACTGTAGAGGGTAGCACCATCCTCCCAGTTCCTCAGGCTCTCAACCTAGAAGTCATTCCTGACTCCTCACTATCTCTCATCCCCATATCCAAATTGTTATCAAGGCCTGCTGATGTCACCTCTGCAGCATCTTTTGAATACGCCCTCTTCTTTAACTCTACTCTGCCTCAGGCTCTGATCCCCTCACGCCTGGACTTCTGCTAGAGCCTGCTGGTGAGTCTGCCTGCTTTAAGTTTCTCCCCACTCTAATCCATCCCCCATTCAGTCACTAGAGTGATTTTCCTAAAGCACATGTCACCCCTCTTCTCAATAAACTCCAATGGCTCCCTATTGCCTCCAGGATCAATACAAAATGCTCTGTTTAGCAATCAAGGCCCTTCATAACCTAGCCCTCTCCTACCTTTCTGTCTTTTTACACCTTACTCCCCAACACTTGCTCTTCAATCCGGTAACACTGGCTTCCTGGCTGTTCGACAAACAAGATACTCTATTTCTCAGCTCCCGGCTTTTTCTCTGGCTGTCCCTCTTGCCTGGACTGTTCTCCTTCCTCCACTCTGACTCCTGACCTTCCTAGCTTCTTTTAAGTCCCAACCAAAATCCCACCTCCTACAGAAAGTCTTCCCCAACCCCTCTTTTTTAAATTTTAACTTTTTCAATTTTTAGGCAATTGGGGTTTAATGACTTGCCCAGGGTCACACAGCTAGTAAGTGTCAAGTGTTTGGTCTGAGACTGGATTTGAACTCAGGTCCTCCTGACTTCAGGGCCGGTGCTCTATCCATACTGCGCCACCTAGCTGCCCCTCAACCCCTCTTTTTAAAAAATTTATTGTTATTTTTAAAAATCTATTTAGTATTTTATTTCCCCCCACTTACATGTAAAACAATTTTAACATTCATTTTTAAAACTTTGAGTTCTAAATTCCCTCTCTTCCTCTCTACCTACCCCCCACCACATTGAGAAGGCAAGCAATTCAATATAGGTTATACATGTGTAGTCATGCAAAACATTTCCATAATAGTCATGTTGTAAAAGAAAACATAGACCAAAAAAGAAAAAAAAAACTGAAGAAAAATAAAGAAAGCAAAAAAAAAAGTATGCTTCAATCTGAATTCAGACACCAACAATTTTTTGTCTGGGGAAGGATAGCATTTTTCATAAGTCCTTCAGAGTTGTCTTGCATCATTGCGTTGCTGAAAATAGTTAAATCATTCACAGGTGATCATCTTAAAATATTGCTGTTACTTTGTACACAGGACATTTCACTTTGCACCAGTTCTTGTAAGTCTTTCCAGGTTTTTCTGAGAGCATCCTGCTCATCTTTTTTTCTTGTAGCACAATAATATTCCATCATAATCACATACTACAATTTGTTCAGTCATTCCCCAATTGATGGGCATCCCTTTAATTTCCAATTCTTTGATACCAGAAAAGAGCAGCTAGAAATATTTTTGTACATGTGGGTCCTTTTCCTTTTTGTTTTTTATCTCTTTTGGGATACAGACCTAGTAGTGGTACTACTAAGTTTTGCTACCTTTTGGTATACATGGTTTTATAGCCCTTTGGACGTAGTTCCAAATTGCTCTACAGAATGGTTGATTCAATTCACAATTCCACTAACAATGCATTAATATCCCACTTTTCCCACATCCTCTCCAACATTTGTCATTTTCACTTTCTGTACAATTAGCCAGTCTAATAGATATGAGGCAGTACCATAGAATAGTTTTAATTTGCATTTCTCTAATCAATAGTGAGTTAGAATATTTTTTCATATGGCCAGAGAGAGCTTTGATTACTTCATCGGAAAACTGTTCATATCTTTTGGTCATTTATCAGTTGGGAAATAGCTCTTATTTTTATAAATTTGACTCAGTTCTCTATATGTTTGAGAAATGAGGCCTTTATCAGAGAAACTTGCTTCAAAATTGTTTTCATAGTTACTATTGCTAAATGGATTTCCCTCGGGGGCAGCTTGGTGATGCAGTAGATAGAGCACCAGCCGGAAGTCAGGAGGACCTGAGTTCAAATGTGACCTCAGACCAAACACTTAACACTTACTAGCTGTGTGATCCTGGGCAAATCATTTAACCCCAATTGCCTAAAGGAAAAATAAAATAAAATAAACATATTTCCCTCCTCCCTATTCCCTCCAAATTTATTCTATTCTTTCTCTCCTTTCACTCTGTCCCTCCTCAAAAGTGTTTTGCTTCTGACTACCCACTCTCCCAATCTGCCCTCCCTTCTATCACACACATACACACCCCTTTCTCTTATTCCCTTTCCCTCCTGCTTTCCTGTAGGGTAAGATAGATTTCTATACCCAATTGACTGTGTACATTATTCCCTCTTTGAGCCAATTCTGATCAGAATAAGGTTCACTCACTCCCCCTCACATCCCCATCTTCCCCTCCACTGTAAGAACAGTTTCTTGCCTCTTTTATGTGAGATAATTTGCCCCATTCTACCTCACCCTTTCCTTTTCCCCCAGTACATTCCTCTTTCACCTCTGCATTTTATTTTTTTAGATATCATCCCTTCATATTCAATTCACACCTGTGCCCTCTGTCTATATATATTCCTTCTAACTGCTCTAATAATGAGAAAGTTCTTAGGAGTTACAAGTATCTTCCCATGTGGGAATGTAAACAGTTTAACCTTATTAAGTCCCTTATGATCCCCTTTCCTGTTTACCTTTTTAATGCTTGAGTCTTATATTTGAAAGTCAAGTTTTCTATTCAGCTCTGGTCTTTTTACCAATACTGCTTGAAAGTCCTCTGTTTCATTGAATGTCCATTATTCTCCTGAAGGATTATACTCAGTTTTGCTGGGTAGGTGATTCTTGATTATAATCTTAGCTCCCCTGCCTTCTGGAATATCATATTCCAAGCCCTCTGATCCTTTAATGTAGAAGCTGCTAAATCTTGTGCTATCCTGACTGTGGCTTCATGATGCTTGAATCGTTTCTTTCTGACTGCTTACGATATTTTCTCCTTGACCTTAGAGCTTTGGAATTTGGCTACAATATTCCTAGGAGTTTTCATTTTGGGATCTCTTTTAGGAGGTGATTGATGGATTCTTTCAATTTCTATTTTACCTTCTAGTTCTAGAATATGAGGGCAGCTGTCCTTGATAATTTCTTGAAAGATAATGTCTAGGTTTTTTTTTTTAATCATGGCTTTCAGGTAGTCCAATAATTTTTAAATTATCTCTTCTGGATCTATTTTTCAGGCCTGTTGTTTTTCCAGTGAGATATTTCACATTGTTTTCTACTTTTTCATTCTTTCACTTTTGTTTTATTGTTTCTTGATTTCTCATAAAGTCATTAGCTTCTATTTGCTCAATTCTAATTTTTAAGGAGTTTTATCCTCAGTGAATTTTTGTGCCATTTTCTGCATTTGGTCAAATCTGCTTTTTAAGGTGTTCTTCTGTTCATTGGCTTTTTGGACCTCTTTTACCATTTGGCCTAGTCTGTTTTTTAAAGTGTTATTTTCTTGAGTATTTTTTTTATATCTCCTTTACCAAGCTGTTGACTAGTTTTTCATGATTTTCTTGCATCACTCTCATTTCTCTTCCCAATTTTTCCTCTACCTCTCTTACTTGATTTTCAAAATCCTTTTTGAGCTCTTCCATGGCCTGAGACCAATTCATATTTAGCTTTGACTTTGTCGTCTTCTTCTGAGTGTGTGTTTTGATCTTCCTTGTCAACATAGTAAGTTTCTATGGTCAGAACTGTTGTCTGTTGTTTGCTCATTTTCCCAGCCTATTACTTGACTTTCAACTCTTTGTTAAAGTAGGGCTCTGCTTCCAGGGTGGAGGGCACACTGTCCCAAGCTTCAGAGGTTTTGGGCAGCTGTTTTCAGAGATACTTCTAAGGCCCTGTAAGTTTTCAGTTCTTCCGAGGTGGTGTGATCTAAGGAGAGGCGTTTACTACTCTCCTGGCCTGTGCTCTGGTCTATGAGTGACCACACGCCCTCTTTTCTGCCCTGACACTGTGAGGAGTGTCCCTGCTGCTCTGTGGCCACAAGCTCCAGTGTGCTAGTGCTCCTTCTCACCTGCCACTCAAGACTGTGACCTGGATCTGAGTACGGGCAAAGCAACAGAGTCCTGTCTCAGTGCTCGCAAAGAGCCCCCTGTAATCTCCTTCTGACCAGTTGTTTGACCCCCTTACCGTCTGCGGGCTGAGAGCTCCAGAAGCAGCTGCTGGTGCTGCTGCTGATTCATTGACTCCCAAGGCCCGTTCCTGGTTTGCTGGGGCCAAGGCTGTGCCGGCACAGTCTGCACTGAACTGTGCTCCACTCTCAGCCAGGCGCAATAGACCTTTCCTGCCGAACCTCTGAGTTGTCTTGGGATGGAAAATTATTTCACTCTGTCTTTTTGTGGGTTCTGCCACTCTAGAATTTGTTTAGAGTCATTTTTAAAGGTATTTGGAAGAGTTTGAGGGAGAGCTTAGGCAAGTCCCTGCCTTTACTCAGCCATCTTTGCTCAGCCCCCCTAACCCCTCTTAATTCCAGTGCCTTCTCTGTTAATTATCTCCTATTTATCCTGTATGTAGTTTGCTTTGTTTGTATTTGTTTGCATACTGTCTCCCTCACTAGATTGTAAGCTCCTTGAGGGCAGGGACTGTCTTTTGCCTCTTTTTGTATCCCCAGCACTTAGCACAGTGCCTGGCACATAATAGGTACTTAATAAATATTTATTAATTGATTAATTGGACTATTAAATGGGTATCATAGTAGCACCTACTTCCCAGGGTTGTTGTGAGGATCAAATGAGATAATATTTGTAAAGCACTCAGCAGAGTGCCTGGCACTTAATAAGCACTATATAAATGGGACAGCTAGGTGGCAAAGTGGATAAAGCACAGAGCCTGGAATCAGGAAAGCTCATCTTTGTGAGTTCAAATCCAGCCTCAGACACTTACTAGCTGTATGACCCTGGGCAAGTCACTTAACCCTGGTTGCCTCAGTTCTTTATCTGTAAAATGATCTGTAGAAGGAAATGGTAAACCACTTCAGTATCTTTGCCAAGAAAACCAGAAATGGAGTCATAAAGAGTTGGACACAACTGAAAAATGACTGAAACAAAATATAAATTGTAACCATTATAGCTATTATTATTATTATTACAAGTAAATTTCCCATTAACACTGGTGGAGAAAGTTTCCACAGTGGGAGTTCCTTACACCAATTTAGGTCTGGCAAAAAAAAAATATATCCGTGCAACAGAATATTATTACATGGTGAAAGAAGAATATAAAGAACACAGAGAACCATGGGAATACATAAAGTAATACAGAACAAAGTCAGCAGAATAAAAATAAACATAACTAATACACACTAGGACCTTATTTTTAAAATAATGGCAACAAAATTTTCTAAGTCCACATGCAGAAAAGAGGTGGGGAGGAGAGAGTATAAATAAGTAGTTGCTGTCATTATTTTATGAACTCTCGTGTTATTAATATTTTAAAGATCAGAATGTAAATAATTCAAAGTTACAGTTTTATTCGAGGCATCTCCAAGTTCTGTTTATTTGTATTTGTAGAAATTGCTAAGATGCTTATAATAAAACATTTTTTTTGAAAAATAAATAAACTTTGTGGCCCAGCCTTTTAAGTGCTGGCAAAATTCATTGTGAGGAGATAGTGGTGGCTGGGATGCTCTGAGTAGGCTCCCCATCCACTCTGGGTCAATGGATGATGAAAAAGATCAGACAGCCCCCGAGGGCACCAGGGTATTTGAGAGGCTCCTGGAAGAAAAACTGGTCTATCTTGGAAACATCTGGAACTCAAGGGTCTTAGGGATTCTCTGTTACTGCTCTTTTGTTCTATAAAAAAGGAAAATGAGGTCTAGGGAGGTGACTTGCCCAAGGCACATTCAACTGGTGTTAAGGAAAGGCCACTGGATAAAGAGTCTGGAGCCTTGAGAAGGAATCTTACTTATTATCTGTAGGTGGCTTCAGGTAAGAACCTAATTTCTCTAGGCTTCAGTTTACTAGTCTAAAGCAAGAAGGTTAATGATCTTGCGGGTCCTTCCCAATACTTAGGATAAGGTCTATACTTGACCTTTATCTTTCCATCCAGTTCTGGCCACCCTTGAACTTTACTAAGTCAATCTCCATGAGTGCCCCACCAGACAAATTGAGACTTGGGAAAGACCTTAATTTAGCAAGGCCAAGGTTATGCACTGCATCACGGCCATCACCAGTCATCTTGACTTAGGTCTTGCCGCTGTACTTCAGTGACTGTGGAGGAGAGAGTGAGGCTGACGACTTGATGCAGCTCTGCCTCATTTAAATCCAGTTCACAAGCAAGTCAAGACATCACCCTCGTAATGTCATTGGTCCTCTTCAAAAGGGAAGGATGAGCAACAACAGATCTGTACCTCTAAGTACATGATTCAAACCCAGGTTTCTTGACCTCCTGGCATGGTGGAAGGAGTGCTGGATTTGAGTCAGAGGATCTGGGCTCAAGTCAGTTTCCTCTTCTGTAAAATGAAGGGCTTGGAGCAGATGACCTCTGAGGTCGCTTTCACGTCTAGGTCTGATCCCATCATCCATCACACTATTTCTCGTCTTCTAATGGGGAAGAAATGTCTGTGGCCTGAATCCCTGGAAATGCTCCCCTTCTGAGGATGGACCCATTCTTCTTTGTGAGGATTGTCCTCTCCACAGAATCCAGGCATCCCCATCCCAGAGACTTGACTCTTTGGATCCCCTTTGCCCTCCTATGACTCCTATTAGTGAATTTCCAGGCTCAGCTGGGTGGGGGAGCCAATCTACTTTACCAGGTCCTGAGAAAGTCAACAACCTTAGCCCTGGCACCTCCTGTTTGGGGATAATGTGTCCTGCCTTAGCTGGCCCCATTGGGCAATGCAGTGCATCCTGGTTACCTGTGCCCAAACCGCATATCCTGGTATTAGGGCTGGGGTGGGACCCAAACTGGCTGGCCGGAGTCCTTACAGCTGACAGCCCGGCTCTGCTGACGGGTCAGACTGTTTGCCAAGAGACTGTTATATCCACAGTAGGGCCCACCCACTCAAGAGCTAGAGGCCTGAGGGTATGTGGTGAAAGAGGGTGGAGAGGCTGGGAAAGGATCTCAGCTCAAACAACCTGTCAGTCTAAGTCAATATTTGTATTCAACACATTTTGGCAGCTAGAAACCCACCTGCCTCCAAGTAGAAACTGGGCAGAAAGGAGGGCTTGTGACAGGTTTAAGTTGCCCTTGATGTTTGACCCTCATGCCACAGAACTGAGCTCTAAGCTAAAACTGAGACTCATTTTTCCTTGGTGGTCTCAAATAGATACCTCTGTGGCTCCTAGAAGCAAAAGGCCTTCACAAAGAACCTAATTTTTTTTGGAAGGAGAAAGAGACCACTCTGAGATCCTAAGTGTTTTTGACTTCTTTCACCTCAGTCCTTATAAACAACAAATGAATGAATGAATGAAAGAAAGAAAAAGCTTTTATTAAATACCTGTTATGTGCCAGGTATTGGGCTAGACATCAGGAATGCAAGTACAAAAGTGAGACAATCACTACCTTATAGGAGCTTAAGTCCTTTAGTCCATCTTGCCCTTGGAGTGACCTCTTTTCCACTCCTTCCTTGCCAATGATTCCTTTCCTCTGCTCACACACAGTCTTGCCGTGCCCCTAAGATACTCCTCTCATCTTTCCTAGATTAGACATCCATCCACACCTTGGACACCATGAAGACCTATGGGGTGAATGAAGGAAATGAAGTTTCTGCAGTTTTTATGGCATATGAGCTTCAATCAATTGAAAAGTATTTATTAATCACCTATCATATGGGCACCTCTCGTATGCCCAGCACTGTGCTCTGAGACTCAAGGCCCAAGCACTGCCTAAATCAGGGGTGAGGAACCTGCAGACTTGAGGCTTCATGTGGCCCTCTAGGTTCTAAAGGGCAGCCCTTTGACTGAATCCAAAGTTCACAGAACAAATCCTTTTATTAAGGGGCTGTGTGGTCCAAGAAGTTTGGCTCAGATATGTAATATAAGAATGTGCAGAGGCTATGCATGTATAATAACTGAGGATACAAGAAGGATCTAGGTAATTTCAAAGACAATAGAGCAAGAAGAATTATTTAGAAGAAGTCAAGGATTTGGAATCATATCTCTAAGCTTTGAAAGTATGCCATGGAGGGTAATTGTCATTCCCTCCCCTACTTGACAATAGAAAGAATACTGAATTTGAAGTCAGAGGCCCTGGTACTGCTGCTTACAACATTTGTTACCTTGGATAATAACAATAGTTTTTATTATTATTACAACTGGCATTTATATAACTTTCAGTTACATTCATTATCTCATTATATTCATTACCTCATTTAATCCTCACAATAATTCTTGTTGTTTAGTTGTTTCAGTCATGTGTATTTGTGACATAACCCCTTTTGGGGTTGCCTTGGCAAAGATACTGGAGTGGTTTGACATTTCCTTCTCTAGTTCATTTTACAGATGAGGCAAATAGGGTGAAGTGACTTGCCCAGGGTAACACAGCTAGTAAGTGTCTGAGGTCAGATTTGAACTCAGTAAGATGAGTCTTCCTGATTCCAGGCCTGGCACTCTATCCACTGTGCCACCTAGATGCCCCCTCCAATAACCCTGCAAGTAGATACAATTATTATCCTCATTTTTCAGATGAGGAAGTTGAGGTTAAGAAGGGTTAAATGACTTACCTAGCATCATGCTTCTAGTGAGGGACACAGTAAGGGATGTAGATAGGATTTGAACTCAGATCTTTCTTGACTCCAAGCCCTACACTCTATTTGCTATACAACCTTTACCTGCTAATACTGCTTAGACGAGTCCCTTGACCTCTATAGACCTTAATTTCCTCATAATAAAATGAGATTTTAGACTAGATCAAGGGTCCTTAACCTTTTTTAACTCATGGACCCCACTGGCACTCTGGTGAAGCCCTCTTTAGACTAATATTTTTAAATAATTGAAGGAAATGCTAAATTGTAGTTAGAAGTAAGTGAAAATAAAGATGCAATTTCCTTTCCATCCAAGTTCTCCGTGCCTTTGTCAGAAATAGAAATTGAATATTGGAGGAATGCTGAGATTGACCCACTAGGTCAGGGGTGGCCAGTTCATGTATTAACAACTAGCCCTCCTCCCAAACTTCTCACCCCTACCTCCCCATTGTGTGATAATCCCCTCTATTATAAAGATATGGAAGGTCTCAGGCTATCTTTTCAATATGCCCTGAGTCAGCAGAGCCCAGGGCCAATTCCTGTTGTGACCCACAAAAGCCAGACCCTCCAGCTTGCTCATACTGTCCATGGATGGGTAAATAGGACAAATGTTCACAGCCAGAGACCTCTGCTCTTCCACAATATAGACCAATGGGAACAACTCTGAGGGGCCTGATTCCCACTAGAAAGAAACAAAAGAATGGACAACCAAGACCCCAGTGAGTGTAGGAACTCATCCTTCTGAGCTCCTCTGTTACTATGGAGGTTACGGCCATCCTCCCAGTCACTGGAGCCTCCAATCTCTGTAACATCCTCAACTCCTCACTCTCACTCACTCCATATGTCCAGTCTGCTGCCAAATCTTATCTTTTCTTCTTCATAACATCTCATACATGTCCCTTCTTTCCGTGCACACAACCATAACTCTAACCCAGTCTGTCATCACCTCTTACCTGGACTATTGTGATTGTCTCACATTTGGCGTCCTAGCCTCATCTCTCCCTATTCCAATCTATCCTCCACTCAACTCCCAAAGTGATTTTCCCAAAACACAGTGATTTTTCCTAACTGTATCATCTCCAATTTCTGCTCACCAAGCTCCGTGGCTCCCTACTACCTTCAGGATCAGTATAAAATACTGTCTTGGACATTTATAACTCTTCCTATCCTACACTTTCCTCCCCATTTCCCTCAATACTATTCTCCAACAGAACACTCTACCACTGTTCTCCTAGTTTTTGCACTGGCTGCCACCCATGCTTGGAATGGTCTCCATCTTACTTCTACCTCTTAGTTTCAAGATTCAGCTCAAATTCCAACTTCTATAGGAGGTCCCTCCACCTCTCCTAATGCCTTCCCCACTCAGATTACTTTTATCTATTCTGTATGTATCTCATCAGTGCCTCCTTATGTTGTCTGCCCCTTAGAATGTAAGATCCTTGAAGGTAGGGACTGCAGGAGATGCCCCCAACCCTCTTAGTGCCTTCCCCACTCAGATTATCTTTATCTGCTATACATGTTTTAGAAGTGCCTCGTTATATTGTCTGCCCCTTAGTATGTAAGCTTCTTGAAAGCAGAGACTGTTTTTAAAAAATAAAATTTCCCTTTCTTTGTATCTATCCCCTAAGCTTTACACAGAGCCTGACATCTAGTAAATGCTGAGTAAATGTTTGTTGACTAACTCACTAGTTCTGTGATCCTGTCTCAATCTGATGTGGAAACAATGTATGTGCCTCAATGTTTCTGTACTCTAGCTCTGGCTTCTCCAGAATGGAGAGTGCTAGTCTGAAAAATCATAACCATCAGCACACATTCTGGCCCCATCTTATGCAGGCCTGCTTCCAATCTCTCACGTTGGAATAAGTTGATTCTAGGTGGCTGGCTGAGTTTTTTCCATTGGCTTCTTATGGCCTTTCCATGGGGGCATGACCATTCCTTCTTCCTGTGTCTGAGGCTGCTCACCTACTGACCTCCCTGGCTTCCTTTAAGTCCCAACTAATATCCCACCTTCTACAGGAAGGCTTTCCCAACCCCTCTTAATTCTGGTTCTTTCCCTCTTTTAATTATTTCCTATTTATCCTGTATATGGCTTGTTTCGTATATATTTGTTTGCATGTTGTTTCTCCCATTTGACTGTAAGTCCCTTCGGGGCAGGGGTGATCTTTTGCTTCTTTTTGTATCCCCAGAGATTAGCACAGTGCCTGGCACATGGTGGGAGCTTAATAATTATTAATTAATTAATTGTAGTTCCTGCTTAGTGTGGGGCCATGGCTCTCTCCATGATAGATACCTTCCACCTAATACGTGCTACTCCTGATGTCTACCTGGAGATTCTAGGCACAATTGTACCCACAGTTGGACCGTCCTTTGAACCACTGCCCTAGGACCCCTCTAGAAATGGCTTTTTTCTTACCTGCACAGCTGGAATCACTTTGGTTGTTGCTGAGTCGTTTTTCAGTCGTGCCCAACTCTTTGTGACCCCATTTGAGGTTTTCTTGGCACAGCTTTCCAGTGGTTTGTGCCTTGGCCATGGAATTACTTCATTTTGCCTTTAAGTTTGCCCACCAAGCCTAGCCTTTGTCAGGGGGAATAGAAGCTACATGAGAGAAAAGGCTGGCACAGTGGAACGATCACTGACTTTGGAACCCAAGGACCTAGGTTCAAGTCCTTATTACCTGTGTGGCCTTAGACATGCCACATAATTCCTGTGGGCCTCATTTTCCTCCTCCTTAAAATGGGGGGGGCAGAAGATTTGGACTGGATGGTCTCTGAGGTCCCTTCCAGATGTCAATATATGATCCTATAAGCTTTAGGACAGTAGCTCTATGTTAATAGTTAATCATCATAATACTGGTCCTGTTCTGAGCAGTAACTGACATTTATTTAGCGCTTTAAAGTTTGTAAAGCACTTTGTCTATAGACATTATCTCATTTGAGCCTCATAACAACCTTGTGAGGTAAGTACAATAGGTATTGTTCCCATTTTAAAGATGAAGAAACTAGGCTTAGAGAGGTTGAATGATTCACCCATGTTGCCACAACTAGTTAGTGGCAGTGGCAGGATTAGAACCAGTGTTTTTCTGACTCTTCATCTTGTATCCACTATACCAAGCTTCCTTTTTGATTCATGGTACTCTTCCTGCTTTGTTTCCTGAGAAAGAGCCCTAAACTTGTACCCTGTTTCTAAAAGCTGGATCTCAATTTCTCTCTCTCTCTCTCCCCCTTTGTCTTCTCTCTCCTTCTCTCTTATCTTTCTCCCTCTTTATTCTGTCTCTTTCCCTCTATCCCTCTCTTTCTCCCTCTCTTCTCACTCTTCCTCTCTCTTCTCTCTCTCCTTCCTTCTCCCTCTCCTTCCTCCTTCTCCCTCCTTCTAGCAAGGGAAGAAATTAGGAAGAAGAGAAGTATTTTGCCAGACCATGATCTCTGGCTGGGGGTTTGAGATAGGAAATAGTTCTTAATTCATTTTCACAGCTTTCCAGTGCAGAGAGAATAGTAGGTCTCTATTTGTTTTTCATAGCTAAATGAGACAAAGGCAGTGGTAGTGGCTAGTTCAACAGATGGGCTAGGCATTGAATCAGGTTTCCACTATTTCCCCCTCTTGGCCTGATTTGAAAAGAAAACCATTCCTCTCTCCAGAGAAGAGCTAATGGATGGATTGTAGACAAAGTCACTCCCAGAAGAAGAGTAGCCCAGTTCACAGAAAGTTAGGATGCAAGTAAGAGTCAGAGTGACTGATAACCCTACTTTGCCGTAGCATCATTGTAGCAACTATTGTAGCACCACTGATGGACTGAGAAGGAGAGTGAAGGGAGGCAAGACTGAGGAAAACAAGTAACTGATAATGAAAGACCTAAGTTCAAGTTGAGGCTTTGCCACTTCATAAGCATGCATAATTGGAACTTCACCTTTCTTGATGTCTTGATTATTTCATTTTATCTTATGTGGAAGCATCATTTCTAGGACATATGGAGCTATACCATCCCCTGGTTCTGCACCCAGAGGTGCGGTCCTAAATGGAGTTCATTGTTGAAGGAGCGTTCCTCTAAGTAAGGGATTAGGCACTCA
The DNA here is from genome assembly GCF_900497805.2 of Vombatus ursinus. Taxonomy (NCBI): domain Eukaryota; kingdom Metazoa; phylum Chordata; class Mammalia; order Diprotodontia; family Vombatidae; genus Vombatus; species Vombatus ursinus. Next base: position 50,858,260 of record NW_020954585.1, read on the forward strand.
TTGGCTCACTAATAAATCCCTACCCTGGCATCTCTGAGACAATGTTAGCTTTTGTCTCAAATCTAAGTTCTCCCCCCAAAAAGGAAAAGAGGTTCTCAATTTCCAACATGAATTAGGTATAGAATAGAAAATATAGAAACATAAGTCAATGATGACTATGAAATAATTACAGCACCCATCAACATAATTCTGAAAGTTAACTTAAAAATGACTAGTACAAATGGCAAGAAGGCTAATGCCATTTTAGCATTTTCCTTCCTTGCACTGCTTATAGCCTGGACACTGATGGCAAGAACCAGCTGCTGAACTGGCCAAACTAGGCTCTTTGCAAGGGCTGCCACGGCCACCAGTGGATACTGCTACCATCACCAAGTAAGGGGATGATGCTGCTGCCTTTGTAACCACAAATCATGAAAGGAAACCCAAAAGAGAGGAAGCTCTATTTTAGGCACAGGTGTGCCTGGGTAGTACATGACCTCACAGACTCATGGGGCTATCCTTACATCCGCCTGCTTCTCAAGATGAAGCTCAGAATAATCATCATGCTTCAAAGCTGGAAAGGAAGAGAGAGATGCAAGAGGAGAGGTTCACTCCTTTTGTAGATCTACCAAGTTCTACCTCAGCAGCCAAAAAAAGGAGATTCCTCATCTTTACATAAATCAAACCTCTCAGGAATGGATCATATGTAACCAGAAGTCATTCTGCCACTCATCTCTCCAGTTTCTATCTGATAGGTTGGAATCAGGAATGGTGATTGAGTATTCTTCATGGGAGGTTGGGGAGAAGTGCAGAAGTAAAATGAGTAGGCTGGACTAAAAGAGCTATAAAGTTCTTTCTGATTCTAATGGTATGTAATTATGGGTCAAATCAGAGCTAGATATGAAGTCAGAATTTCTTCTGCCTAATCTAAGGTAGAGGTAAATTCATAGTTGTGCTCTGGAACATGGGAATGACGGACCCAAACTCTTAGCCTCTTAAGGATAGGAGGAACCCATCCTGACCTCCTGAGCTTTCCCAGGAAGAAATCATTAGAAACTAGTGAAGCATTACCTGTGTGCTCTCTGGATCATATCACATCAATTCAATAATTATTGGTGCATCACCCATCCACAGGCAGAACTGGAAATCAAGTTACAAGTGTGTAAGGTACAAGGTACAAGGGTGATGAATGAAACAGTTTCCACTGGCATACAGTCTGGTCACCACTGTCACATCTGTATGCACAGGTATGAGTTGACACTAACTACTCTGTCCCTTGCAAGAGCTGATAGTTGACAGCTAACTCTTGTCTTCTGCAAGTTGAATGTGTTGGCAGCTGATTCAAGTGGTAGGGTCAGTATCCACTCCCAGTCTCACCCAAATGTATACAAACACATACGAAAAGAAATAGCAAAAGGGTTGGAACTTTAGGAATCATAGAATGTGAGTGTTGAGAGGCACTTTTTAGCATCTATTTCAAATCACCCTCACTTTATAGATGGGAAAGTTGAGGACTAAAGAGAAAAAAGACTTGCCTAAGATCACACCGTCAAGATACCACTTCTGCCCTTCACTCTGTGTTTGACCTTGAGCAAGTCACTTTCTCTTTCTGAGAGTCAGTTTCACCTTCTGTAAAATAAAGGTGTTGAAGGAGATAAATGCTGAGGTCCCCTCTAGCTCTATTATCCTAACCAATCCTCTCTAATCTTGTCCTGTCCTATCCTGTTCTATCTTGTCTGGTCTTATATTATGCTATTCTATCCTATCCTATCCTGTCCTTTCCTATCTTATCTATCCTTATCTGTCCTGTCCTGTCCTGTCCTGTCCTGTCCTATGCTATCCAATCCTAACCTACCTTATGCTATCCTACCCTAATCTATCCTATCCTATCCTATCCTATCCTATCCTATCCTATCCTATCCTGTCCTGTCCTGTCCTGTCCTGTCCTGTCCTGTGCTGTCCTATCCTGTCCTATCCTATTCTATCCTGTCCTATCCTGTCCTGTCCAGTCCTGTTCTATCCTATTATGTAAGGCTACTGGTTTTTTTTTTGTTGTTGTTATTGTTTTTGTTTTGTTTTTTAGAAGGGATTCTTATTAGGATTAGGGTCAGACTAGAAAACCTTCAAAGTCCTTTCCAACTCTGAAATTTTGAGTTAGAAGATTTGGGTTCAAATTCTGTCTATGCCACTTAGTGCCTTTGTGACCTCAGACAAGTGTGTCTTCTCTTCAGATCTCTGATTCCTCATCCACAAAATGAGAGATTGGGACAAGATGACCTCTGGAGTCTCTTCCAGCTTTCCGTCTGTGATCCTATCAGCCTATTCTATTTTCATTTTTCAAATGCCTGGCCTACATTTTGGGCCCAGCCCTGTGCTACAGGTTCTGAGGGATACAGAGAGGCAAATGACATTTTCCCTATCTTTGAGGAGGTTACAGGAGCTCTGGGAAAAGAAGACAGATTCTCATAGAACAATTAGAAACCAGTAATAGACCAGTAAGTAATCAGTCACTGGAAAGTGGCAGGGGCTGAGCGTTGAGGGGAAATCCCTGAGAGATACCCAGGATTCCCCATGGAGGGGAAAAGTAAAGAATTATTATCCTTGAACTCCCCCACCCTCACTCCCACCACAAAAGGGCAAAACAGCAGGTATTTAAAAGAGCTAAGAAAACTCTTAGCTTTTTCTTGGTTTATCAAACCTCCCTTATAATACCCCAAGTAATCCTGCTCCCTTCTACTGCCTGGAACCACTAACAGACAGACCTCCAACACCTGCTGAGGCCTCTAAGTAGAAAGAGACCCAAATTCGGTTTATCCCAGTCCTGCTCTAGACACCATTTATGGCCCAATGGTTTGACAACTCTTTAACCAAAGAAGGGAGGAGAGAGTAAATATTTGTCTAAGCTCATGTGATGAAAAAGGAGAAAGCAGGTGGTGATCTTGAAAGACAGACATGTCTTTTCCCTTTAGCCTCAAGGACACCCATGGTCAGGCAGAAGTGTGCCAAGGAGGCAGGAAGGTCCCAGGGCTAGAAATGGGCGTTAATAACGTAATGTTTTCCAATCATTTTTGCATCCTTTCTCTCTCATAGGTAGGCCTTTCTCTCTTGTAGGTAGGCCAGGTTAACTATTTTTCAGATTGGAAAACTGAGGCTGATAGTGGAGAGAAGACCTGAATTCAAATTCTGACTCTGTTACCTATTATCGTGTGACTTTGGGTGAGTCATTTCCCTTCTTCCCTTCTCTGAGCCTCAGTTTCCTTCTGTGAAATGAGAGGGTAAGAAGCAATTGGTACAGTGCGTAGAGGGTTAGCCTTAGAATCCAAAAGCTCTGGCCTTTGGTCCTGCCTCTGACACATTTACCTTTGCAATATCTCCCCACTCCAATCCATTCTCCATTCGGTCACTAAAGTGATTTTCCTAAAACAAAGATCAGATCATGGCATACCTCCTACCCCACCTTCAATAAGCTCCAGTGGCTTCCTATTGCCTCCAGGATCAAATACAAAATGTTCTGCTTGACATTCAAAGCCGTTCATAATCTAGCCCCTTCCTATCTTTCCGTCTTTTTACACCTTACTCCCTAACAGATACTCTTCTATCCAGTGACACTGGCCCCTGACTGTTCTACAAACAAGACCCTCTCTCTCAGCTCCCAGCATTTTCTCTGGCTATCTCCCTTGACTGGAATGCTCTTTCTCCTCCACTTCAACTATTGACCTCCCTGGCTCCCTTTAAAACCCATCTAAAATTCCACCTTCTATAGGAAGCCTTCCCTACCCCCTTTTAATTCCACTACTTTCCCTTTTTAGATTATTTCCTATTTATCTTGTATATAGCTTGCTTTGTTAATATTTGTTTACATGTTGTCTCCCCTATTAGGTTGTAAGCTCCTTGAGGGTAAGCACAATCATTTGCCTCTTTCTGTATCCCTTACACTTAGCAATGCCTGGTACACAGTAATAATGTTTATGGAATTAAAATCAATTGAATAATGGCTGTGGGACTCTGAATACGTCACTTAACTTCTTGGCACCCCCAGGCAACTGTCTAATAAGTTGCCGAGGAAATGCTGATCTGCATTGGTCTTAGAAGGAATTCCCTCAAGGAGAGTTTATTAAACCAATGAAATCATAGGAGCAGTCCCAAAAGGGAGTGGGGTGGGGAGAAAGAAGACAAGACAATACCTGAGGTCACTTCAAGCTCTGACTTTCTGTGGCAATGGGAAGGCCTCCTTGGTGGCAGCATCCACCTCCTTTTAGGTGGCTTTGCTGTTCTCTCTAGAGACTGGTTCTTAGTCTTTTTTTTTGTGTCATCGTCCCCATTAGCAATCTGGTAAAGCCTTCTCGGAATGATGTTTTCAAAGGCATAAAGTGCATAGGTTACAAAAAGAAACTCATTATACTGAAATACAGTTATCAAACTTTTTTTTTAAGTTCGTGGACTCTAAGTTAAGATCCCCTGCTCTAAAGAATTAGGAAATGGCAGTGTGGCCAAGTGGGAAGAACACTGAATTTGTAAATCCAAGGACCTGTGTTTGGGTCTTAGCCCTGTTAAATAAATACTAGTATCCCTGTGACCTTAGGCAAGCTTCTCCCCTCCCCAACTCTGAGCCTCAGTTTCCCCCACTGGGAGGGGAGGAGGAAGAATTGGACTAGATGATCTCTAAAGACCCTTCCAGCTTTCGATCTTACGTATGGGACATGACCATTGTTTGACATATGGGCATGTGCTGCCAGAGCCAGGGAACTGTCTGATCCATCTTTGTTGCTTCTCCTATCACCATCTTTGGCCTGATGCTGCCATCTCTCGGTCGCTGCTGGCATTCCCCCATCTTTTACAGATTTCCTAGGACTTAGAAACAGTAGAAGGATGCTAGCCTTGGACTGGCTTTCAGAGGTCATCTAGTCAAGGACTGTTGTTTTACAGAGAAGGAGACAGCCCCAGAGAGAGGCAGTGACTTATTCAAGATCACACAGCCAGTAAATGGCACAACCAATCTCTAGAACCCAGGTCTCCTGACATCTAGTCCAGGGCTTCTTTCAAATATGACACCTTGTCTATCCCCCAATCACAGGATCATAGGTTAGAGCTGGAAGGACTTTAAAGAACATCCTGTCCAATCCCTTCATTTTGTAGATGAGAAAACTGAGGTTCAGGGAGATTGTCACTTGCCCAGCATCATACAGCTGGCACATGAATGGTAGAGTGCTATATGAATGTGAATGATTATTACTGTACTCTTACCCTAGAGCCTGTCCTTGGGTTCCCCTCCTGCCCGCCTGTCACCCATAAAAGGTTTTCTAGGGGCTGAAAACATGGGTCTTGAGATCTCTCTTAGAAGACAATGATGGGGGCAGCTAGGTGGCACAGTGGATAGAGTACTGGCTCTGAAGTCAGGAGGACCTGAGTTCAAATCTGGCCTCAGACCAAACACTTGACACTTACTAACTGTGTGACCCCGGGCAAGTCACTTAACCCCAATTGCCAAAAAAAAAAAAAAAAGACAATGATGGAGAAAACTGTTTAGGCATAGTGGCATAATCCTTACGTACTCCTCAAGCTAGAAGTTGTTGGGCTCAGTATAAGCAAGATTTTCTTAATAACTTGAACTGTTGGAAAGTGGAGTGGAGTGCCTTGGAATGCAGGGAGTTCCATGTCACTAGATGGCCAATTGTCAGGGACTCAATTCAATAAATACTTATTAGAGGTCATATGATTAAATATCATAGGAGCATAGTTTTAGTCCAATTCTTTCATTTTACAGATAAGGAAACTGAGGCTGAAAGAAGTTAGGGTCACACAAGCTAATAAGTATCTGAGGATGGATGTGAGTCTTCCTAGCTTCAGGTCCACCTTTTTTACATAAAATAATCACATTTCTAGGACACCAAAAATAATGGAAAAGTACAAATTGAGGAAAAGATAGGTGAGGATTTTAGTGCTTTAATATGGAAAAAATAAACTAATCAATCAAATTCAACAAATACTTATGATGAAACATTTTCTGTGAAGGATGTAAAGGCAGGACGAGACAGTTTCATGGGGAGGCATGAAAAGTAAGAGTCAGGTTGACTTAGTGATAAGATCACTAGATTTTGGACCTCCCTTCTAAAGTTACCTTCTTTCTCCTCTGCATGTGTCCCATAGGTGTCAGTTCTAATGTAAGCAGCTGGAGGGCAGGAACCGTTTTTGTGCTTTTGCCTTATTTTCATATCTCTAGTACTTTAGCCTGGCACAGAGTAAACATTTTGATTAGTTGATTGAGCCAAGAGACCTGAATTTAAGTCTCAGCCCTGATATTTACTAGCTATGGGACTGTGAACAAATCACTCCAACCTCTCTGAGCCTTGGTTTCTTTATTTGTCAAAAACAAAAAAGATCAGATCTGTCCCTTCATAGTTAATTGTTATTCTCTCCTCGATAAAGAGGGTAACAAGTGGCAGTATTGTGTGGTGGTAGAGAACTGAATTTGGAATCATATCCAAATGAAATTACAGCAGTCAAAAAGTAATGATGACAATTGTACTACATAGTAGACAGGATTGTTGTAAGAAAAAATGCTTTGGAAAGAGAAAGGTTCACAATACGGTCAATGTTTGCAAATCAAATATTGAAAATGAATGGTTCATTCATTCAACAAAAATTATATGAGCGTTTCTTCTTATGTTTAGGTTAATCAAGGATACACAAATAAATTGAATAATGTTACTGTGCCCTTGAGAGGTTTAAAATCCAAGACAAGGGTGGGGAACCTGTAGCTTCCAGGCCACATGCGGCCCTCTAGGTCCTCAAGTGCAGCCCTTTGACTGAACTTGTAGTTTGGGTTCACTCAAAGCACCACACTTGAGGACCTAGAAGGCTGCATGTGGCCTCGAGGCTGCAGGTTGCCCACCCCTGACTCTAAAACCATGGTTCTTCATCTTTTTTATGCTTCATGGATCGCTTTGGCTGTCTGGTGAAGAACTTCTTTTCAGAATAAATGTTTTTAATGAATAAAATATATAGGATTACAAAGGAATCCAAGTATATTGAAATATAGTTATCAAAATATTTTCACAAGTTCACAAACCCCAGATTAATAACCCTTGATCTAAAGGAAGACAAGTACACAATTAATTAAAATACAAATGCAAGTACACTATGGGACTGAATGAAGGACTAAGAAATTCCAGAGAATGGAAAAACCATCCTCCCTAGTGGAGAAATCTGGAAAAGCTTCATGGAAAATTAGGTATTTTGCCTCGTCCACAAAGCAATGCATAAGATTTCAATAAGAGATAGGGGACAGCACTCCAGGTATAGGGAATAACAGAAGTAAAGATCCAGAGAAAAGAAATTGAAGAGACATTTAGGGGCAAGGGGAATAGTCGGCGGTACTGTAAGATATTCAAATGCTCTGTAATCTCATCAATTTGGATGTTCCCACCAAAGATGCAAACTGTAGCTCATCCATTCATGCACCTTGTATATTATTCTTTTTATCATTCTCCCAAACATTGGCCACAAAGGGTTCAATAACAAGCTTTCCTCATTTACTCCTGACATGGAAAGGATATTAGTTGGAGCACTTGACCTCTCTACTCCTCATCCCTGACCCCTCATCCTCCCCGAATGACAAGTCTATATAATTTTCCTCAAATGTGTTTCACTGATATCTTTTGTTCTTCAAAGCTCCTCATTGGTTATATGGGGCACCCTGCCCACACCCTCCAGGAAACTCTCCATTGCCCCCTGTCTAATATTCATTTTCAACTCTTCAGAGGCTGTTGTTTTCCAGGTCTTGAGGTCATACAACAGATAAAACTGGGAAAGTAACTTGGAACCAAATTGGGGAAGGGCCTTAAATGTCACACTGAGTAGTATGATTTTTTCTGAGTAGGCAATGGAGCCATTAGAGTTTTTTGTGCAGGACAGTGAATGGTCAGACCTGTGCTTTAAGAAGATGACTTTGGCAAGGATATGGATAGATTGGAGGGGAAAGAAACTGGAGGCAGGACATTAGTTGAGGCTATTATAGTCTAAGAACAGGTGATGAGAGCTTGAACTGGGATAGTAGAAATGCCCACCAAATGTATTGCAGGGTTAGAATCAATTGGATTTGACCACTAATTGCTGGAGGGAGAGGGAGATTGGAACAGAGGGAGAGGGAGAGGGAGAGGTGGCATTGAAGATTCTAGCCTGGCTGACTACAAAAATGGTGGTCTCATTACCAGAAATAGAGAAATCAATCTTGAAGAAGAGATAGTTGGGATAGAGGGGGGAAGAAAAGGATAATAATTTCTTCAACTTTGATAAATTTCATGTATCTGATCAATGTAATGACCAGTCATGTCTTCAGAGGACTAATAGTACCTCCCACAGAAAGATGGTGGACTAAAGGTGCAGAATGAAACATAGATTGTCAGACATAGTCAATGTGAGTTGTGGTTTTTTTAGGGGTTTGGGATTTTTTGTTTGTTTTCTGCTTAACTGTACTTAGTTACAAGAGAAGATTGTATTGGGAGTACAAAGAATCATTGGGAAATTATAGCAATGTTTAAAAGGGCATAAATAGAATATTTTTTAAAAGATAAGTTCCCCTTTGGACATAGCAAATTTGAGATGCCAGTAAGACCTTCAGGGAGAGATGTCCTGAAGGCAGATGGAAATGTGGGACTAGAGTTAGGGCTGGAAAAACAGCTTTGGGAGCAATTTATATAGAGGCAATACTCAAAGTTATGGGAATTGATGAGACCACCAAGGGAAAAGAAAGAGAAAATACTATAGGAGGTCAGGAAAGGGAAAAATAAATCATGGACAGAAGTACTCGGAGAACGCTTCATGGAGGAGGTGAGATCTAGGCAAGGACATAAAAAAGGGTAGTGTTTGGAAAGGCAGGAAAGAAAGAGAAGGCAATCCAAGAACACAAAAAAATGCAAAGGCAGGAATGAGTATTACATGATTAGGAGGTAATAAAGAGAGCCTGGTCTGATTATAGCTGAGGGCTCACATTAGGGAAAAGTGGGAGGCAAAGTTGAATAACAAGAGTAGGGACATATTGTAAAGGAATGAGGGTAGAGACATATTGTGAAGGGGTTTGGACTTGATCCCATAAACAAGCCAACCGAAGTGGTTATTATGAGCTCATATCATCTCAGGGAACCAAAGAGCCTTCGCCCAAATTATCCCAGCCCCCTCCTCCCTGTGAACTTGGTCATCAGCCCAAAAGACATGGCTGATGGCCAAGAGCTTCCCTCCAGCCACCCCACTCCACCGCCTACAGAGAACATACTTTTCCCAGGATTTTCCTCAATGCCACCAGCTACTCCCATCCATCTCCACCCACTAGTTACTTACTCATGGTGACCACAAAATCATAGGATGCTAGACCTGGAAGAGACCTTAGAGTATCTAAATTATCCTAGAAAGAAACTCCGTGGTGGTATAGTGTAAATAGCACTGGACTTTGAGCCAGGAGAGAACTGTGTTCCAATCCAGTCCCTGACGCTCACATGCAGGGTGACCAAGAATAAGTCCCTTAACCTTTCTGAGCTTCACTTTAATCATATATGAAATGGAGATAAGAATACATCAATAACGTGCCTTATAGGGTTATTGTGAGACTGAAAGGAGATGATGCATGTAAAATGCTTGGCAAACCTTAAAGCATCTTAATACTGTAAAAGAGGCCTGGCAGAGAATGAGACTTTAAATCCTACTTACAAGCGGATAAAGTGCTGGACCTGGAGTCAGGAAGACTCATCTTCCTGAATTCAAATCTGGCCGCAGTCACTTACTAGTGGTATGACCCTGGGCAAGTCACTTCACCCTGTTTGCCTCAGTTTCCTCATCTGTAAAATGAGCTGGAGAAGGAAATGGTAAACTATTCCAGTATCTTTGCCAAGAAAACTCCAAATGGGGTCACGAAGAGTCAGACACGTCTGAAATGGCTGAACTACAACAAATCTGATGCCTACTTCTTCTGTGACCTTGAATAATTCAGATAACATCACCCCTGCCTCAATTTCCTTATCTGTAAAATGATGGGGTTGGACTACAAGGCCTCTCTGGTCTCTTTTTGTTCTAGGTCTGTGCTTCTATTGTTATCTATTCCAACACCATCATTTTACAAATGAGTTGAGTCAAGTCAACAAGCTTATTAACAGCCAGGCACTGTGCTAAGTGCTGGGAATACAAATATAAGCAGAAAGATAGTCTCTGCCCTCAGGGAGTTTATATTCTAACGTAGGAAGACCACACATAAAAGGAAGCCAAAAAAGCATGTCGGGAGGTAGAAGGGTGAGGTATCTCCCCCCACCACTACCAGGCAGCTGGAGTGGAAGAAGTCCAGAGAGTCAAGAGCGAAGCCTGGAGGGGAATATCACCATTTTACAAATGAGGAAACTGAGGTTCAGGGAAGTTGTGACCTCTCCCCCACCCCCCAGTCAAACAAATGCTAAGTGCCAAAGGCAGGATTCACACCTAAAGATCTATTTGCCAAAGTTCTCACAGCTAACAAGTGGCAGAACTCAGGTCTTCTGGTCCCTTATTTGTTTGTTTTGTCCCCATCACATCACACCATCCTTGCAAAGTACTGCAAACTCTAGCTCTCTCCCATCCCAACCCAAGTCCAGGTAACTGATGTATATGGTGTTGGAGGCAAAGAGGAGACAGAGATTGTGCTTTCGGGGCCTCTGTGCTTCAGGGCTGTGGGAAAAGACTGACCACCCCCACTGGAGCCCATGGAGGCAGAGCCAGAGAGAGCGCCCAGGCCCAGGAATGTGCTGACAGCAGCAGGGGCGGCTGCGGCACTTTAATCCCTAATCTGCTGTCAACAATCCAGGCTTTGTAACACGCAACTGATCAGAATTGGCTTGAGCGGGCAGTTGGAAATGTGGCCAAGCTGGAATCAGCCAGGCCCTGGGAAGGGGCAGGGGGGACAGGAAGAAGGGGGTCAGGATGCTCATATTTAATATTTGCATAAGAATTTGGAGCTCCAGGGTTCCTCTCATTAAATATGTCATTTTGGGAGGCCTGGACTCTTTGCTTTGTTACTGATACTGGGGCTGGCATCCTAATTATATTCCGAATAAAAGAATTTAAAATTGAAGGGAGGACAGGGAGGAGAGATTTTTGTGGTTATTTGTATGTAAGTCCTATACACTTCTAAATTGTAAAGTAGAGACTAGGTCTTATTCATCATTGTCTCCCTTGGGCCCCTAGAACTTAATGGCGGGGGCGGGGGAGACAAGTGATGATGAGTTGAAACCTTAAGGAATCTTCTCCATTCCTCAAACACCTACCTTTTTTCTCTGTGGCACTGATAGATAGCCTTGTCGGGGAAGCATCTGAGGCAGCATTTCCTAAAGTAGAATTGGCCTGGGAATTGGATGGGGGAAGCAAGGAGGGGTCAGGCATTACCGTGGGGGGTGGGTCACCCCTGGGTCCTCCTCCCATCGCTGTAGGCTGCCTATATCAACAGCCAGGCACCTCCCAATCTCTTTTACTGGGAACTGGGACCACTGGGAAGATGCCTGTGCAGGTGAGGGCCGGGCCCCCAGACTCCTGAGAATTAAATAACTTTAACTACAAGGTGATCCCTCTACCTCCCCATTCGCCACTAGGCTCTGAGCTATGCTGGGTGTGTGTGTGTGTGTGTGTGTGTGCCAGTATTTGCAGAGAGGCAATGTGGTGTCTCCTTTAAAAGCGCTGGATTTGAAGACCGCTTCATAAACTCTTTGCCTTACTCCTTGTGTGACCTTGAGCAAGTCACTTCTCTCTGAACCTCAGTTTAAAGTAAAATGGAAATTAGTTGCACTTTCTACGACTTGAAGTTGTGAGTGTGGATCAAATGAGATAATGCACGTAAAATGATTTATAAATGCGAGCTGTTGTCATATGAACGTATTGTCTGCTCTCCGTCGAACGAGAGAGGTGGGAACAACGCTAAGAGCCCTCCCAGCTCTCAGGTCTCACTGACCGCCAGGATGTGTGTGGGTCCCTATGCTAGCGGAGGAACCAAACGTCGCGGCGCGAAAGCTGCCTTTTGGGCTGGTGTTTAGCAGCTCGCGTGCCTGGTGGCCCCTGCCGCCTCGGGGGAAGGGGAGGGGCAGCTGTGAAAGGCAGGCGGGGCAGCATTTGGCTCTTGCCCCTGGCTGCGGTCTGAGCCGGAGCGTGGGAAAGGAGGCTCTGGCGAGGCGGCGGAGGCTGGAGCCGGGAGCGAAAGAAAGAGGCCTGGCCAGCAGCGGCTCGGGCGTCTGGGCGTCCGCTCGGACCTTAACCCCTCGGGGAGGGGGAACAGGAGGAGGGAGGCCTGGGCGCCGCCTCCTTTGACCCCGGGACCGCGGCCAAACTCAGCGATTTGGGAGCTATCTTGGTCTTGGCTCGGGCAGCTGCTCAGCCTGGGCAACCCTCATTCCCACCCCCGACCCCCAGCCGCGTGAGAACCCGGGGCCGACGCCCTGGCTCGCAATTCGCAGGCCTGCGATAGAATTCGCGGGCACATGTCCCGCCGGCCCTCCGCGCTGGACCGGAGGCCGGGCCGTTTGGCCGCGCCGGCCCTGCCCCCTCCGGCCTTCCCCCAACCCCCCCCCCACCCGAGTCATTAAAGCAGGGAAGAGGCAGCAGGGGTGGAGAAGGGGAGAGCTGGGGGGCGGAGGAGGGCGGGGTGGAGGTGATCTCCTGGGAAAGGTCGTGTGCGAGTGGGAGCGCTGTGCGCGTGGGTTGTGTGGGTGTCTGCGTGTCTGTGTCTGCATCTGTGCAGCTGTTTGCAAGCGTGTGTTGGGTGAGAGGGAGAAGATGAATGGGGTCATAGCAATAATAATGTGATTTCCTAGGCGATCCACTCATGCAGATCGAAACCAGTGTATAACGTAAGGTTTTAATCGAGCTTTCTCACGCTCAGATAAATTCCATGACTTGCCAAGGCCCACATGATTGGTGAACTGATTGACTAATACTTGTAGAGTCATTTTATCTTTTAGGAAGCACATCCATAATAGCTCCTCACTTTGATTTAAAGCTTTCTTAACGTTTCCATCATTACTGGTGTGTAATGTTGGTGACAGGTGTATTATTATCCTTGATTCACACAAATGAGACAAATGAGGACGTGAAGGCTCAAAGGTTAAGTAAGTCGCTAGTGAGTACCCAGAATCCAGGTCTGCCTAAGGGTCAGTGTTTTTTCCCAGTCTATTCCAATAGCTGGGGCTTGGGAAGGGAATCAAAAGAGAGATTAGCGGTGAAGGTTTTTTAAAAACTTGTAAAGCCTTATATTATTATTCAACAAATAATAATAGCTTTAAATAATGATGAATTTCATTTAGAAATTAAAATTTAAATATGAAATGATACATTTAAATAATAAATTCACTTTAAAAACCATCTGCAACAACTCTGTGAGGTAGGTTAAGTATCATTATACCTATATCTATAGATGAGGAAACTGAGGCCTGGAGAGGACTAGTATTGGAGAGGAGTAGGGTTGTGAAGAAAGTAAGAGACAAAGTTGGGAAACACCTGACTTCATTTTCATCGGATTATCAAAACATAGATCTAAGATCCTTTTGGGGAAAAAGTCATGACTTGGTGGCCAATCTTTTGGTGATGAGTCTTTTCATCCTTTATTAGGCTAGTCTTTCAATGAGAGTCCATCCAATGAGAGGTCATCCAGGGCCATCTCCAGACAGTCTTGATCTATATCTTGCCACTGTACCCAGATGGCTCCAGAGGAGAGAGTGAAGCTGGTGACTTTGCACAGCACTCCCTTACTTAAATCCAATTCATTTGCAAATCCTGACATCTCCATAAGCGGAGGTCCATAAGCGAAGTCTTTTTATCTTGGTAGGTCCATAAGCGAAGTCTTTTTATCTTGGTAGGTCCATAAGCGAAGTCTTTTTATCTTGGTAGTATGAGCTAGAATTTGTGCCCCATTGGTGGAACCTTCAACAACCTGGGTCACTTCCATGCCATGGCCAATAATTGGAAGATGACTTCAGTGGAAGCAGGCACACACATACCTATCCACATAAGTGTAGTACAAGGGAGAATGTGAGATATTTGTTATATATCCAATGCCTAGCAAATGGTGTGCCCTTAAAAAATGTTTGTTGAGTGCATGAATGAATGGAGGCCTTTGTCACTTGTCTCAGTTGTTTGAGCTTTCTCCAATAAGGTTACTTTACACCTACTCTATGTGTGTTGTCTGCCCCTTCAGAATGTAAGCTTCTTAAGGGCCAAAGCTGTTTTTGTCTTTCTTTCCCATTAGATTCTTACTACTAGTATATCATAATCATTTATAGATTCTTATTGATTGTTGATGGATTGATTGGAGGATGAAAAGGAGGACCCCTGTCTGTACCCCAGCATTTCCCCCCACTCTCTTTCCATTCACAGTTTGAAGCCTTTTGCTCAGGGGGCCTGGTCCCAGGCTGGAGTCTGATCGTCCAGGGTCAGTCCAACTCCAAAGATGATGAGTAAGAGAAATTTCTTTCCTCATGCCTTTCCCTTCCACCTGCCAGAGAGTCCAAAAGGAAACGGAAGACAATGGCAGGGTGCCATTGCAGATGGGGGTGTCTTTGGGAGGACCTCAGTTATGCCTCAGGACTGAACCAATTATAGGGTCTAAAAGGGTCTAAGGGATTAAGGGAGTGGGGGAGGGTAATGGGGTCAAATGCCTGCCACTCTGCAGTTTCTTTCCTTTCTTATAGGTTTGAAATAAACTTCCTCTCTGAGTCAGGTGAAATTGCTTTCCACTTCAAACCTCGATTCTCCAATGGCACCTTGGTCTGCAACTCCTTCCAGGGCAGTCGTTGGGGTGAAGAGGAAGTTTACAGTGTCTTCCCTCTGGAGCTAAAGGAACCATTCGAGGTAGAAAGAGGCTCTCTCCCTCCCTATGAAGAATGGGGTTTGGATAGACAAAGATGATTTTTCAGAGATTCAACAGTCCCCTTCAAAATCCCACAGAATACGTATGACTGAGTCCTCTCAAGGCCAACTGGTGGGCAAGAGGGGAGCCCAGAGACAAACTTTGGGGTAGGAATTCAGTAATAATCACTCGAATTTATGTAGCACTTGACCATTTACAACACACTTTTCCCTTAAAACCTGTAAAGTGGGTGGTACAGCAATTGTCATCCATCTCCAGATAAGGAGACCTCATGAGGCTCAGCGTGTTAAAGCAATTTTCCCACACTCACACCACTTGCTAAGTGGTAGAACCTGAAATCAAACATAAGCCCAGCCCATTCCCCTCTATATCATGGCTCTTCCCTCTAAATAGTTATCTACAGTATGCATAGTGGAAAGATATTGTTAGTGTCATTCAGTGTGCTTGGAAGTCTTTCACTTATCTTTTTCCTCTTCATATCTTAGAGGCCATTTTTTTCTTCCTACCTCCTGATACTAGAAAGGCTCCTATCTCAGTATATACTATGGTATCTCTACTGTTATCTTGGTAGGTAAAACTGACATCTGTCTCTAAGTGCCCAAATTGTGGGTAATTAATTAGGTGAAGTTAGCCCGGGAAGATTTCAAGGGTGTTTATGTGTTAATGGGTGGGAGATCTAAAAGTCTGGCCACCTTCTGATGGTTGATTGCTGTCTTGCCCTCCACCCTGGGTTCAGTACCTTGACCTCCTGGTGCCTTGGTTTGTGAAATTAAACACTTAAGAGCTGTGTGACCTTGGGTACCTGTCCTATGAGAAAGGGACCAACCAAGAGGTTCTAATCCTATTCATTATCATCAACCAACATTTATGGAACCCCCACTATAAGTATGTATGATACTGTGCTAAAGCACTAGGGATTATTATTGTTGTTGTTCAGTCATGTCAATTCTACATGACCCCATGGACTTTTCTCCATGGAGTTTTCTTGCAAAGATCCTGGAGTGGTTTGCCTTTTTCTTCTCCAATGTGACCCCTGAAGCAAACAGGAGTTAAGTGACTTGCCCAGGGTCACACAGCTAGAGAGTGTGTGCAGCAGGATTTGAACTCAGATCTTCCTGACTCCAAGCCTGCTGCTCTATCCAGTGCATCACCTAGGGGCCCCTGAAGCACTGGGGATACAAAGAAGTAAAAGACATCCTTTCTCTCAAGGATCTTCTTCTAGTCTCATTTTGTTGTTGTTTTGGTTGGGAATCTGTGATTTTATTGGTATAGGGAACTCCTGTCCTTGAATCCTTCTCTCCAGAAAATCCCTCTACTAGTGTAGATTGACAGCTGCTCTGCAATTTGAAGTTTTAGAGACCTCTCTGGGGCAGTATTCATCAGAGGTAGGATTCGAACCCAAGTCTTCTAGATTCCAAGGATAATCATCTATCCTCTATACTGTGTTTCCCCTCTATGGGGTTGGGGAAAGGTAACATTTGTTTATGTTTGTAATCATTCAACTAGCATTTTAAAGCCCCCACTGAGTGCACAGCACTAGCTTGTCAATAAGAGATAAGATTGTTGGGGCAGGGAGGGGACAGACTTTCACTGCCAGGGGCCTGCACTAACCTGCCTGTCTTTCAGATTGAAATCTTTTCAGATTCAGAGTATTTCCATGTCTTCATCCAAGAGAGCAAGGTGGCACAGTATGAGCACCGCCACAAGCCACTGGCCTCCATCACCAAGGTGCAAGTGCTGAATGACCTCAGATTCCCATTGGTGGAGCTTTCCAAGAAGCGCCTCTATTTGGGGTAAAGGAGACGCATCGTTGCCTCAGTCATCAGGATAGAGTAGTCATACGCTCGTAGACCTAAAACTGGAGGGGACCTAAAAGGTCGACTAGTCCAAACCCCGTCACTTTACAGACAAGAAACCAAAGCCAAGAGGGTTTTAAGTGATTTGCCCAAGGACATATTCGAAGAATTCTTTCCACTCTACTACCCTGCCTCCACACATCCAAGGTTTTGCCCTCAATTCCTCTGACCCCAATGTCCAATGTCCATACTCTTTCTACTGTATAGCATACCAGATCTGATAAGAACCCCTTGAGATCATCCTGCCCGTCCCATCCAGACCTAGTAGGGCATTTGAAAGATCCTGGATTACCTGTGTCATTAAGCTGAAGTACCAGCATCAATACCAGCTCAGTAGGACAGTCATCATAATCCCTGACCTTTACAGGGGGTGAGGAGACTAAGCATCCATTATGGTGCTGTACTAAGTCTTTACAAATATAATAATGCTTTTGTTGTTCAGTTGTTTTCAGTCATATCCAACTCTTCATGACCCCATTTGGGGATTTTCTTGGCAAAGATACTGGAGTAGTTTGCCATTCCCTTCTCCAGCTCATTTTACATATGAGGAAACTGAGGCAAACAGGGTGAAGTGACTTGCCCGGGGTCACACAGCTAGTAAATGTCTGAGGCCAGATATGAATTCAAGAAAATAAGTCTTCTTGACTCTGGGCCTGACACTATATTCACTTTGCCACCCAGCTGCCCTATAATAACAATAATAATAATAATAATAGCTAATATTCAAATAATGCTTACTATGTGCCAGACACTATTCTGAGCACTTTACAATTATTACCTCATTTAATCTTCACAATTCTGAGAGGTAGGTGAGGAAACTGAGGCAGAGGTTAAGTGACCTGCCATGTGTTACACAGCTAGTAACTGGATTTGAACTCAGGTCTTCTTGATCCCAGGTCCAGCACTCTGTCCATTGCATCATCTAACTGCCTCTAGGTTTTATATAGTACTTTCCAGCTTACAAAGTATCATCATATACCTCATTGGCTCCTCACAACAACCCTTTGAGAAAGACAGTGTATGTACGTGTGTGTGGAGGGTGTCATTATCCCCATTTTACAGGTAAAGAAACTGAGGCCCAGAGAGGCTAAGCTGTGTGTGCCATTTGCCCAAGATCAAAGAACTAGTAAACGATGATAGAGCTGAGACCAGGGTTGGGGCTTCCTGAGCTAGCCCACTGCTCTTTGAACTCTACGGACTCCCATCTTGGGAACCCCTTGGGCCTGAGCATATCTAGTTTTCTCCAAATTCCCTTTCCTTGGAAAACTATGAGGACAGTGGGGCTGACTGTAAAGTTTATACCTTTTGACATCCACAGAGATGGGAGGTTCTAACCTGCTGCTGAAAATCCCTGGTGTTGGAAAGAAATTCAAGCCCTAATCATGCTGAGAGATCTCCAGGGATGCTAGGGAGCAGCGGTGCCCACCAGAGACAATGTGTGTGTCTGTTTGTGTGAGTGTGTGAGTGCTTTTCTTGCCAGGAGAGGCACTTTTGCCATTGACTTCCCCAATAAAAACTGAAACAACTCCTGGGAAAGTGGGTGGTGAGCTGTTATGGGATGGGGGAGGGCAGAGGAGGGTGGGGGTGGTCAGCTGGGTGAGGAATTCCGCTCCTTGGGGCCTTTGATCCCCACCCCCCCTTAGAACCCAGCTCCTGCCTTTTTTTTTTTAAACTCTGCCTTGGGGGATGGAAGGGGAGCAGCGCTGGCCTGAGCCCTGGGAAACACTGCCTAGTCACCTGATCTCCTGGGAAAAGATCTGTTTAGCTCATCACTCAAACATTTATGGACCCCTCGCTCTGCAGAAGGGCTCCACTGCTGAACTTCTAAAAATTGGAAAGAGATGAACCTCACGGAGTGCTTTAACATTCACAAATACTTTACATATATGGTTTTATTATTTGAGCCTAATACCAACCCCTGTGATGTACATAGAACAAGTATTATTATACCCATTTTACAGATGGAAAATCAAATCTCATGAAGGTAAAGTGACTTGGTGAGAGTCTCAAAGAGCCAGAGCTGACTCCAAATCCTGTGTAACTATTCACTACATGAAGTAAATACATAATACAAAACATACTTTATCCCTATTGACCTAGGCCACTAGTACATGGGAAAACAGATTTAGAGCTGGAAGAGCTCTATAGACCATCAAGACCAACATCCTCATTTTACAGATGAGGAAACTGAGGCATAGAGGGGTGCCCGGGGTCACACAACTAGTAAATTAATGAGGCAGGATTCAAACCCAGGTTTTCCTGACCTCCAAGTTGAGCACTCTATCTACTATTCCACATAAGATTTAGAAAATGGTGGGTCCCTCAAGTAGTAAGGTTAGTAAGTGCCAGGGTCATGATTCCAACTCAAGGCTTCTGACTCCAAAATAATTTCAAATTCCCACACTGGTCTCCTCAATAAGGACTTGAGAGATAGCCTGGTCTTTTATGAAACACATTTATACCCCATTGGTGGGGGGGGTTTAATTCCTACAAAGGTTGCCACGGGCGGCTTATCTCACTCTTTTTTAACAGCATTTTATTTTTTCCAATTACATGTAAAGACAAATTTTAACATTTTATAAAAAATTTGAGTTCCAAATTTTCTCCCTCACTCTCTCACCTAAGACAGTAAGTAATTTGATATAGGTAATATATGTGCAATCATGTAAACCGTATTTCTATATTAGTCATGTTGTAAAAGAAGTCACAGACCAAAAGGGAAAAAATATGAAAAAAAAATGAAAATAGCATGCTTTGATCTGTAGTCAGACTCCATCAGTTCTTTCTCTGGATGTAGAGAGCATTTTTCATCATATCTCATTCTTGTTATGTTGGTTCTTAATAGTTTCACTTTCAGCAGGTGACATGCTATGACCTTGTCTTTATATCTCTCCCCTTGCCAAAAAATTTGGGGGTTTGTCCCCTGAAGCCCCAGATGTCCCACTGAGTGCAATGAAATTTTAGAAAAGAGAAAACAGTGTGGCACAATGAACATCATTGAAAAATAATACTGAATATTACAAGAGAAATGAGAGACCATGTGCATTAAATAACAGATGAATGGAAGAGACAGTAAATGCTTCCAGTATTCAGATGAGGAGGTTAGGGAAAATATCATAGGAAAGATGGGACTTGAGCTGGACCTCAAGGATGAGTAAAAGCTAGTTAGGTAGGAGGCAGGTAGGAGTGGGAAAGGCAAGGTAGACATCCCCTATCTTCTTTATCTTTAGGGTAAAATAGAAACTTATCAAATTGGCATTTAAGGCCCCTCGTTGTATGGCTTCTAGTCTACCTTCTTAGGCTTCCTGAACATTATTCCCCTTTAAGCACTCTGTTTTACACAAAAAGTGTCCTACTTTCAGTTCCTGGAACATCTTACATAGTTGTTGTTCATCCTTCATTTTCGAAGAAGACCAATGACATTACTGGTGATGTCTTGACTTGTTCATGAGTTAGATTTAAGTGAGGCAGAGTTGCACAAAGTCATCAGCCTCACTCTCTCTTCCTGAGTCATCGAAGCTCAGTGGCAGGACAAAAGTCAAGACAACTGACAATCCCAGTTGCTCCTGGAATGTAGCACTACTCTCATCTGTGTACTTTTGCTCAGGCTATCTTCCATGTCTGGAATACACTCCCTCTCACTTCCAACCATTAAAATTGTTAGCTTCCTTCAAAGCTCAGTTCATATAAATTAAGGGCTGGATTGAGTCAAACAAACCTGGGTTCAAATCCCACCTTGAAAATTTACCTTACTGTGGAACCCTGGGCAAGTCATTTGACCCCTCTCAGCCTCAGTTTCCTCATCTGTAAGATAGGAATAATCATAGCATCTACTTCACAAGGATCAAATGAAATAAAATGTCAGTTGCCTTGAAAACCTTAAAGTCCTGTATAAATGTTAGTTATTATTATTTTCAACATGATGTCTTTCCTGATCACTTTCTTGTTAGTGTTTTTGCCTTCCTCAGGTTATCATGTATGCACTTTGTTCCCCCTCAAGTTTTATACCCTTAGGAGAACATAACTCTTTGAGAGGAGGGATTGTTTTTTGTTGTCTTTGTATGCCTAGAAGCAGCTAGGTTGCACAGTGGCTAGAGCACTGGGCTTGGAATCAGAAAGACCCATGTTCCTGATTTCAAATGTGACTTTAGACACTTACTAGCTGTGTGACCCTGGGCAAGTCACTTAACTCTGCCTCAGTTTCCTCATCTGTAAAATGTAAATGGCAAACCACTTCAGTATCTTTGGCAAGAAAACCCCAAATAGGGTCATGAAGGGTTGGATAAGACTGAAACAACAGAACAAATCCCGAAAACTTAGTGAGGTGCCTTTTATATAACAGGTACTTAATAAATATTTATTGGATTGGATTAGGACCTGCAACCAACATTTCTCTTGGATGCAGATATCAAGATCCTTCACCTTTGCAGAGTCATAACTAGGACAGGATGATCTGGACTTTGCCCCATGGTTTGGATATTTAAAGTGTACTGACAGTATTTACATTTCTACAGCAAGTAGAGACAACTGAACTTGACATATAGTTAGCAAGAATAATTAATTAAAACAAGAAGTGGCCAAATGGTCATCTTCCTCATTCTGGCTACTTCATCCCAGATGAGTTCATCTCTTCCTTGTTCTGTGGAATAGTTTTGCTTGTCCTGGGTTTTTCATCCCCTTCCCCCAACTTAAATTCCCCTTTAAAAAAAAAAAGTTAATTTGAAGGCAGAGACTTTTCTGAAACTTTGCTTTCTTGGACATGAAAAAAAAAATGTCTGTTGGGCCTTGGAAGGAATGATGGATGCTCAAGTTGTCATTCCCTTCTGCCAGGTGCTTCAGCACTTGGGCTTCCAGGCATGACAGAAGAGATGAGGGGGCCTCCTTTTCAAAGGCATGAGAACAGAGGAATCTATTCCATGGGAAAGTGTAATTATTGCCTTTTTTTTTAGCTTCCACTTTCCAAACCTCTCCTACCACTTCCCCACTCCTGCTGTCCTTACCTGTCAGACTAGTCATCTCCTCATCTCCCTGGGAAAATCCTGAATAAAGCTGCCCCAAAGATGGCTTCTTTTTTCTTTTTGTAAATAAATATTTATCACAAACTTAATAACCACAGCAAATGCTAAAACCAACGAAACCCCACTGATGTGAACTGTGGTCGTACACACACATATGTATGTATGTATACATGTATTTTTAAAGAAAAAAAATACACTAAAAAACATTCAAAATAATAATTTCTTTGCATGATGTCCTCTTATCACTTCTTTAAGATTTGGTGGCTATTTCTCTATGTGGTTGTTTTATGTGTATGTATTTATGTGAGTGTATGTGTGCGTATATATACATATATATATATATATATATTTATATGTGTGTGTGTTTGAAGGACAATCATGAGTAAGAGAGATGAGTCTTATTCTGTTTGTCACACAGGACAAGCCAAAAGCAATGAACTGAAATTGAAAAGGGGAAAAGTTAGATATGATGTCAAGAAATAACTCCTTATCTAGCCCCAAATTGTACTGGGCTACCTCCAGAGGTGGTGGGTTTCCCCTCATTCAAAGTCCTTGAGTGGAAACAAGTCCCACTTGATGAATATGTTATAGTGAGGATTCCCTTCAGGTCCTGCATAGGTTGGACTGGAGGGCTACAGAAGTTACTTCTAAAACTAAAATCCAGCGATTCTCTGAGACTCTTCAAAATCTGCTTTCTCTGCTTTGCTTTTGCTGTTGTTATTGTTATTTTTCCTTTGCATTTTTATTTTGTCTTTTGTTGTTGTTGTTGTTAATCACAGGTAGTTGGCGATCCAATTATTTTTGCCTTTAATATACTCATAACCAAATCCTCACTTTGCAAAATTCCAAATAAAGCCATTTTGGTTCCTCTAGTCAGTGTTGGTTAGGTATTTCCCCCACTCATCCCACCAATTTAGTTCTGCCTGGGTCACCCATACTGCTCCCCCTCAGTGCCCAGTTGTTTGGCTGAAAACTAGCATAGTTCCAGTTCCTTGCCACGCATCCACTCAGTCCTGTGCCTTCCCTCAGCTCTTCCCATAGGCTGGGCCTCTCCAGCTAGTCCATCTACACTCACATACCCCATTTCTCCATCTACCTAGTACCTCAGTTCCTGATCCATATCAAAGCCTCTATCTACTGAGAGCTCCTTGCCTCTGTCTCAGCCATTAATCTTTCCCAGAACCTTCCCTGTCTAGGGATATCCTAGTTATTCTATCCAATCACCTTCCAACTTCCTCTTTGTATTATTATTTATTGCATTGCTAATAAATTACATAGTAAAAACTTTGATGTTTTAAGTCTTGGAGATTAGGGGTTTTGAGATATATCTATATATCTATATCTATCTACCTACACACATATATGTATATACATATATACATATGTGTATATATATACATATGTGTGTATGTATGTGTCTATATACACATTTTCTTCATCTATAAAATGAGAATAATTACATAGTCTCACCATGTTATTATGAGGTTATAATGAGATGATGTATGTAGAGTTCATGTCAAGATTTAAAGGACTCATCAGAGCCAAGATGGCAGAGTAAAAGCAGTGACTTGCTTGAGCTTTCCCCCAAACCCTTCCAAATACTTGTGAAAAATGGCTCTAAACAAATTCTAGAGCAGCAGAACTTACAAAAAGACAGAGTGAAACAAATTTCCAGCCCAAGACAAGCTGGATGGTTGATTGGAAAGGTCTATTGCGCCGGGCTGGGAGAGGAGCACAGTTCAGTGTGGGTGTGCAGGCAAAGACCAGGCCTCAGCAAATCTGGAGCAAGATTTAAAGGACTCTACAAATGTCAGTTATTGTTATTTTTAAAAATTACAAAGAAAGAGAGAGACAGAGATGATCAATTGCTTATGGGGAAAGGGATAAATACTATTTGATAAATTGGGGTGGGGGCTCTGAGTTAACTTATCAATTAAAGAGAAAAATATTGCAATAATAATATGTAAATATCCAAACACAACCTTGGTTTATTTTAGAACTTGAGAGGATGGGAATTAATATGGTAGCAAGTCAAGTAGCAGGTTGAGAGGTAACCGCCATCTGCAGCATACATTGAAGATGATGCCAAAACCCTGCTACATATGCATCTGTATCTATGTACACAAAGGCGTAAATTCCTGCATAGCTAGCTCATGGGGAAAGTGTACATTAGTTGAGCTGGGTTTAGCCTTGTCAAGGAAGGCTTCCTGGAAGGATTGTCCTTTCTATTTATTATTTTACTCCCTACATAGGGATCAACAGGAACTGTGAATGAATAGAGGATAAATATTTTCAGGATAAGAAGACTGAGTCAATAGCCCAGAAAATACTTAGTGAAAGCACATTTCACCATTGTGCTGCCTCTTCTCTGACACATTAATCCTGGGCCTGAAAGTCTAGGCTCATTGTGTCCTAACAAATGTGCTCATGCTCCCATGGTAGCACCCATCCCTGATATAAATTAGCCACTTCCTTTCAGAGTAGAGAAATCCTATTTCTCAAATGTTGTACCTAGAAATGAAATGTGCTTGATTCCCTCCTTATCCCCAGCTCCAGAGTCAGAGTGGATTCTTTGTGCCTGAGGAGTGATCCCTCTTCCCATCTCCCCTAAGACTTAGAGCTAATTGGAGTTAATTGACTTGGACAAGTGTCCCAGCAGCTCCCAAGGGCCTGAAGTACGGCGTGGGTAGTCACGGCCTGTCATAGTCAATCTGAAATAGTCAGAGTCCATACAGAAAAGAATAGAGAGAATGGAGGCCAGCAAGGGCCATGGGATTGAAGAAAGTTTCCCCTCTGAAAAGGCACTAACCCTAGCTACCTAGTAGCTGGATCTCTGAGGAGTCATTCTGGGTTAGGATAGATGGTAGGCATTTGTAAATTTGAGGTCTACACTAGGACAATAATCCTAATAGATATTATTTGAGCAGCTTGGTTGTGTGACCATAGGTAAGTCATTTAACCTCTAAAAGTTTCAGTTTCTTTATCTATAAAATGGGAATAATCACATAGTTTTACAGAGTTGTTATAAGGTTAAAATGAGGTAATATTGGGAGAGTTCATGTCAAGCCTTAAAAGGCTCTATAAATATCAGTTACTGTATTTTTTTTTAAAATTCAACCAGCTTGGAAGAAAACTAGTATTCTCCTTCTTCCCACCCCACCCCTCATTGCCCAATCCAATAATGATAAGCAGAGCTAGAGGCTTAGAGTCAAACTAGATCCTAGTCCCAGTTGTGACATTTCATCACTGTGTGAATCACTTCCTCTAGCTTCAGTTTCCTAGATCTCTGAGGATCACTCTATCTAACGAGAGTGTAGCGTGAGCTGGAGTGGTCAGGCTGGACTTCATAGAAGCAGCGTAGGTCTAGAGCTGGAAAGGATGTCAGAGGCAATTTTGTCCAATTCTCTCATTTTACAGATGTGAAATAGGTCCAAGGAACCTAAGAGAGTTGCCCCAGATCACACAGGCGGTAAGCATCGGAGGTGGGATTTAAACCCAGGTTCTCTGACTCTAGTCACTGCTCCTTCTATTACACGACTTTTTCTTTTTCTTTTTTCTTTTCTTTTCTTCCTTCCTTTTTTATTGTAATGAACAAAAATTTAGTTTGTCTTTCTCCCACCTTCCTCCCCAAAATTAAAAAAAGAAAAACAAAACCCTTTTAACAAATATGCACAGTCAAGCAAAATAAATTCCCACATTGTCCATGTGCAAAAATGTATCTCATTCTTTATTATGTTACCCCTGGCAGGATCAGTCTGTTTCATCACAAGTAGCATGTTTCATCATTGATCCTATAGAATTGTGATTGGTTATTGCATTGATGAGGGTTCTTAAGTTTTTTTAAGGTTTTTTGTCTTTATAATATTAGTATTACTATATAAATTGTTCTTCTGGTTCTGCTCACTCTATTCTGTATCAGTTTATACAAGTTTTTCCAGGTTTCTTTATCCATTTCATCATTTCTTATGTCACAAGAGTATTCTACTACATTCATCTAATATAATCTGTGGAGCCATTTTTCAATTAATGAGTAACTCCTTAGATTTCAGTTGTTGGTTTTGTTTTGTTTGGTTGGTTTTTTTGCTACAACAAAAAGTGTTTCTATAAGTATGTTTGTATACATGGGTCCTTTTCTTCATTCTTTGATCTCTTTGGGGAATAGGCCTAATAGCAATATATCTGGATACCACATATTTTTATTTTCATTTGAAATGGGGCTTGAAGGACAGATATAAATTTCATACAATGGGAGAATAATAATCATTATTATAGCTCACATTTTTATGGGGCTCCAAGGCTTACAAAGTATTTTCCTAATAAGAACCCTGTGGGGCAATTAGCGCAAACATTGCCTTATCCATTTTACAGATGAGGAAACTGAAGTCCAGAGAGGTAAAAATTTGCCTTATTCAAAGTCACACAAGAAGTAAATATAGCACTTTGGGGTCTGCCAAGCACTTTACAAATATTATCTCATTTGATCCTTATAACAACTCTGGGAAGTAGGTGCTATTATTATTACTGTTTTGTAGCTGTTGTTGTTATTGTTCAATTATTTTAGTCCTGTTCGAATCTTTGTGACACCATTTAGGGCTTTTTGGCAAAGATACTGGAGTGGTTTGCCATTTCCTTCTCCAGTGGGGGTAGGAATGAAGGACTATGGGTACTGAATGCTGTATACCCTGTCTGATGAGGTGTTTGGGGTGATTGCTTTTGCCTAACTGTTTTTCTTTGTTATAAGGAAAGGCTTATTTTCTCATTAGGTGGTAGTGGGATAGAGGCATATACTGAAGTGACTGGGACACACAACTAGTGTGTATGTGTCCGAGGCTAGACTTGAACTCTCATCTTCCTGTCTTGGAGGCCATCCTTTTCCTTGCATCTTGCTCATACTAAGTGCTTAATAAACACTTGTAAAGTCGAATCTAATATCCCTTCCAGTTCTAAATACTGTAAGACCGTTTTGTGTATTCTTTGCTAACTTAATTAGGAAGGTCTAGAAAGCCATCATATCAAACTTGAGAGAGAGACAGAAAGAGACTGAGAAACAGAGGGAGAGACACAGAGATAGAGTGATGGAGAGATAGAGGGAGAGAGAGACAGAGACAGACAGAGAGACAGGGAGACCCAAAAAAGAGAGAAATGGAGAAAGAGGGATAGAAAAAGAGGGAAAGAGAGAGAAGGAAACAGAGAAAAATACAGAGAGACAGAAAGAAAGACAGAGACAGAAAGAGGGATAAAGACAGAGAGACTGAGACAGAGACAGAGACAGAGACAGAGCATGCATAAAGTTGTTTCTTACTATTTGTGGAATCGAACTGATGCACTGTGCCAGCCATGGCTATGAGCTTTAGCCTGCTCCTTTCTGGCCAACACATTGACCTTTGCTCTCTATGATGGGTATTGACAAAAGAACTGATTCCAGCTGTCCAGGGTCTGGTTCTATTTTGCTGATGGTTTATACACAAACACAGAGGTTAACTAGCTCAGCAAAAGCCAGGGAATACCCAGAACCTTCTACAGTCCATTTAGCCTTTCCCAGCTCTGAACTGGAGGATTTTGTACTCTCTCATTCTGCCTTTTCCAGGGACCAAATTCTCCCCTCACTCTTGTAGTTCTGAATAGAGGGAAATGACCACTCATGCCTTTTTTATACATTATCTCTTCGTATTCTTCAAAACCCACTCTTTTTTGAAGCCCCCCAATAACCTTGAAATTACAAGCAAAACCAAATATTAACAAAAGGTCTAGATATTTTACACATAAGAAAACTGAGGTCAGAGAGATCAAGTGGAGTAGTGATTAGTGTTCTGGCAGATGGCGCTGCTTATATCTCTCCTCCAATACAAACAAGATGTAAGACTGTGGACGAGTCACTGAATCTCTCTGACTTGAGGCAGCAGACCCACTGGCAGGTTATTGCAATAGTTCAGGTGTGAAGTAATGAGGGCCTGCAGCAGAAGGGTGGCAATGTCAAAGGAGAGAAGGCGGCATATTTGAGAGATGAGGCAAAGGTGAAATGGGCAGACCTTGGCAACAGCTTGGATATTGGGCGGGGGGAGGGGGGAGATAGTGAGGGATAGAGGATGACTCCTAGGTTTCCATCCTGAAGGACTGGGGGGAGGGGGGATCTGTTCTCTGCAGTAATAAGGAAGGTAGGATGGAGGTGGGGAGGGGGAAGGGGTTTAAGAAGAATGATGGAGTACCCTTTCATACATATTGGATTTAACTCTAGAAGGGCAACTTGCCAATGGAGGCTCCATTCCCTTGGAATACCGATGCTCTGCTGACTGTAAAACCCAGAACTCTGAACAACAGGATCCCAACAAGCCTGCTGGACCTTTCAAACTCACAAGGTCATGGGCTCCCCCTCCCAAGACCAAAAGACCTTAAATGAAGCTGATGGAACTTTCAGAATGTTCCTGCAGCCAATCAAAGAGCCTCCTCTTTAAGGCATAGTTGGCTGACCCAAACCAGTTACTGAATGTCTGGGCATGCTCCGCAATGTCTGTCTCTCTGTCTTTGTGTCCCTCTGTCTCTGTCTCCCTCTATCTTTGTCTGTCTGTCTGTCTGTCTGTCTCTCCTTTCTTACTTCATCACCATGGCTCTCTCAGAAGCATCCTCCATGTGGAAATGCCATCCTAGCAAGTTCATGAGGTCTGTAGACACCCATTACATTGGGTCACTCTTTTCTGAGAAAGAGCAGCCTTGGTAGTTTGGCAAGCTGCTTCTGCTTCTGAATGATTTTGCTTGTAATTTGAAGGAACAAGGCATAATCACTTTGACATTGCCAAGAGCTCAGTAAGGGCTTGGTGTTCTTTTGTCCTGATTTGTTGATTTTTACCCAGAGGACTTAAAGCCTTTATAAGAATATAAGGTTTTAGAGTAGAAAGGGACCTCAGAGGTCATCTAACCTCCCATTTAAAAAACTACTTATTGGTATCTTTTATTTTTATGTCATCTTTATTTCTAAATAGCTAAATAACAATTTAAGGCCTACAAAGCACTTTACGTATGTCATCTCATTTGATTCTCCCAATAATCCTATAGGGTAAGTACTCTAATTATTCTCACTTTACAGATGAGGATACAGACTGAGAAAGTTGAATGACTTGCTTAGGAAAGTACATGAGGCATTTGAACTGAGGTCTTCTTGACCCTGAGTCCAGCCAATCTTCTCTTCATTGTACCATCTGGCTGCCTCATATGTATTTCCCTATTCATGAATGTATGTTTCCCTCCTCATTTGCCCAGCAAGGTATCACATGTAAAAATTAATTTAAAAAAAAGAGAAAGAAAGCAGCTTGGCTAAACCAACCCATTTGCCACATGCATCTGACAATATTTTCAATGTTATCTTCCACAGCCACGATCCCCTACCTCTGCAAAAGAAGAAGGGAGGTACATTTTCTCAACGTTCCCTTCATCCAAGCTTGCTAACCCTCTCATCTCACAGAAGAGAAAACTGAGGCCCAGAAAGGTGAGTTTATTTGCTTTGACTCAGATGGGTAATGTCAAACCTGCGACTCAAACCCAGTTGCTTTGGCTTCAGAATCAGTGGTCTATCCAAGACATCACTGTCCCTCTTGTTTATGCCCATCCTCTCCTGTGGGCACCATGCTCTTGTAGTCTCTGTCTGGCTTTGTCCCAGAGAGCTAGCTTATGGCTCCTGAATCTCTAGGGGGATGGTTCTTCTGACTTCTTGTCTCTCCTCCAAACCACTGCTGTTTCTTCTATAATTTCCCATAGCCTGCAGAGCGTGGCAAGACCAGCAGAGGGCACACCAAACACAGCTTTCTGAATTTTCCTCCAGCAACCTGGTTTGATCTTGTTGAGGTTTGTTTTTAAGTCAAATGTTATCAGTAGCAGCGGCGGCAGCAGCATCACCATCATCATCACCACCACCACCAACAACAACAACAACAAAAATAATAGCAAAAATTTATATAATGCTTTAAAGATTGCAAAGTGCTTTATAAATATTAACTCAATTTATCCTCACAACCACCTCGGGAGGTAGGTGCTATTATTATCCCCATTTTACAGACGGGGAAACTGAGGTAGACATTGGTTAAATGAGTTGCCCAGGAACATATAGTTAGCAAGTGTCTCGCTCTAGGCACTGGGAGGACAAAATCAAAATGAAACAGTTCCTCTCCTATTGGGGGGGACACTGTGTATGTGTGTTCATGTTCTTGTGTGTTTACATACAAAATAAATATAAGGTAATTTTAAAGGGCAAAACAGCTGGGGAGATCAGGAATGGCCACATGCAGATTTGGTACCTTTCTTTTAAGAGAAAATCTCAGAGTCCAGAATCACTTCCAACTCCCAAGAAATGAAAATTCCAGGGATTATTTTAGAGGCTCACTTTGGAAAGGGAAAGGAATTTGAGTCAAGAACCAGCTATTGGTATTCCCGTTCATAGGGCTGTCTTTACACTCATAATAATAAGAGCTTGTGCATAGCTACCCCTTTACAACTTACCACGACAATTATGTGAAATAGATACTACAATCACTCAACTAGCAGTTATATAATACCCTAAAAATATTATTATCCCCATTTTAAAGGTTGGGGAAACTGAGGCAGAGAAATGAAGTGATCTTATCACAGTCATATAGCTAGCTAATAAGTAACAAGAACCCAGCTCTCCTAACTCCAAATCCAGTGTCATCTCCAGAACACTGTGCTATCTTTCAACCAGGCAGCCATCAACAATGTATTATCTCAGGAATACATAGAAATCTCCCTTGCCTGTTTTCCGCGTTCACTGGTGCCTGAAATGCTTTTTAAAAGAGATAAATCCTTTCCTTCTACTCCCAGGGATAAGCTTTGAAAGGAAAATCACCTGGGAGAGCAAACTAGTATTGATTTCAATTCATATTAAGGTATGGGAGGAATCTTCTGTTTCATCGAGAACAGATTTTGTTGGCGGTAGATAGGGGGAATAAAGAAAGAACATCTTCCCATTGATGGGGTGAGGGTGAGGGGTGGGCAAAGGGAGCTACTCTTTGATCTTTCAAGAGAGAAGAGCAGTGGCCTTCCACCCCTGGAAACTCTGCCCCAGAACCTGCTTGGAGATCTGTGTGCTTTCCTTTGTGGAGACTGTCCCTCCTAGGATCAGGCATTTCTGTCTACTAAATTAAGGGGGACATGACAGCTATCTTCAAATATCTGAACAGCAGTCAATTCAAGCAGGTAGGTGGTACAGTGTATACAGCATTGGGCCTGGAGGTAGGAAGACCTAAGTTCAAATACAGTCTCAGACACTTACGAGCTATGTCACCTTGGACCAGTCATTTAACCAAGGTCTGCCTCAGTTTCCCAATCTATAAAATCAAGATAATAATAGCACTTACCTTGCAGGATTGAGATAATAATTGTGAAATGCTTAGCACAGAGTAGGTGCTATATAAGTGTTAGTTATT
Source organism: Vombatus ursinus (assembly GCF_900497805.2). NCBI lineage: Eukaryota > Metazoa > Chordata > Mammalia > Diprotodontia > Vombatidae > Vombatus > Vombatus ursinus. The sequence continues at coordinate 50,889,410 of NW_020954585.1, forward strand.
ATTAATTATATTATAATTATTAGCTCATAGTGGTATTAGACTTTGTCTACTAGGCCCCAGAATGCAGAAGCAGCTAGAAGTTACAGATGGGCAGAATTTGGCTCAGTGGAAAAATTTCCCAACAATGGAAGCTCCCCAAAAGTAGAATGCCTTGCCACTTGCTCCAGTGAGCCTCTCCAGTGAAGTCCCGAAGCCTTCCCTTTGGGGCCTTCAAACCAAAGGGCCTATTGCTTTTAGTATCATCTGGTGGTCTTGCTCTTATGTGAAGCTTAAGTCTCTGCTTTGATCTCTGACAGAATCCTAGGACTACTTAAGCCAAAATTGTCTGAATAAGATAAGCCAATTAGGAACAGCATTGAAGGGGGTCCTATTCCTAGCTATGCTGACATATCTACAACTTCTCATGGGTCAATTGCTTAACCTTGATGAGCCTCAGTTTCCTAATCTATAAAATGGGGATCATGACTCCCTGCCTTGTCCATGTATCTCAAATGAAGCTCAAATGAGACAATGACTTCGTAAGTCTTTTGGAAAGTATTATAGGTAGATAAGTAGTATGTGATAATCACCCCCCCCCCTTAATTGTCTAGCCAGAGCCTTGACTTTCTATGGCACTGCTTTCTCTGGAGGGCAGATTCACTCTGCAGCTGCTGTTGAGACTTAAAAATCCAAATCTCTTCTCTAGGCCCCAGGGCTTGTCGATTCACCCCTTGACCAGCATTGAGCTAATATCCAAGACGAGTAAATGACAGAGCCTGCTCAGAGCCACAGCCTTTCTGTGCCTGAGCTGTGTCATTGGTTCAGCTCTCTCTCCTTCTTGCACCGGCTCTCTTACACACCCGAAGGGAAGGTCTGCTGCAGGTGTAAACAAGCTGGCTAATTATCATGCCCTATAAGGACACTGCTCAGGCTCCCCTACCCCAGCACACTCTGTTAATCAACGGACATCCAAAGAAGCTGAGGCTGCAAAAGCCCGCAGCGGTCAACTGAGTCTGATGCCCATGGAGGCTCCCAGGCACATCTTGGACCTTCTGTGTCTGCTTCCATTCCTCAGTGGCTGAGGGAGGCAGATGCAGAAGGCCCAAGATGTGCCTGGGAGCCTCCATGGGCATCAGGCTCAGCAGCTTCCTTCATGTCCCCTACAAGTAAGGGTGCTTACACGGTAGAACTTGTCTTCAAAAAATCAGGTTCATTCTCGGGATTGGTCTCTCCCAAAATGCTAGATTGAGGAGGCAGTTTCCTTGGGGAAGATTGTTAGAAGAGGGCCTGGCTAGCCCTTGTTGGTTTAGGTTCAATGTTGGGACAAAATGAGGCACTGGTAGGTCATTGAACACTTAACAAAAGGAGGTTTGCTTAGCCCTAACATAGAAAGGATATTTGACAAATACATAGTTACCACTTGGCTTGCATAGACATGATCCCCTTGTGTCTCTTTGGAAATGCAAATAGTCAGCAAGGCAGGGCAAAGGGGTATCCAACAGGTCTGAAAGGTGCCATTTTGTGCCCTTTGATGACTAGAAAGTCACTTCAATACAACCAGAGGCTCAACTTGAGCCTTGCCCAATCTAGCCTGACCCATGGCGGGGGGATGGGAGAGGAAATCCTTGTATGTATTGATCCTACTATATAGAGACACAGTAAGTTGGATAGTATGATCCAGAGATTAATGTATTTGGAGTCAGGAGTCTTGGGTTCATAATCCCAGTTCTGCTAGTTATTACCTTTATGACTTTGAACAAATCACTACCCTTCTTTGTATCACTGAGCCTGACAGTTCCATAACTCTGAGAAAGGTACAGAGGAGGAATGAATGAACCAAATTGTTTTAGGTGTATTTTATTCATCACTACAGCATCGGCATATGTGTGCAAAATAGCAATATATATGTTAGCAAGACATTCAATCTACCAAAGGTACATTTGCTTATTTATTAGGATAAGGGTTGTAACTGTGATTTCCTTGGTAAAAGGAACTACCTGGTGAAAATATTCCCTCTACTACTGTAGGCCAGCACATTCTCTGCAATTTGTAGTCTTTCTTAGAGAATGGCTTATAGCAGAGGTGTGAAACTCAATTAGAAATGGGGGCACTAATCTATATATAAGGATTCCTGCTACATTCATTTGTTGTTTTTTGTCTTTCATTTTTGAAGAGGACCAATGATATCATGGATCCTGACTTGGTCGTGAATTGGATTTAAATGAGGCAGAGTTGCACAAAGTCATCAGCCTCACTCTCCCTGAATCATTGAAGTCCAAAAGTCCATTGAAATTCAAAAAATCAAGTCCAAAAGTCAAGATGATTGGCAATGACCCAGGATGCAGTGGATGACCTTGGTGTCTTCCATGTCTGCAGCACCTATGTCAGCCATCTTCATGGCCATTGGAACTAAATGTTCTCATCTACCCAGTCAGCTGGGGAAGTTTTCACATGCTTGGTAGACACCCCGCCTAACTCACAGATAGGTTTGAGGCCTTCAACCTGGTTTAGCCCATCTCCAGGAGACATTTACTGGGGTAGGGCTGTTATGAATACTACTACTACAGAGCCACAGAGAATTGAGTGAAAGTGATGGGGTTGGGATCTGGGCCCCAGAAAGGAAAAATCCTGGACTTTCCCACATGGCCAAATCTCTGGCATTCACCTGAGGCATAATCCCATCAACCGGCATTTCATTGTGGCTACACCCAATCTCCCCTCCACTGTCTTGCCTCCCTATGGCCCCAAGTCACTTCCCACCCTTGGTCCCATCTAGGCTCCATTTCCCTGGAATCCCATTACCACATAGACTACTTGGCCACTCCTAGATCCCTCCCACAGGCTTTCTGTATATAAAGCCCATCTTGTCTCCAATAAGATGCTGGGATTCTTATAATCTAGCCATGGTTTAGATTCTTATAATTCAGTCACTGCTTAGATTCTTATAATCTAGCCACTGCTTACCCTTACCTCTTACTCCTTAAGAGTCTGCCCAATATGACAATTGTTCTAATAAACCTTGTCTTTGACTGAAAGAAGGCTTGGGTCTAATTTTTTCAGGGAGGACCCTTGTGCTGTGATTTTGGGACCCCAGCACCCCAGCACCCCTAAACCACATCAAAAGTGGATACCAAAGATAGATGAGCAGCCCTGAAAAGGACTCAGAAATACCTCACATCAGAGGTATTAGTCCTTGAACACCCCATACACCCCTGCTGCTATATATTGACTTAGAAAACCACATGTTAACATTTATGTTATGGTGCATTTTTATTTTATTTTGTTAAATATTTCCCAATTATATTTTAATCTGGTTCTGGCTACACTTGAATGTTGAGGTCCATATGCTGCCAGAAGTTTGACACCTCTGGCCTAGATATTAAATGATATTATGTTGTTATTAAGACATTAAGTGAGATATTAAGCCCAGGGTCACATAGCCAGTATGTGTTAGAGGCAGAACTTAAGCCCGGGTCTTCTTGACTTCAAGGCCAGCTCACTATTCATGACCAATATGATACCGTTTTTGCTTACTTATTGTGTGGAGTTATTTGATAAGATAGCTATTAAGAACGTGAAATTGATCATCTCTTGTACTAATTCTATGGTCCACCATGGCTCCATGGTTCTTCAGCTGAAGACCTTTTATCATGGATCCCAAAGCTAGATCATAGATTCTTTTTGCCTTTCTTTGTATCCCCAGTGCTTAGCACAGCACTGGTACATAGTGGGCACTTGTAAAATGCTTGTTGTTGACTTGACGTGACTTTGAGGTTCACGCTATCCAATTTTTCTGCCCAATCCAAATCCTGGTGGCCATTATCTACTGACCACCCTCCACCCCCCCAGGATATTATCCTTTCTTCCACAATAAGTTCCTTGCCTGACTCACATTCCTGGCTTCTTACATTCTACTTTCTCCATGCACTTCATGTATTCCCCAAAGACTAGAATATTCTCTCTTGCTCCTCATCTCTGCTTCCTACTTTTCCTGGCTTCCTTAGACTTAGCTCAAATTCCACCTATTGCAAAAGACCTTTCTCAGGCCCCACCTAGCTTGCTTAAAATTATTTATTCCATTTAGTCTATTTAACTTGTACTTCTATACCTAATTATTAATATGTTGTCTTCCCCATTAGAATGTAAACTCCTGGAAGGCAGGGTCTGTTTTTGCCTTTCTTTGTATGCTTAAGTTAAGTGCTTAATAAATGCTTGTTGACTGATCAACAGAACTAGAAGCAATCCTCTTGTTTTACAAATGAGGAAATTGAGGTCTAGGGAAGTTAAGTGATTTGCCCCCAAATCACAAAAGGCAGGATTTGAACCTATGTCGCTTATATTCAGGGAAATCCCTAAGATACCCCGAGAAGACCTCTTATAATTGCTATCCTATCTCAATTTCTGTAGATGACTTACCAACTTTCTGGTTTATCCCTGAAAAATTTGCTATCCCAGAGTAGAATCCTTCTGCCCCATACACATATGGTTCTGGGCCCCCTTAGTATCCTGAGGTACTGAAGGCAAACGAGTGAATGAAAAAGCTAATTGAGTCAAGCACTGTGCTAAGCACAGAGGACACACTCAGAAAAACTGGGACAGTCCCTGCCTTCAAGGAGCTTATGTTCTAATTAGGGGAGAGCACACAGAAAGAAAGCTGAGTTTTCCATCAGGATGGATAGAAAGGTTTGGAAACCCTAAAGCAGGGGTGGGGAACCTGCCTTGAGGCCGCATGTGGCCTCAAGGTGACAGGTTCTCACTCCTGCCCTAAGGGTTCAGAGGAACAAATGGCAAGGTCCAGGAGTCCTTAAAATAAGTCAGGGAGTCAGATGTGGGTGTTGGGTGGTCAAAATCTACCTCTAAACCAACAAATTAGAAGAGCAAATTTACTGGGGTGGGAGGGAGGAGAATAGAGTCATCGTATCATACCTATGCATGCCAAAGCCTAATTGAAAATATTTTGGGATGATCTTAGATACTTTGGTGGAGGGAGAGAGAGGAAGGAGTTGCTGCTTTACTTTGAAAAATCAAGAATTACATGTAATGTGAATTTTGTTTATAAGATTATAGGATATGGTCTAAGTTTCATATATATATATATAAATTTATATATATGTGCATGTGTATAGGTATGTATATGTGTGTGTATATATGTATGTGTGTGTGTATTTCATCTCCTAACACAATGCTCTCTACGTGTTGTTCAGTCATTTTTCAGTCCTACCTGACTCTTCATGACCCCATTTGGGGTTTTCCTGCCAAAGATACTAGAGTAATTTGTTCTTTCCTTCTTCAGCTCATTTTACAGATGAGGAAACTGAGGCAAACAGGGTGAAGTGACTTGCTCAGGGTCACACAGCTAGCAAATGTCTGAAGCCTGATTTGAACTCAAGAAGACTCATCTTCCTGACTTCAGTCTGTGCCACATAACTGCCCCACTATAACACCATGAGATACAATAAATACAAAGAATTCAGAGGAATATGGGAAGATGTTGATGTACAGGGAAGTACATGGACCAAGAGAACATCACACATGTTGACTACAGTAAAGTAAATAAAAACAACACAAAAAGCAACTGAACTCATAATAAACATAAGGAGCAACCCTGAATCCACGTGTCAGATGACTAGAGATCACAAATGTGAAAGACATGGTCAGCTACCTCACTGTACTGGCCAATTTTGTGTCACTTTTACTTTCTTCCCCCCCCCCTTTTTTTTTAACAAATGAGCTGTGAAGTCAATGTGGGGGCAGGAAATCAAAGAAATTATCATATTTCAAAAATATGACATTAAAAATGTTTCAAAATGCAAAGATCTAGTCCTGATCCTAGGGGTTACAGTCTGAGGGCACCATTTCCCCAACTTAAAGTCCATTCTTTGATCCTAGGATTTGAACTTTTCACTCCTGATCAAACTTATCTGATTCTTCAACCCTTATCCAAGGCACTTAGCCTCCCGGCTTTTTCTCGGATCCCTTTGATACCCTGGCTACTTGGATTCATTGACCTGCTGCGCCTTGTGATCCTATGATCATAGAATTTAAAGCTGAAAGAGACTTTACTCCTAAACTCACCTGTCTTCCTTTGCTACCTCCGTCTCCAGGTGCCTCAATCTTAGCACCCACTTCCTTCTTTTTTTTTCTTCTAATCCATCTCCTCATACTCAAGGCAATCAGAATGAGTTTTCTGTAGCTAATTTGCAAGAGGAAAAAATAATACACAAATTCAGAAACAAAACACCAGACTATGGTAATCAGGAATGTGTTTGAAACAGCATAGAAATGGCATAGATTAGGATAACTTTAATTTGAAGCTTAATTAATGTAAATTAATTGCCACAGCAAGGAAAGGAGCCCAAAAGGTGCCTTGGTCAGCAAATATGAAAAGATATGGTTGCCAAAGAGAACACTGAATTAGACTGTAAGCTTGTTTGTAAAATCTTAAGAAGAACAATGATGGATGATTATGAGAAAATCAGTAAAGGATAAATAAAACTAGTACAAAGAAAGCTTTGCTGAAGTAAGCAGATCTAGGGGAAAATATACAGAATGACTCAAACAATGTAAATGCAAATAACAGTAAAGCAATCAAAACTAAATACTGCAAAATTATAGCGATCAAGTCTGTCTCCACTGTCGTTGTTGAGTTGTGTCCACCTCTTTGTGACCCCATTTGGGGTTTTAGCAAAGCTACTGAAGAGGTTTGGCATTTCCTTTTCCAGATGAGGCAACTGAGGCAAGCAGGGTTAAGTGACTTGCCCAGGGTCACATAGCTAGGAAGTGTCTGAGGGTGGATTTGAATTCATGCTCTATCCTCTGTGCCACCTAGCTGACCTACTGTTTCCACTCCGATGAACGAAAAACCAGAAAGACAAGAATTTCTGGGTAATTAATAATCAATTTATTAATTAGGCTGGCTAATAATCAATAAATTGATGATCAGTAGTTTCTCCTGATAATTAAAGACACCTAACGGAGACACTGAATGTCTTAAATATTTTTTTGAAAGGGAATGCCCCTGACAGGATGAATCAACGCTGATTGGTGGACATTTAATGAGGAGGTGGGCTAAAAGTCTTCAGCTCCTCCTGCTAAAAACATGGCTGGATCATGAGATTTAGCAGCTTCCAGCAATCTGGGCGGGGGAATCCATCTCCACACAGACCATTCTGGTTGATTTTCTCCTTCATGAGCTGGGTCCCCGTAAACTCTAATGGAGGGGTGCAAAGACATGGGCTCATTACTTTGGGGCAAGAATTCACCTAGATTAGATTCTGTTTACACCCTAAACAGAATTAAAGTCTCCTAGTTGGGTGGGGTCTGGCCCAAGATTGTGGAGCTTGTTCCCCAAGAATTAGGGCAATCTTATATATTATCTGTGTCCTTCGGAGACTAGCTGACTGACCTACAGGGGTTGGTCCTTGAATGAGGACATAAAAAACCTAGATCCTAATTAGTAATGGGTTATTAATAAAAATTTCTCTCAACTCCCTCCCAACAAAGAAGAGACATAAGAAGACATCTCTTTTCCTTCTTTGCAGAGGGGAGAAGACTGTAGTTTATGGGCATGGAATATTACATAAAACATTAGACTTTTTTGATACGTTGGTTAACTGAATTGTTTTTCCTCTTTTTTTTTCCCCTTCTTTGTTGTAATGGATTCTCTACCAAAGGGAAGGTGAAGGATATTTTGGGAATTGTAGGTGATGTAAGAACAACAGATATCAATAAAATTTTATTTAAAAAAAAAACAATGCAAACCTGATATCCCACTAAGCAAAATCATCCCAAGTGCATTTAAGGTTGAGAATGAAAAAGAGGATAACAAACAGAAGGAGATGGAAAAAATTCATAAAAATTATAAAAATTTCTTTCTCCATCAAGAACAAGAAAACCCATTCTTGAGCCCTATTATCATAGACTCATTTGTGCCTCTGGGGTAGAAATGGTATTAAAGAAAATGAAGATGAAAAAATCAACCAAATTGGACTAAGCATAAATACAAATAAATAAAAAGTTCGAATCTAGCCTCAAACATTTATTAACTTCTTGACCCAAGGCAAGTCACTTAACCCTGTTTGTCTTAGTTTCCTCATTTGTTTAAAAAAAAATGATCTGAAGAAGGAAATAGCAAACCATTTCCAGTATCTTTGCCAAGAAAACCCCAAATTGGGTCACACACTCAGGAAGATGAGTCTTTCTGACTCCAGACCAGGTAATCTGTCCACTGTGCCACCTAATTGCCCTTAGGAAGTTGACCAGAGGGGCAGCTAGGTGGCACAATGGGTAGAGCACCAGCCCTGAAGTCAGGAGGATCTGAGTTCAAATCCAGCCTCAAACCAAACACTTGACACTAGCTATGTGAGCCTGGGCAAGTCACTTAACCCCAATTGCCTTAAAAAAAAGAAAAAAGAAAGTTGACCAGAGCACAAAGAAGTTGTGACTTCTCTAAGTTCCTAGAGCCAGTATGTATCAGAGGCAAGAATTTTACCTATATTTTCCCAGCTTTGAGGCTGGTTCTTTATTCACTACATCACACTTCCTTTACATAGGAAAAAAAAGTAAAATTAGATATCAATAATAATGATAACAATGACGATAATAATAATACAAAGGAGAACCTAGGATTCCAAGTAGCCAAAAAATGATTTGAGCAGAAGTGGGATGACCAGCATTAAGACTGCTGATCTATTTATTCCATCCTAGCTGCCTGACAATCCTTGTGAAATGAAGTGCCCTCTTGCATGTAAATAGTCACTGCCAAGACCTGCTCTTTCCCAGCCTTCTGCCAGAAATATGGTAATTAAGAAATAATACAACAGGAGAGGCAACTACAAATATAAATGAAAAATCTGCCTCACCTCAAATTGGATAGTACCTAAGCTTTCTAAGCTAAATTGACTGTATTCTTCCTTATCTGAAGTGTGGAAATTCCCTTTCTTAAAGGTCCAGCTCAGGTTGCCATTTCTTCCATGAAGTCTTCCATGATTCTACCACACATATCCTGTGCACGGTAATTTTTTCCTCCTTAATTTTTTCTTAAAGCATTTTGTCAGGCTCTCTCCTTTACCATTATCATATCCTACTTTGTATCATACTTCTCTGTGGATATCTTTTCCTCCCTATTAGATTATAAACTCTTTGGGAGAGGAATGTATTCTTTTTCATCCCTGAATCCCCAGCACCTAGCATGTTGCCTGGCACATAATTTGTGAAGGGAGGGAACAGGGAGGGAGGGGAAGGGAACAAGCATCTGTATAGTGCCTACAAAGTTACCAGCACTAACAGTGGTAAGTGGTTTTACAAATATTATCTCATTTGAGCCTCAAAACCACCCTGCAAAGTAAGGCTGTATAGGGTAGTATAATAGATACTAAAGAGATGTATGTTGAGTTAAATTGAATTAAGTTCTAATTACTTTTAAGCCAGAGCTGCTAGATCCTCTTTTGACCCCAGATCCAAATGATGTTTCTCCATCCAGCATATTCTGTAAATTATGTTTGGGATTCACCTTCCTGGGCACAGAGCCAATCAGAAAGCCTCCTAGGATTGCAAATGATAATAGCTTTATTTATAAAGCACTTTAAGTTTGCAAAGTATTTTACCTACTTTATTTCATGCCTGGTTGTCCCACGCACATTAATAAACAATCACTTAGTATGTGAACTAGATTATCCCCCCTAGAGGAAAAGCAAAGTAAATCCAAAATAGGTACAATGTTCCCATCACTTCAAAAATTAGAGTAATTTAACTCAGACAAACAATTCCTTTCCCAAAAGCAAACAAAATGCATCACATTTTAAAATGAATTAAATAATCAAAACTGCTTGGTATTGGCTAAGAAATAGAGCAGTGGAATAGGTTAAGTATGCAAGACGCAGTAGTCAATGACTATAGTAATATACTATTTGATAAACCCAAAGACCCCAGCTTCTGAGGTAAGAACCCACTCTTTGAAAAAAGCTGCTAGGAAAACTGGATAAGAGTATGGCAGAAACTAGGCATAGATCAAGATCTCACACCATATACCAAAATAAAGTCAAAATGGGTACATGATTTAGATATAAAGGCTGATACTATAAGCAAACTGAGAGAGCAAGAAATAGTTTACTTGTCAGATCTGTGGAGAACAGAAGAATTCATGACAAACAGGAGATAGAGAACATTATGAAAAGCAAAACAGATAATTTTGATTACATTAAATTGAAAAGTTTTTGCACAAACAAAGCCAATGAAACTAAGATTAGAAGGAAAGCAGAAAATTGGGAAAGAATTTTTACAACCAGTCTCTCTGACAAGGGCCTCATTTCTAAAACATATAGAGAATTAAGTCAAATTTGTAAGAATACAAGCCATTCCCCAATTGATAAGTGGTCAAAGGATATGAACAGACAGTTCCCAGATGAAGAAATTAAAGCCATCTTTAGTCATATGAAAAAATGTTCTAAATCACTATTGATTAGAGAAATGCAAATCAAAACAACTCTGAGGTACCACATCACACCTATCAGAATGGCCAACATGACAAAACAAGAAAATGATAAATGTTGGAGAAGATGTGGAAAAATTGGAACACTAATGCATTGTTGGTGGAGTTGTGAAATGATCCAACCATTTTGGAGAGCAATTTGGAACTATGCCCAAAGGGCTATCAAAATATGCATACCCTTTGACCCAGCAACAGCACTTCTAGGGCTATATCCCAAAGAGATCACACAAATGGGAAAAGGACCTACATCTACAAAAATATTCATAGCAGCTCTTTTTGTGGTGGCAAAGAATGGAAATTGAGAGGATGCCCATCAATTGGGGAATGGCTGAACAAGTTGTGGTATATGAATGTGATGGAATACTACTGTGCTATAAGAAATGATGAACAGGCTGACTTCAGAAAAACCTGGAAAGACTTGTATGGTCTGATGCTGAGTGAAGTGAGCAGAACCAAGAGAATGTTGTATACAATAACAGCCACGTTGTGTGACAACTAATATTGATAAACTTAACTCTTCCCAGCAACACAAGGATCTAAGACATCTCCAGAGGCCTTGTGATGGAAAATGCTATCCACATCCAAAAAAGAACTATGGAAGTTGAATTGCTATTTTTTTCTCTTCTGTTGAGTTTTGTTTCCTCTTTCTGATGGTTCCTCCTATTGCTTTTAATTTCTACTTACAACATCACTAATGTGAAAATATGTTTAATAGGAATGTAAATGTATAGCCTATATCAGATTGTGTGCCATCTTGGGGAGGGTGGTGGGGAGGAAGGGGGAGAAAAATTTTAAACTCAAAAGCATATGGAAGTGATTATTGATAAATCAAAATAAATTAATAAAAAAGATACAAACCCACAAAAAAATAAAATAAAATAAAATGAATTAAATAAACTAGCTTTGAAACTCCATGCCAAACCTCAAACAGTCAGTAGAAACTAATGAATGTACCTTCCTAACCTAAAAGAACCCAGACTCTGCATGCTGCACTTAATTCATATCCCTGATATTCTGTGGCTCTCTGCCCTCCTCCTCCTCCTCTGACATGGATTCCAGCTTCTTCGATGTGATCCTGTGCCCCTGATTGGTGCAGTGCCTCTACGTACTCCTAGATCTACCAGGTGGCACTTTGGCCATCTCCCAGTCATAATAACTCTGTATACATACCTCTTGTCTGGTAACAATAATCAAACAATGGTACCATTCCTGGAAAGGATGTGTCAATTATCCAATGTATGACTCTACTCAACATCCCTATGATTTCCCTGACAAAAACAGTCCTCCTTGGCCACCACTCTCCTGTATGTATAATCTTCTCCCCAAAGCGTAAGCTCTGTGAGGGCAGGGACTCTCTTGCTTTTTTGTATTTCTACTCCTAGAGCTTAGCACAGTGCCTGGCACATAATAAGTTCTGGAAAAATGCTTTTTTCACTGCTTTCTTCCTTCCTTCCTTCCTCCCTTCCTCTCTCTCTTCCTTCCTTCCTTCCTTTGTCCTTCTTTTCTTCCCCCACACAAGCCTCTTCTGAACACTAAATGTCCTTTCGAGTCACCATCAATCTTTCCTCCCTCACCCAAGAGGGGCAATGATGAAGGAACATTATGACAAATATTTGTTACATAACCCCTAATTAATCACAAAGACACCACAATTCTTTAAAGAGATAAACAGTAATTGGTGACTGACAAGAGACAGAAGACCTTGGATTCTTTTGCCTGCTGTCTTCCCCATAGGATCACTAAGACACAATGGGGTAAGTGATTAGGATGAGCCAACCTGAGCTTCCTCTTTAGATCCAGATGTGAGTGGCATCACATGGAAGCACCTGGGTAGTTCAGTGGCTATATTGAGGGCTGAGCCTAGAGTCAAGAAAACCTGAGATCAAATTTGACCTTAGATACTTCTAGCTGTGTGACCCTATGCAAGTCACTTAACCTTTGTCTGTTTTCAGTTTCTTCAACTGTTAAAAAGGGATAATAATAGCACCCACCTACCAAGGCTGGGATAATTAAACGAGATAATATTTGCACATCACTTAGCACAGATATTAAGTGTTAAGTGGCACATATTAGGTGGTTAACAAATGCTTGTTTCCTTCCTTCTACCCATCAAGGCTGTCATCCATCCCTCCCTATTTATGGCTTTAGATGTAGTCACTCAGCATCTAAGCTGATGCCTTAGAAGTGACAGCCTCAAAAAATCAGAGCTTCACCACATCTTGAATGTTCTGCCTCTCTCTCTATTCCTATCTCCTTATAGTGGAAGATTCCTGGTTCTGCATTCTATAACTACAGATTCATTCCTCTTCGTGGAAAAAGAAGGGGAATTTTCCCCATTAATACAGAATAAAAACATTCTACCTCCCTCCAAGGTTGGAGAGAAATGAGAAAAGATGCATTTTAGTGATGTCTGATGTTAAACAACATCTTTCTTTGACAATCTCTAAGGACCATAAAAATGACCTAAGAAAGCAGTGAAAGGGGTGGAAAGAGCACTGGAGAGAAGATTGGGGTTATAGAGCTGGCCCTGTCATTAATTAGCTGCATCATTTGCTTCAATTGCCTTATTGATAAAATGAGGATACTAATACTAATAGTATGTAATGTTTTTAATAGTAATACATAATAAATGTCATGAAGTAGTAGCTAGTGGTAACACTAATACTAATAGCGTGTAATAAGAAGATGATTGGACCAAAATTCAGAAGATCTAGATTCCAAAACTAGTCCTATCATTAATTAGCTGTATAATCTGGGGAAAATTAATTAACCTTTTTCAGTCTTATCATCCTCCTCTGTACAATGAGGAGGTTGCCAAAAAAATTATCTTTAGGATTCCTCTTAGCTCTTACATTTTTATAATTCTAATGCTTCCTCCAATACTGAGGTCCTTCCACACCTAGTATGACTGTCCACCTGACCTCTTCACCTAAAATCTAAAATAGAATCCTCTCCCTAGAGCTGGAAGGGTCTTTATACATCACCTAGTCTAACTCCCTCATTTTAAAGATGAATAAACTGAGGCCAAAGAAGGTTAAATGATGTGCCAAGGTCACTTGTAAGTAGCAGGGTTGAGAGTCAAACTTAGGACTCCAATTTTCAATATACCATGATGTTTCTTGGATCCTATTTCCCAAGTCAGAGTTGGTGGTACCCAGCCTAGGTGGTAGTCCTTTGGTCCCACTCTGCCCACACAAATGAAAAAGAGACTTGGGATATGCCTGACAGAAGACCATCAAGGACCCAAGTCAATTCAGCAAGAATTCACTAAATGCTTTCTATGTGCCTGGAATCATGCTAAGCACTGGGGATACAAATGCAAAAATGAATCAGTCCTTACCCTGAAGGATTTTACACTCTACTGATCATACAAGACCACAACACCAGGAAATGCTCCAGGATACTGGAAGTCCTTCTTTAGCCCCATTTTCTTTCTACACAATGGTTGTAGAGGACAAGTGGTAGATTTGTTTGGGTGGGTTTAACTCATTCTGCTTTCCTACACTTTCCCAACATAACCACTTCCATCCCCCAGTCCTCAATTATTTGAACTCCTCCACTGAAACATGTTCTCCTGGTTTATAAGAAAGGGGAAAGGAACTTCAAAACTGGGAATTCAGAAGGGGATTTTCACACCCTACTTTTTTCATTGGCCAGGAGGGCTAAGGACCTTCTGATATGGGGGAATACTGGAGGTGAAAGCCATCACTGTTACCCAAGGCTCATAGCTTGGGTTAATTGACTTAGCATCACTAACCTTCCCATCTCCTTTAAGAATGTGTTTCATTAGTCATTGCTTCTCTCTCATCATCAGCTTCTCCCTGTCTACTGCTTCTTTCCCTGTTCACTACAAACATGTTCAGGTCTCCTTTACCCTTAAAAAAAATCAAACTTCCCTACCCTGCTATCCCCTCCAATTATCATATGATAATCCTTTGTGCCTCCCCCCCCCACCTCTGCTCATGTCAAACTTTTGGAAAGTCATCTACACAAGTTGCCTCCATTTTCTCACTACTAACTCATCCCTTTGCAAACTGGCTTCTGATCCCATTACTCTATTGAAATAGCTCTCTCTAAGGGCACCAATAACTTTTAAATTGTCAGATCTAGTGCTGTCTTCTCAGTTCTCATCCTCCTTTATCCTTATTGATACTGGTGACTAGCCCTTCTTCCTGAAGAGTCTCTCCTCCCTTGTACATTAGGCACTCTATCAAGTGGCTGGTAGAAGAGATGTGGTGGTTCCATTATACTATGCCCTGATCAGATAACAGCTGAAGTTTTCTTTTCACTCTAGGGACATTTTAGGAATGACTTTGATAGGCTGAACAATGTCCAGTGGAGGGCAAAGAGGATAGTAAAGGGCCTTGAGATCAACCCATATGAAAAGTGGTTGGAGGGACTGATGTTGTTTAGACTGAAGATGAGAAGACTTAGGAGGAAATGTCATTAATAATAACAACAACTAACTTTTATTTAGAACTTACTATTACCAAGCACTATGCTAAGAGCTTTACAATAATTATCTCATTTAATCCTCACAACAACAGTAGGTGATATTATTATCCCCATTTTGTAGTTAAGGAAACTGAGGCAAACAGATTCAGTGACTTGCCCAGGATCAAGAATTCAGGTGTTCTTAACTCCAAGTCCAGAGGTTTATCCACTTCGAGGTCATGTAGAAGAGAGATAAAATTTGTGCTCTTTGGTCCTAGAAGGTAGAAGTAGGAACAAAAAATGGATAGAAGCTTCAAAGAGACAAATTTAGACTTGATATAAAGGAAAATTCAGAGCAATCCAAAGTGGTAGGGGCTATTTTGGAAGATATGGGCTTCCCCATGTATCCAATCAGTTGTCAAAGTTCGATGTTTATACCTCCACATCTCTCACTCCTCTATTCTCATAGGGCCACCACCTTAGGGCCTAATCATATGGATTATTATAATGGCTTCTTAATTGGTTTCCCAGCCTAGTCTCTCCAGACTCCAATACATCCTTCACAAAGCTGCCAAAGTGATTTATCTTAAGCACAGATCTAACCTTCCCTTACTCAATGCATTCCAATGGTTCACTATTGCTTCTAGGTTAAGATATAATTTCCTTTGTTTGGATGCTAAAGCCAACTCACCCTCAACTTATCTTTCCAACTTCATTATATTTTACCTCTTTTCTCAAACTCTTCAGTCTAGAAAAACTAGATTCCCTCTGTTCTTCACTCCTAACACTCTATTTCCCCACCTCTTTGCCTATGCATTGGCCATTCCATGCCTGGAATGCACTGCCTACTGACCTCCACCTCATAGTATCTCTCACTTCTTTCAGGACCAAGTCTATCAGCATCCTCTACATGAAATTTTTCCTGATCTCTCAACTACCCTACAACTACTATACACACACACACACACACACACACACACACACGTGAAGGGGTGTACGTATGTGTAAACACATGTATACATATATTATGGATAGATACTTTTACACATGTATGCATGTATGTGCAGAACCTCCTGATGGAATGTAAGCTTCTTGGGAGCAGGGGTGTTTTCTTTTTCTTTTTTTTTGTATTCTCAATATCTAACAGTGACTGACATGTGGTAGGCACTTGATAAACACTTTTTGATTGATTCCTCCTGTTTGGAGGTCTTTGAGCAAAGACTGAATGAGCACTGGTTGGTTATGTTGTAAGTCTTTGTTTAAGTACTGGTTGGACTAGATGAACACTGAGGTTCCTTCCAACTCGGAGATTCTGCAACTCCTCTTAACTCTCATTCCTACCCATATAACAATTTTTTCAGTCTCTGATGGTTCATACTCTTCTAATCCCTCTCCACATTCTCCCTTTTGACAATAGCATCCACTTCTATGGCTTCAAGTATCACCTCTATGCAAATGCTTCTCAAATCTATGTACTGAGCTTTAAACTGTCCCTAACTCCAATCCCACAATAGCCTACAGGATATCGTCATTTAGATAGTCTCATCCCTCTCGCAACCTCAAATCCATCATATCCAAAATTGAATCTCTCCTCCTCCCCCTCTCAAACCTGTCTCTCTTGCTCTTTTGTGGGAAAGAGACGCTGTGGTTGGAGTTGGTGGGCACAAGGGGAGTTACCCAATAACAGATGTGGGTATCTGCAGAAGCAGCAGGGAGAGAGAGGTCGGGATTGCTTCAGGTGCCATTCTCTCCTGCAATCAGGAGGAGAACCTAGAAATCGGCTTAAAATGTTCTTCAGAGCGCTCTCAAGAGAAGGGAACGAGGCTCCTCTCTTGAGATAGAGGTCATTGGGACAGTGGCTGGGAAGGAGTTGGAGAGCGCTCACGTTAGTAGAAGGAAGAAGGAGCTGTCCCTTCTGTACTAGCTGTTCCCGTTCGACACCTGCCCCAGCCGGTGGATTTTGCCGAGGGAGGGGGCAGGGGCCGCGGGGAGAGAGTCGAGCAGTGGAGAGAGAAGAGACACAGAAACTATCCTCAACCTCGGACATTATAGCAGCCCCCGAAGCAGCCCTTTGCACCCCCCTTTCTGGCAAGTGGAGGGGCAGCGAGTAGGTCTTCAGACGCGGCTCCACCCATAAAAGCTTTTGGGCCACTGCAATAAAAGTTGTCCCCACCCTACCACTCTCCAAGAAGGAAGGTAAAGACAACAGAAGCTCTGTCTTCAGCCTTCCAGTCCAGGCTTCACCTTCCGAGGCAAAGCGTTATCCCCACTCAGGGGCTACCGGAATGAATAGGTGAGCAGATAATCCTTGGGATGGGGAGGGGGTAGATAAAAGAATAACTCCGTGTTCTAGGAGGTCAGCGAGAGGGTTGTAGTCTGGGAGGACTGGGGAAAAGACAATGCCTGAGAGGGCGGTGGCAGAGACGCAGCAGCCCGGGAGAGAAAATATCATAGTGAGGACAGTACGGATAGAAACAGTGGTAGGCGATGGAAATGGACAATACTCCTGTCCCGCGTAGAGAAAAAGAAGGCTCTGGAGACACACCCTTTTGGTGTGATGAGGGAGGAAGGAAGACCTGGTGATACTTCCATCTGGGATGACGAATGAAAAGTAGGGATGGGAAAATAAACCTTTCGAGGCAAGCGAAGAAACACCACGACGGGAATAGAGAGGTGGGAGGGGAGAAGAGATTTCTTTTTAAAAAATCCGAACTCTTCCCCACGTCCTCCTCAGGAGTTGGGCATCACTGGTCCATAGTAGAAAGGAAAAAGCGAGAGGCAGAAGACATACATACCCTAAGTGTGTCAGGGTTCCGAGAGCCCCTTTCCTCCACAGGTCACGGCCTCCAGAACACCTCAGGAGCCCGCAAAACTTTCCCGTGCACCCCTCTCTCGAAGTCTAAAATGGGATAATCTGCCCTCCCCAACCCATCTCCAGATCCATAGGTGATCCCCAGCACAAACAGAAGTAGAGAGCAGAGCTAAGGGAAGGGACATCTGGGGAGAGGAATTACGGGGACTAGAAAAGCCAGAGAAAATCTATTCAGAATGAGTTTGGAGAGTCTGTTTCCCAGAGTGCCAGACTCCTGATCCTTATCCTTTCCTAGGCTCAAACCGAACTTCACTGGGCCCTGGAGGACACCCTGGATCTCCTAAATTCACCAAGTTTATTATGGACACCACCTACCTGATCTCCCCCGCCAAAGGGGAGAACACCACCCTGCAGGCGACTGCAGGCAACCACAGTTTGGGAAAGCTGAGCTGGGAGGACCTGGAAGAACTGTTCTTCTTTTTCGCCAAGGAGCCTGTGGCCATCAGCCTCACAGCTCTCTACCTGCTTTCCTTTTCCGTGGGATTAGCAGGCAACACCGCGTCCTTATGGGTTCTGCTGTCTGGGGAGAAGCGCAGGGCCGGACGCTCTGGGACGGCTCCGGATGGTCCCAGTCCCACTCGCCGCCTGCTGGCCAACCTAGCAGTGTGTGACCTATTGGTGGTGTGCATCTGCATGCCCCTGACCGTGGGCAATGTGCTCTACAAGGCCTGGGTCTTCGGGGACTTCCTGTGCCGCGCTGCACCCTTCGTGCAAGCGCTAACAGTAGCCGCTAGCGCCCTGAGCCTCACTGCCATCAGCCTGCACCGTTACTACGGAGTCCGGCGGCCCCTCCGCGCTCGGGCCTCTTGTACCCGCGGCCGCGCCCTCGCCACAATTCTCTCTGTCTGGGCAGTGTCGGCGGCTATCTGCCTGCCCTTGGCCTTTGCCAACAGGCGGGATGAGATCGGGCTGGTGGAGGGGCTGCCGCTGGCCTTCCCTATTTGCCGTGAGGTGTGGCCTGGGGCGCGGCTGAAGCAGGCCTATAGTTGCCTCCTCTTCGGGTTGCTCTACTGCCTGCCAGTGTTCTTCAACCTGGGCTTGGGCTGGCTGACTGTGAGGAGACTCCAGGATCCACCAGGACCCTGGGCTCGACGTCCCAGGGAGGGTACAGGGCCCTGGCCATCGCCGCCGTCCCTGCCCGCTTCGCGGCTGAAGGTGAGGAGGGGAGTGGCTCACATGGTAATTGCCCTGGTCACTCTGTTCGCTGTCACCTGGCTGCCAGTCTACCTGCTGGACATCTGGATCGACTTCCACATGCCGGACTGGTCTACTACTGGGAAGCCTACTACAGTCTGGGTTCTGCAACTGAGGCCTTTCGCCCAATGGCTGGGCCTCACCAATTCCAGCCTCAATCCACTCTGTTACTGCTTCGTGGGAAGTCTGGCGCGAACCGCCCGCGAGGTGAGGCGCCGCTATCGCCAGAGGCTCAGCTCCCTGTTCCGACCCTCGATCTCCGAGGGAACTTCCTTGAGAGAAGGGGGTACCGAGGCAGAAGGCAAGGATGTGGCTCCCTCCCCCCGGGTTTCCCAGTAAGAGGCTGTTGGCTGAAGGAAGGACAAAGTTCCCTTTCGTCAGTTCCCCCCTCCTGGCAAATCCTTGGACTAGAAGAGGGAGCGAGACTGCTGATCTTGGAGAGTTCTCTTCTCTGCCTGAAGGTGCACTGGAGGAGAGTTGCTTTCAAGGTTATGGCCTCTCCACGACCTCCTACTGTGTCGACCAGTTCCTCTCCTTCAGCCACATTTCCATCTGGTAAATTTAGTCTGTGTCCAGGTCCATACTTGTCTCCTCCTTATCTAGCCAGAACTTCAAGGTAGTGTGACATTTAGTTGAAGGTGAGGCCTGATGGGTCCTGGGATTGAGAAAATATGGGAAAGATGTCTATAATACTTCCATTTTGGACAGAGTTGGAACCTCTTCCCACCCCATCCATGTTATCTCCACCCCTAGCTTGGCTGGTCCTCTGATCCTAGGACTTTCAGTCAGTTCCCAGAAAGGTTAAGATCCATAGAAAGGGACAAATGTGACATTGAAGTTGGGAGAGTAATCTTAGGCTCTTTATGCCCCCCCCAATAGAAATCTCTTATGAAGCCCCTGTCAGCCAGAGGATTTGGGAAAGCTAGGAGGGAGGATATGTCCCCTATAATCAACCCACCAAACGGATTGGAGACCTAGTGATCATAGAACAAAGATGCAGTCATTGATAAAAGATCCTTTGTGATCAAGGACTCTTCTCTGCTCAAGTACTGAACCTAGGAAAGTAAAGGCTGACAACCCTTTTGTCACTTTTATCACAGGAGTGGTCACTTTTATCCTCTAGGAGTGTGTGTTGAGGTGGGCGAAGGCAATGGCAGGGGACAGAATGAAAGAAAGTCTCAGAAAAGCTGGTGTGAAGCCCCTACATGTCTATTTATTAACACTTAACTGTAAACAAATCACTTCTCTGGGCCTCAGTTTCTTCATTTGTAAAAATTAGAATTCCTACCTCACAGGGTTGTTGCAGGGAGAATGCTTTTTAAAGTCTCTAGAGAAATATGAATCACCATTGTTAAGAACAAAACCCAAGGGGTCAGTTGTCCTTTAGGAACTGTCTGAGATGGGCAGGCTGTTCTTCGCAAGATGCCTGTTAATCTAGTCCCTAAATCATTGTCAAGTTGTAAAAAGTCCCATGGCAGCTCCAAGAACCTTTCAGGTTGATTTCAAAACCCTGCTGTCATATTAACATGAATCATAATTAGCAGTAGCCCAGAATACTAGTGCTGGAAAAGGCCTTAGAGATCATCTAGTCAAGAGGTTCTTAATCTTTTTTGTGTCATGGACCCCTTTGGTTATTTGGTGAAGCCTATAGACCCCTTCTCAGAATTTAAAAAAAAAAATCATAATTGAAGGAAATGCTGGATTTCAGTTCGATGTTAGTAAAAATAAAGGCGTAATTTTTTTTTCAATCTAAGTTCACAGACCCCTGGTTAAGACATTCTGATCTATTCAAATTTTTGCATTTTACAGAGGACATGGAGATCTAGGAAGGAGTAACTAACCTAAGGTCTCACAGCTAGTTAGTGGTGTATGTAAGGCTAGAGTCCAGTTCTCCTGATTTATAATCCAGGGCTCTTTCCATTATACTACCAGTCTTTCAAATTCAATTCAATTCCACAAGTATTTTTTGAATGGCTTCGCTAGGAGCTGGAGGAGGAGGAGGAGGAGGGAGAGAGCAGAGATACAAAAGCTCTATTATTCATCATTTTCATGTATAGCCAAATGCATTTGGGGCTCACCTAAGTCCAGACACTTTTAGAACAAAGACTCAAGGCTCTGCTATTTTCTTTCTTCCTTTTCCTTTCAGCTTTTTGCCTGTTCCTTCTACCACCATTACCTCCTCCTCTTCCCAATCCCCCTCCTCCTTCCCTCTTGCTCCTAGGAAATCTTGCCAGACTGTTTCCACACTCCTAACCCTTGGTCTCTGAGGGGGAAAAAAAAAAACACTAGTTGGAATCCCTTGTAATGTAATATACCATTCTTCACACATGAAGAGGTCACTCCATCCTAATCCCTTATCAAGAGGGGAGATAACTGAAATCTGAGCTATATTCATACTTCCTCATACATCACCATTTTGATCAGTGAAGCTTATTTGCAAATCTCCTGGTATATACCTGGGGAAAAACCTACTATGGATGGATAAATCGATAAATCTCCTTCAGAGAAGGTGTCCTCTATCCAGAACCAAGAGCAGGAGTTGGCAAAGTAAGCAGATTCCTAGGGGACAACATGTAGGGGAACACAATGAAGAAATGCTTCTGACCCACTTTTTATAATTCTATTTCTGCATAACAAGGAGGTATTTATTTTGCTGTTAGTCAAAGAGTAGGTGTTACATTAAAGGCTCAAAGCAAGGAGAACTCATTTTTAAATCTTGCCTAGGACGCACACATAGTTTACTTGTACAGGTCCTGCCCTTTCTCCTTCAACGCAAAAGTTGTTACACATACACACACTCACATACACACACTCACACACACACACACATTCAGTCTAGGAATCGGGAAAGAGTCCCCATGCTTTCAAATGCACCATCAGTTAACGTCTTAACTCGGGGAGGCTTCTTAGCAAGCTTCATGGACTGCTTTTGTGCAGCTGGCTGCCCATCCAGCCAAGTGACTCAGTGGGCCAGAGGAGAGAAGGCTGCGCTGGAAGTGCCAGCGTGAGAGTCCTTGACCACTCAGACACTCACCCCAACTTGCCAAAGTAGTTCGTTCGCCTACAGAGATTTCAACCTCTGTGATTCCCCGCAAATTGAGTCTCCCTGTTGTTATTTTCTCATTGCTTTTTCCTCTCTCTGCCTTCCACCTCCCTGCCCCGTCCTTTGTCCTCATTACCGCAGCTCAGTGGTGTGTGTTTGTGCGCGCACGTGTCTGTCAGCATTTAGCTGACACGAGTCTCACCATGAAAGGGAGCGGAGGGGTTAGCATTAAAACTACTTCTCTTCCCCACAGCGAATTAACCTGTCTCCCTCCACCATCCCATTCCCATCGCCAGCCCCATGTCTCCTACTAATGGGCATCATCTATGAGGAGAAAAGACACTACCTGAGGGAAGGCAAAGATGACTGAGTGTGTGCATGTGTGTGGTGGGGGGGGGGGAGAAGAAAAGGGGGGAGAGGGATATAAAAACCTTTGAGCAATGATCTTGTACCCATTTCATGCACCCATCACCAGCCCCACGTGTCCTACTATAACTGGCCACTACATCACCTATGAGGAGAAAAGATGCTAGCAGAGGGAAGGCAAGAGGACTGGGTGTGTGTGTGGCTGGGGTGGGGGTGGGAGTGGCCATAAAAACCCTTAAGCAATGATCTTGTACCCATTTCATGCAACTAGAGATGTCTCTGCCTCAGCCTGTTTGTATGTAGCTGGGTATAATGGAAAGAGTCTTGTAGGCTTAGAGAGAAACCTGAATTAAGGTTCCAAGACTAGCTGACTCCTGACACTTAGCTCTATGACCTCAGATGAGTCTCTCTTAGCTTCTCTGCATCTCTCTCTCATCTGTAAAAAGCAGAGCTAAGAATACTGGGCAGTTATGAGAAAGGAGCTTTGTAAACCTTAAAAACATTGCGTAAATGTGAACTGTAATTATTGTCATCAGTACTCCGCTCCCCAATGGGCCCCTCAAGAGAGAAGTTGCCGGGTGGGAGAGCGTAGACAGCAGTTAATGGTTTCCAGGACAACCTCCTCGCAGTCCTGCAGGGCTTCCAGCGTGCGTATCAATGGGCCACAATCATTAGCTGGCTGTGAGCTTTAGGGTAGTCCCGAGTGGGGGTGAGGGATGGAGAAGGGAAGTGAAGGAGACGGGACTCCGAGCTCTTGCGTCTCCAGAGCCAGGGTGGGAGCAGCCCATCAGATTCTTCCCCAAGATACCCTCCCCCACCACCACCACCATCATCTGAAGTCGGGGATCTGCTCACCTGCTCTTGTTGCTTCCCAGGCCTTCTCTGGTTTTGGAAAGTCGGTGTCAAAACTGGGGCAACAAGATACTACGGAGTGAAGAAGCGAAGAGAGTGCTGCCTTTGTAAGCCCAGGATCTGGGTCCAAAGCGACCTTAGAGATCTAGTCCAGCTCCTTCATTTTACATGTGAAGAAACTGAGGTTGAAAAAGGGGTTGCTTTGAACCCCAAAAAATTACAGAAGCAATGAGTGGAAGAGTAAGGACTGAAGAGTAGATTTACAGATGGAAGGACCTTCAAAGTCACTCAAGCCCCTTGTAGTGACTTGCCCAAGGCCTTATAGGTGGCAGAGCCCCGGCCTCCAGACTCCAAATTCAACACCATTTCACTCCCCTGCCTTGCCTCAGACTCTGTGACTCCCAGCCCTACTCCCGCTCTTTATGTAGCTGACCCCTGGCTTTGTTCCTACCTGTGGATGGGACCTTGGACTTCCCTTCTCAGGGTCTTCTTTCTTAGCTGTAAAATGAAGTAGTTGCACTAGGTGAGCTCTAAGGTCTCTTATAGCTCTACATCCTGTGACCCATTTGCACTCCTCATCTATGGTTACAGGATGCACAAAGTCAAGGGCAGGGTGTAGGGTATAGCAGAAAGAGCATTGTACTTCAGTCAGGCATCTTTTGTGTATATGGGGTAGGAAGGGAAGGAGGAGCAGAATCCCTCCTCCCTTGCCCCATCAAGGGAGATGTGCTGCTGGGAAAGACAAAGAAAAAAGGGGACTAGCCCACCTTTTATTCCTTCCTTCTCTATTCTAACCCTCATAAGGAGAAAGCTGACATCCCATTGGAATTCCCCATTCTCTTCAGAGGCCTCTCTATTCTCCCTGTCCTCCAACACTCTTAAATTTCACGACTTTCTTTCTTGGCCTATCCTTCTTTCTACTCCCCTGAAATCTCCTCCTTCCCCATCCACTAGAAGTTATCCTTTCTTTTTCTTTCCCTTCTGTTTCTCCATCCTTTCCTCCTTTTATAAAGCCCTATGTTAATCCTCTTTCTCTTCCTCCATCCTTGTCTCCCTCCTCTCCATTCTTTTCTCCTAGCCTCCTATCTCTTCTCTTTTTTCTTTTCTTTCTCCCTCTTTAGTTCTCTCATCTATCCCTCCTCATCATTTTATCTTTCCTTACATACTTCTCCTTTGTCTCTTTTCCTACTTCTCTCTTTTCTTCCTTTTCTCTTCCCCCAACTCTCTCCTTCATCTTTCTCCCAGTCTCTCTCCCTCTTCCTTTCTCCTTTCTTGGCTTTCTTAATCCTTCCTTTTGCCTCTCCATCATCTTTCTCTCCCTCTCCCTCTCTTCCCTCCTTCCCATTATTAACCTTATTACCACTGGCCTCAAGATATAGACTTTGCTCACTGATTTGATGCCCATAAATTCCTAATGGCAGGTGTTATTTTTTTTCCTTCCAAAATTTTGGTGCCATGGGGCAGCTGGGTGGCAGGATAGAGCACTGGTCCTGGAGTCAGGAGGACCTGAGTTCAAATCCACCTCAGACACTTGACATTTACTAGCTATATGACCCTGGGCAAGTTCTTAGCTCCATTGGCTAACCAAAAAAAAAATCTGGTGCCAAGAGCCAGGGGCAGATGAAGAACTCAGCAGACCTTCAGGAGAGGGTCTCCAAGTCTTTGTACATTTGGCTATAGTTTAACACTTACTGAACCCTCATGAATTTCAGGGAATCAACCCTTGCTATTGAATTTTTGAACATTTTAAAATTTGCTAAATCCTAAAAGGGGAGGAATTAACCACAAGGAGGTTCTGTGCTTCTCCTGAAAAGTCCTCGGTGGGGGGGGGGGGGGGAGAAGAGGAGGGTGGAGTCCAGCACATAGAAAGTTAAATTGATAGATATAGGTCAGTGTCTTTGCAAAGGGGCTCATCTCATCTCTATCACCTTGTAGATCAGAGCTGAAGGGAAAGTGCTTTGTAAACCTTGAAGCACTATACAAATATGAGTTGTTAGAACAATCATTATTAAAAAAACTCCTAATCTGACCCTTCATTTTCCAGGGAAGGAAACTGAAGCCCAGATTAGGGGAAGTAACTCACCCATATTCACATAGCCTGTAAATACAGAGCTGAGATCCAAGTCCTCAGGTTTCAAATCCAGTTCTCTTCCCAAATTAAAGACACCATGGTTCCCACTTCTTTTCTTTCCATCATCAGCTGTTCTGATTTCCAAAACAAGAAGTATTTTCTCATTCTTACTTGGAGTCCTAGCCTGTCATTGACTCTTTGACTTAAGGCAGTTGAGGTCACAATAATAGCATGGTTTACAAAAGTGCTTTGAAAAGAATGAAGTACTGTGTTGACATGGATAATTTTGACCAATACTTGAATATCTGTCAGAGGCTTCTGTAGTCACCTTGTCTGGTAAATTGGCCCTCTAGTCACCATCTTCATCATCTTCACCACCATGGACAGAGTCAGGACAGAGTAGAGTATGGGACTGATTAGTCTCATTTACACCAGAGGAAGGAAAATTAAAGTAAACTCCGGAGGTCCTATCGGAGGATTCAGGCAGCCTCATCTTGGTATAATTGAAAGAAAAAGTGCTGTGTAAACCTCAAAACACTAGGTAAATGTGAGTTATGAAAATTTTTTGAGACTTGGAGTCAGAGAACCTGGGTTTGCTACTAACTGTGCAATCTTGAACAAATCCCATTCTCTCTGGAATTCAAGTTCCTCACTTGAAGGAGTGGGACTAGGGTGGCCTTTGAGGTCCCTTCCAGAAATACAACTGACCCCCTGACTAAATGCCCTCCCCTGCCAGGTCATCTTGTGACATTCATTCTGCTCCACCCAAAACAAAAGGCAGAGGAGACTTTTACTCATCAGTCACTGCTTTGGACTACAGAGCTTCTGAGAGGTACCTGCTGTAGCCCCCAGGTGGTCTGGGGGAGAGAGGATGAGTATTCTGGGAAATGGGATAGAATTTTCCCAATGGCATCTTCGCAGATGCTGCTGTGGGTGCTGGCATAGCCCTGAGGGGCCAGCTCAGCACAGAATGAAGAGGGAAAGGGCAGAGAAGTGGAATATTGGGAGATAAGGGCAGGTGTGAACGAGTCCCAGATTGGCCGTTCAGTAATTTTCTTCAGTCATGTCAGACTTTGTGTGACCCCATTTGGGGTTTTCTTGGCAAAGATACTGTAGTGGTTTGCCATTTCCTTCTTTAGCTCATTTTACAGATGAAGAAACTGAGGCAAACAGGGTTAAATGACTTGCTTAGGGTCACACAGCTAGCCTGAGGCCAGATTTGACTCCAGGCCCTGTGCTCCAACCACTTCACCACCTACCTGTCCTCCAGATTGGCTATTGAAGGCTATTAATCGATCACACACACACACACACACACACACACACACACACACACACACACACATACACATACACACGCGCACTAACATCAAGCCTCAGCCACTTACCTTCCCTGCCCTCCACTATACTACTATACTACTCTGCTCCTCATTTTAAAGGGTTAAATGTGAATTATCAATGAACAGTCCCCACCTCTTGTCCTGTCTGCTTACCTGAGCACAGAACCTTCTCTAATTTCCCTGAACAAAGGAGAGCAAGTCCCATCAAAACCTAAAAGCAATCTATAGTATGGCAAAGAAGGATATCTGGATTTGGAGCCAGAGGACCTGAGATCTAATTCTGGTTCTATCTTCACTTCATATATTAAAAGAGGATGTTGCTGCCTTCCAACTCTGAATCCCAGCATCCTATAGTCCAGGAGGCCAAACTCTCCAATGCCTTCCTTGAATTGTGTCTCACTCACTCCATTCCAAGGTTTCCTTCTGAAATGACCAACTGTTGAATCACCAACTGCATACAAAGAAGACATTTCTCCTGAAGTCAGCATTGGGACTAGGAGTAGGCAATGCAGACCTCTGCTAAGTGCTACAGACGCCAATAAGGGATATTTTTTTCATATTCCTTTTTTTAAATGCACATTTTAAGAAAAGGAATCTGACCTGTGATTTCATCTGTATAGGGAATCAACACCTGCTCCGCAACTTAGCCTGGGATGCAGAGGGGTTAAGTGACTTGCCCAGTATCATACAG
Source organism: Vombatus ursinus (assembly GCF_900497805.2). Classification (NCBI taxonomy): domain Eukaryota; kingdom Metazoa; phylum Chordata; class Mammalia; order Diprotodontia; family Vombatidae; genus Vombatus; species Vombatus ursinus. The sequence continues at coordinate 50,916,741 of NW_020954585.1, forward strand.
CCAGCATATGTCAAAGGCAGGATCTGAACCCAGTTCTTTAGGCTGCCTCACTATCAACTACACCATGCTGTATCTTGTACATATGCATAATGCTAGACAATCCTGCTCTCCATGGCAGGCAGTATTTACTTTGTGATCAGTCATGTTTCAGGTATTACAGTAAAGGCTCTAAGCCTCTGGCAGATAAGAATACACGCTCCAGGACACACAACAATCAAGGAAAATGGACTATCAAGTATTATCTTTGTCCTTTGTATTCTTCTGTAAATTATGCTTTGTTGTGATGTACTTATCAGGGTTGGGGGTGGAGGGAGTATGAAGAACTGCAGAGTCCAATGGAGAACAGCAAGTACAGACCATAGAATGCCTGAGTTAAGTACAGTACATTGATTTTGAGGCTGTAATCAATGGCTATGCAGCCAAAGAAATAAGAATGGCCAATGGGATCACCATGAAATGTGTAGTGTTGCCTCTGTATAAATGACTCTGTGGTTGTCCTTCTGCTCCAGCTCAAAACTAAAATAAATTTTTCTTTTATGATTTAAAACTGTGTCTATATATAAAACTGTGTTCATACCTTTGAGGGACAATCGATTCTCCAACCTAGCCTAGGGCACACCAATGCCTTGGCCAGGCTTTGACTGCAGTCATCTTATCTCCCAGGAGCCTCCAGGAACCAAACTTGGGACTGCTCTCAACCTCTTCGTCTTCAAAATTTTTAATATATTTTGTAGTTTCCATTTTTTATTGTTATCTTTTGTGTTCATATCATAATTTCCTTTCTTCTTTCCTTCTTTTCTTCCTTCCTTCCCTTTTTCTTTCTTTCCTTCTTTCTTTCTCTCTTTTTTCTTTCCTTTTTTTTTTTAAAGGCTGGAAGTACAGGGACCATTCACAGGCTGAGTCCCACCCTGATCAGCTCAGTTGTTTTGACCTGCTCTGTTTCCATCCTTGGCTGGTTTGCCTCTCCTTAGGCAACCTGGTAACCTCCCACTCCCAGGGGGCCCATCATGTTAATGCTAAACTCATTTTGGATATCTAATCAGCATAGCCAGCCCTCTGCAGTTCAGAACTTCCAAGCTCAAAAGATCTGCCAGCCTCAGCCTTCCCAGGAGTAGGGATTACAGGCATATGCCACTAGCCAGGCTCAATACCTTCATTTGTAAAGATATGCTTCCTTCCTCCCCTACTCACTGAGACTTCCCTTTCAGCAAAAAAGAAAAAAAAAGTTAAAAAAGGAACTCGGGAAAACTAACCAACATATCAACCAAATTTGACAGCATATGCAGTTATAGACCCTAGTCCTCTACTCCTGGGAGAGACAGAGAGAGGAAGGTACATGCCTTTATCTCTTCTTCAGGACCAAGCTGGATCATTATAACACAACCATGTCATTTCAGGGTGCCGAGGGACTTTTGTTGTTTTTTTTTCTACTGTTGTAGTGATTGGGTATATTGCTTTCCTTGCTCTGTATTATTTCCTCTGAGTTCATGTCTGACTACTCATTCATCTCTGAATCCTTCATATTCATAATTCCCTGTGGTACAGTAATATTTCATTACATGCAAGTACCACACAATTTGTTCATTTCCCAATCAATGGACATTTGGTTTCTTTCAAGTTCTTTGCTACCACAAAAAGTCTTACTATGGATATTTTTAAAACAATGCTCTCACTCACATGCATAATATAATTTGAACCTTGAGGGGTGCAATGTCATAGGATTGCGATTATCTCCATTTAAGAGATAAAAAAGTTAAATCTCTGAAGGGGAAAGTGACTTGACCACAGCCAACTAGTAGTAGACATGGTCCTGGAAACCAGATCCCCTCCCCCATCCCCTTAGAGTTTTTTTCCCCCAATAGACCACCTCAGCCATTTTCTACATGGTATCTGTGACATGAATAATTAGACATCTTTCAAAGGTTTTGCAAGATTCACAATGAAAACATAAGAGCTAAACAAGTATCAGCTACTGGTCTGTTGGTTGATTTCATTTATCATGCATTATTCTTTGACTTATACCCTTCCCTTCCCCCATGTTTATCAAGGGATGAAAACATCAGGCACGTATGTGTGTATGAGCCCAATATCCAGGACAGCTGTACTCTCTTCCTCCCCATTCCACCCCTTAGCATCCCCATGGTCCCCAGACTTGTCAAGCCTTCTGGCTGACAAGCACTATTCCTCTTGCCTCCTCCACATTCAAAACAGGCATTGCCTCTCCTTTCAAATAGAGTAGCTATGGACAGCTATTCTAGAACTTCCTGCAAGAAATGGGCTCCCACTGGCAGATGGGCACCTAACCTGTGGGACTGGATAAGAATATCTTGAAATTCCCCATGAAACAGGCAAGGAGGGGCTTTCTGGCAAGGAAGGAGAAGAAGCTGTTATCTCCAGTCTCATTTCATTAAGAATGTGTGATTGAGTGTCCTTACAGCCTGAGGAAGGGGATTCAGCTAGTCGGTACAGGCTGTTCTCAGACTGACAGGAGCCACCTTCAGAAGTCTCATCCCAGCTGGGTAACAGTCAAAAGCACTTGGGGAGAGGCTGGAAGAACTGCTTCCAGAGGCACAAGGACCAGGAGCAATTTTGATCATTAGCAGTTGGTTATTTGATGTAATCTGAGGCCACCTCCCCCCACCCCTCCCCACTCCCAGCCAAATTTTTTCCTGCAACCTACCTACCTGACTTGGAGCCTTAAATTCCATAAATAATCCATTTCTTTTTATTTGTTATTTTTTATTTATTTTTAGTTTTCAACATTCACTTCCACAAGATTTTGAGCTCTAAATTTTCTCCCCATCTCATCCCTCCCCCCACGCCAAGATGGCATGCATTCTGAATACCCCTTCCCCTAATCTGCCCTCCCTTCTATCTCTCCTCCCCTTCTCTTATCCCCTTCCCCTTCTATTTTCCTATAGGGTAGGATAGATTTTTATACTCCATTCCCTGTATTTCTTATTTCCCAGTTGCATGTGAAAATTTTTTTAACATGTGTTTTTAAAACTTTGGGTTCCAAATTTTCTCTCTTCCTCCCTCCCCACCTAACCTCATTGAAAAGGCAAGCAACTCAATACAGATTATACATGTGTAGTTATGCAAAACACTTCCATAGTAGTCATGTTGTGAAAAACTAAGTATATTTCCCTTCATCCTATCCCACCCCCATTTATTCTGTTCTCTCTTTTGACCCTGTCCACTCCTCAGAAGTGTTTGCTTCTGATTACCCCCTCCTCCAATCTGCCCTCCCCTCTATCATCCCCCTGCTCTCTTGTCCCCTTCCCCCCTATTTTCCTGTAGGGTAAGATAGATTTCCATACCCAATTGAGTGTGTATGTTATTCCCTCCTCCAAATCTGATGAGAATAAGATTCACTCATTCCCTCTCACCTTCCCCTGTTTCCCCTCCACTGTAAAAGCCTTTTCTTGTCTATTTTATGTGAGATAATTTACCCCATTCTACCTCTCCCTTTCTCCTTCTCCCAGTATAATCCTCTCTTACCCCTTAATTTTATTTCTTCAGATATCACCCCTTCATCTTCAACTCACCCTGTGCCATCTATCTATCTATCTATCTATCTATCTATCTATTTATCTATCTATCTATACATACATATGATTTTTACCCTCCAACTACCCTAATACTGACAAAGGTCTCATGAGTTACAAATATCATCTTTCCATGCAGGAATGTAAACAGTTCAACCTTAATAAGTCTCTTATGATTTCTCTTTCCTGTTCACCTCTTCATGTTCCACTTGAGTCTTGTATTTGAAAGTCAAATTTTCTATTCAGCTCTGGTCTTTTCATCAAGAATATTTGAAAGTCCTCTATTTCACTGAATGACCATTTTTTTCCCCTGAAGGATTATACTCAGTTTTGCTGGGTAGGTGATTCTTGGTTGTAATCCTATCTCCTTTGCCCTGCAGAATATTATATTCTATGCCCTTCAGTCTTTTAATGTAGAAGCTACTAAATCTTGTGTTATCCTGATTGTGTTTCCACAATACTTGAATTGTTTCTTTCTGGCTGCTTGTAATATTTTCTCCTTGACCTGGGAACTCTGGAATTTGGCTACAATATTCCTAGGAGTTTTCCTTTGGGGATCTCTTTCAGGAGGAGATCAGTAGATTCTTTCAATTTCTATTGTGCCTTCTGGTTCTAAAATATCAGGGCAGTTTTCCTTAATCATTTCTTGAAAGATGATGTCTAGGCTCTTTTTTTAATCATGCTTTTCAGATAGTCCAATAATTTTTAAATTCTCTCTCCTGGATCTATTTTCCAGGTCAGTTGTTTTTCCAATGAGATATTTCACATTGTTTTCTAATTTTTCATTCTTTTGGATTTGTTTTACAGTGTCTTGATTTCTCATAAAGTCATTAGCTTCCAATTGCTCCATTCTAATTTTTAAGGAAGTATTTTCTTCAGTGAGCTTTTGGACTTCCTTTTCCATTTGGCCAATTTTGCTTTTTAGGGCATTCTTCTCATTGGCTTTTTGGACCTCTTTTGCCATTTGGGTTAGGCTATTTTTTAAGATGTTATTTTCATCAGTATTTTTTGGGCTTTCCTTTAGCAAGCTGTTGACTTGTTTTTCATGATTTTCTTGCATCACTCTCAGTTTTTTCTCTACTTTTCTTACTTGCTTCTCAAAATCCTTTTTGAGTTCTTCCACGGCCTGGAACTGATTCATATTTTTCTTGGGGGCTTTGGATGTAGAAGCTTTGACTTTGTTGTCTTCTTCTGGTTGTATGTTTTGATCTTCTCTGTCACCAAAGTAAGATTCTATGATCTGACTCTTTTTGCGCTGCTTGCTCAGATCGCAGCCAATTACTTGAGTTATAAACTCTTTGTTAAGGTAGGGGTCTGCTTCCAGTGTGGAGAATGTACTGTCCCAAGCTTCAGGGGTTTTGTGCAGCTGTTTTCAGAGATACTTCTAGGGACCTATAAATTTTCAGTTCTTCCAAGGTAGTATGATCAAGGGAGAGGTATTTACTCCTTTCCTAGCCTGTGCTGTGGTCTATGAGTGATCACAAGTACTCTTTTCTGCCTTGGAACTGAGAGGAGGATTTCCTCTCCACAGCCACTACAAGCTCCACCATGCCAGTGCTCCTCCTCGCCCCAGGACCACCACCCAGGACTGTGACCCAGATCCAAGCATGGGCAAAGCAAGAGAATCCTGTACCAGCAGAGAGATCCCTGAAATCCCTCTCTGATCAGTCACTGGATTCCCCCTCAATCTGTGGGCGGGAAGCTCTGGAAGCAGCCGCTGCCCTGGGGCTGAGCTCAGAGAATGGGGCTGGTACTGACTGTGCTTCTCTTTCACCGCCACAGACACAGACTTTTCCTACTGACCTTCTAAGTTGTCTTTGGCGTTCATGGGTTGAGAAGTCTGGAAACCACCATAGCTGCCTGTGATTCAGTCCTCTGAGACCTGCTCCAGGTTCGCTGAGGCCTGTCCGCCCACACCAAACTGTATTCCTCTCCCAGCTGGGCGTGATATATCTTTCTGATCAATCATCCAGGTTGTCTTGGGCTGTAAATTTGTTTCACTCTGTCTTTTTCTGGATTCTGCTGCTTTAGAATTTGTTTAGAGAGATTTTTTACAGGTATTTGGAGGGGTTTGGGGGAGAGCCCAAGCAAGTCACTGCTTTTAATCTGCCATCTTGGCTCCACCCCCCTCAATAATCTATTTCTTAGGCACCAAGAACTTATTAAGCGTTTATGATATGTGAGGCAATTCCTAAAGGCTGATGATACAAAAAATAAAAATAAAAATGGTCTCTGCCCTCCACAGGCTCACACTCTAATGGGGGAATACAACATGCAAACAACTATGTACAAACAAGATGTATATAGAGTAAATTAGAGACAATCTCATAGGAAAACCATTAGCATTGGAGGGGGGAAAGCAAGGTAAAAATTCTCAGGGGGTAAATATTGCCCTTTCTCTGCTCATTCTCTTTCATTCATTCACTCATTCAACCAGCATTCACTGAACATCTATGCTAATCTCTGGGGATACTAAGATGAACAAGATTTGCCCACCTGTCCTCCAAGGGCTTACAGTTTAGTAGGGAACATGAAACATGTATCCAAATGTATATGACACAAAGGATGTGAACAAAGGAAAAGTCTGAGGGACAGAGTTTCTGGGTAATTAATAATTAATATTAATTAGGCTAGCTGATAATCAATAAATTGATGGTCACTGGTTTCTCTTGGTACCCAAAGACAAAACCATGGAGATCATTGAATGCTTAAATACCTTTGGAAAAGGGAGTGACCCTGACAGGAGAAATTTGACCTTTCAGGCTAGGAGCACAAAATGGGGACCAGGACAGACTCTTTGATCCCCTCCCAAGCTTGGCACTGCCTATTGAGAACATGCAATAGGTATCTTCTCTGAACCTCGGTCTCCCCATCTGTCAAATGGACCCATTCCACTCTTTTCTTCAAATCTTAGAATTTTTAGAGCTTGAAAAGACCTTGGAGACCATCTATTGTGGTCCCTTAAAGTTTATTTAAGAGAACTGAGACACTGAGAGAGAAAGTCATTTAACCAAGGTCTCACAACTATCCTATAATAAGAATGTGGGGGTCAACTCAAGCCCCCAACTAATCCTTCCTTATCCCTAGTCACATCTGAATCTTCTCAGCTATTTACTTAGATTAAGCTTTATCAAATGGCCTTATATATGAATTCCTGGATTCCTTTTAGGAGGTAAGTTTCCCCATGTCAGAGTGGCATCTATACTATATACATACCATATACCAGAATCCAATTGGGCAAGAAGGAGCTCAGAGGTAATCTAGTCCAATCTAGACTTGAGATTACTCTTCTTTTTAAAAAAATATTTTGTTTCCCACTTAACCCCAATTGTCTCACCCCCCAAAAAAAAATTTGGTTTCCAATTACATGTAAAAATAATTTTAGCATTCTTTTTTTTAATTTTCAGTTCCAAATTCTCTCCCTCCCTCTCTTTTGCTCTCCCTTCCCTGAGATGGCAAGCAATTTAATATAGGTCATACATGTGCAGTCATGCAAAACATTTCAATATTAGTCATGTTGCGAGAGAAAACATAGACAAAAAAAAACCATGAAAAAAAAATAAAGTTTTTTAAAATGTATGCTTTGATTTGCATTCAGACTCCATCAATTTTCTCTGGAGATGGATAACATTTTTCATCATAAATCCTTCAGAATTAAATCTTTGTTTTCTGAGAGTAGGTAAGTCATTCACATTTGGTCATCTTACAATATTGTTGTTATTGTGTACAATGCTCTCCAGGTTCTGTTCACTTCACCTTGCATCAGTTAGTGTAAATCTTTTCAGTTTTTTCTGAGAGCATCTTGCTCATCATTTCTTATAGCACAATAATATTCCATCACAATCACATATCACAACTTGTTCAACCATTCCCCAATTAATGGGCATCCCCTCAATTTTCAATTCTTTGCCACCACAAAAAGAACTGATATATATATATATATATATATATTTGTAAAAATAGGTCTTTTCCCCCTTTCTTTGTTCTCTTTGGGATATAGAACTAGTAGTGATATTGCTGGATCAAAGAGTATGGGTCCTTTGGGCAGATTATTCTCCAGAATAGTCAGACCATTTCACAAGTCCACCAACAGTGCATTAGTCTTCCTATTTTCCCAAATCTCCAACATTTATCATTTTCCTTTTCTGTCATGTTAGGCAATCTGACAGATGTGAGGTGGTAACTCAAGAGTTATTTTAAGTTGCATTTCTCTAATCAATTGTGATTTAGAACATTTTTTCATTTGACTATAGAAGCCAATGATTGCTTCATCTGAAAACTGCCAGTTCATATCCTTTGACCATTGATCAATATTCTTACATATATTCTCATATTCTTATAAATTTGACCCAGCTGAGATTTCTCTTCTTTACAATAATCCAGAAAAGTAGTTATCCAGTCTTTGCCTAGAGACCTCATTATCCCCCAAGGCAGCCCATTTACCTTTTGGAGCACTCTGACTGCTAGGAAGTGTTTTCCTTACCTCCCTCAGAAATCTACTTCCCTACAATTCCATTTTATCCACTTCCATTGCTCCTAGGTCTGTTCTCTAGGGAAAAACAGAAAAGTCTAATCATTCTTCCATGTGATTTAAATATTTAAAAGCAGGTCTCATGTTTCCCCTGAATATTCTCTTCTCCAAGCTAAACATTCCTATTTTTCCCCAATAGATCCTTACATGGTATCTAGTGGAAGGTATTGAATCTCCTCCCTTATCGTCAGCCTACTGCCTGTTCCTGTTCCTCACACAGAACCATCTATCTCCCATCTTTGTATCTTTTCATTAGCTGTTCTTCATTCCTGAAATGCTCTCTCTCCTCACCTCTACCTCTTAGAATCCCTAGCTTCTGTCAAGATTCAACTCAAGAGCTACTTTCTGCAGGAGGTTTTTCCTGTTCCTTCCCTCCACCCCCACTTCTAGAATCTTCCCTTTTGATGTAACCTTAGAGTATCTGCTCTATGTGTATCTTGCATGTACCTATTTGTATACACACTGTTTTCTCCATTAAGAAGGTAAGCTTCTTGAGGGCAAGACGTGGCATTGCAGCATGTATTTCTTTCTTGGAATCCCCAGCACTTAATGCCTGGCAAAGGGTAAACACTTAACAAATTCTTGTTGATTAATTAATAGATTGATTGATCATCCTCAATGGCTTTCTCCAGTTTGTTAATGACCTACTTTAAATGTGGCTACATGACTGGATTCCATCCAGGACAACCCCCTCCCTAAGTGATGACCTGATCAGGACAAAGGATATAGGAACTATAGTCTTAGCTGAATACTTCCTTTGGTCCATTGTTCTTGTCACTGAGCCAACCCAAATCAGCTCATTGGCACAAACAAACTCCAAATAGTAAATCCCATCCAACACAAAGGGTCAGTGGGCCTCTAATATCTTTAGAGAAGAATGTTCCTTATTGCTCCCAGGGAAGGATTATCCAAACTGCTGTTTCCTCACTGAGAACATCTTCATTTATCAGCCTCCAGAGAGTGTCTTTTCTTTGTGAGGATGTCACAGTAGGGATCTACTAGGGATGGAAGTAAAATAAGACAATGATTAATTACTAAATTCCCTGATTTTCTCCCTAATATATATCCTGCACAAGTCACTAAATTAGAGTACTACAAGCAATTGGAAAAAGGCCTCCCTGACTTTAGGAATTCAAAAATGAAGAGGATCATAGAATCATACTGGGAGGGATTTTAGAGGCATGAAATCTACCCCCTTCCATTTTACAGATGAAACAAATGAGGTACAGTGAGGATAAGGGACTTGCCCAGGGTCAGATAGTAAGTATCTGAGACAGGATTCGAACCTGTGTTTTTCTCTTTTTGTTGTTGTTGTTGTTGTTGTCGTGATTGTTGTTGTTTTTGTTGTTTTTGCCTTTCTTTGAATCCCCAGAGTTTAGTACAATGAAAGGAACATTTTTGTTGTTGTTGAGTCACTTTTCAGTTGTGTCTGACTCTTCGTGACTCTATTTGGGGATGCAGTGGATGACCTTGGCCTTTCTAAATTAAGGTCTTTCCCAGCTCTCAGTTTGTCTGAGGCCACACCACTCAATGACTAAGGGCTAGGTAAAAATTGAGACAAAAGATAGCTTAACTTACCATCACAAAGTTTGTGTGGTTTGTCCTTTGTTCTCGAAGAGGACCACGACATCAGGAAGATGATGCCATGACTTGCAATTGAATTGGATTTAAGTGAGAGAGGGATGTGCAAAGTCACCAGCCTCACTTTCTCCTCCAAAGCCACCTGGGTCCAGTGGCCAAATATAGGTCAGGACAACTGGAGATGGCCCAGGATGCAGTGAGAGACTTTGGCCTTTTTAAGCTAAGGTCTTCCAAGTTCTCCCTTTGAATGAGGCAATGCCCATTCAGTGATTGGGCCTGTTTAAGAAGTGAGTCAAGGAATTCCAAAAGACTCTTGATGGAAAATGCTATCCACATCCAGAGAAAGAACTAAGGAGTCTGAATGCAAATGGAAGAATACTATTATATCTCTTTTTTTTGTTTCTTCTTTCTCATGGTTTTTCCCTTTGGTTCTAATTCTTCCTTACAACCATGACTAATGTGGAAATATGTTTAATATGATTGTTCATGTATAGACTATATCAGATTGCATGCTGTCTTGGGGAGGGGGAGAAAATTTAGAGCTCAAAATCTTACAGAAGTGACTGTTGAAAACCAAAAACAAACAAATAAATAAAATAAAAAAGAGGTGAGTCAAGGGACGGCCCCTTTAATAAGAAAAAAAATCAAGCTGAAAGGGGAAGACCCTCAGGGTAGCTATATCAGTCTGGGAGACCCTCAGAGTTTCTGGCTGGAACAGAAAACAATTGCTATTTACGAAGTTATGCTAAGCCACAGAGCCTGGTCCATAGTAAGCATGTAAGAAATACTTGTTAATTGATTGTTTAAAGGGATTTCTGGGGTCCCAGAACAACTTATTCAGAAGATAATTAGTGACATGAACTACTTGGAGACATATTATATAGCTTATGATCTCATATTTGGAAAGACATTGGAAGGACATAAGGAAAAGCCAACGAAAATGTTTGTCAGAATGTTAGATGAGATAGAAGAGGATAGTCAGATGCTATCAATTGACAAGAACCAGTTCTGTAGAGGATATGTTAAAACCGTGGGTCACAAATAGGCTCCACAGGAACTCTGAGAAGACAGAAGCATTTGTGCTAGGCCATATCCAAATATTTTCAATTGCTAAACACTTCTCTAGCCTCTAGTGGCTACTATTAGAAATTTGCAAAGAACGGGGCTATCCCTGTGAAAGCTCCTGGTGATCTCACTCACGGTTATAAGGTCAAGGAGTACTGGAAATGGAAGGGCAAAAGGTGGTCATTTGGCTTAAACCCTCTGGTTCTATGTGTAGGTTGTTGCTATGGGATAAATAAGAAGGCCTTGGGTAACTTGATCAACTGTAAATACAAACTCTTTGAGGGATCGATCATAGATTTATTTATTTTTGAGAAATATTTTCAGGTTATTTTACTTAAACTAATTATGAGATTTATGTGCATCCTTAATAATGCACACAAGGAAGGCTTATGATTCATGTTTTGTCAGTAGAATAAAGATTTTAAAATGAGCACACCTAGTATTATTCCTACCCAATTATTTTCCCCATAAGTTATATTTATAATAAAGCCATAAGGCAATCTGCATTCCACTGGCTTATTATAACCCAAGAAACAAAGCAGGGATGCTCAAGGGTCAATCAGAGGCTCAAGACCCATTTCATTGTGCTTATGTAGTTCTAATAAAACAAGCAACTTACACTATATCCTCCTCATTTATATATGTATATATATTAAGGGTAGAAAATTCTCCAAGGAAAATCAAAGTAACTGGAAAGCTCATAACACACAGGCTCCTTTAGAAATAGTATCTACCAGGTGGGGTGAGGGGGAGAAGAGAGCATTATACATTCCCTTTGCAATGAGCTTTGGTACAAGAAACTCAACAGAAGAATTAGATTTTTGGGAAGCCCTGTCATATTCTTAAGGTCTGGGAGATGGAGCAGCAGGCCATGAAGATGACTTACTTCTCACCAAAAGTCATTCCTTTAAGAAAAGACGAGTCAGGTGGTACCATAGTGAATAGAGCATGGGCCTGGAGTCAGGAAGACTCATCTTCCTGAGTTCAAATCCATCCTAAGACACTTACTAGCTGTGTGACTCTGGGTAAGTCACTTAATCCTGTTTGCCTCAGTTTCCTTGTCTGTAAAATGAGCTGGAGTAGGACACGTCAAACCACTCCAGTATCTTTATCAAGAAAACCCAAAATGGGGTCACAAAGAATTGAACATGACTGAAACAACAATTTTTTAATCAAGGGGAAATAAGACCAAACTTGGATATGACTTGCTGAAATATGAACTTTTCACTGGACTGATTTACACAGCTCCCTTTATTAAATTGTTCTGAATAAAACAGGAGAAATGCTTCATTATATTTTCTCCAAATTGACCAAAAAGACGATGGAGATTTACAAGATTTAAAAACACAAAATGCATTCAACTTTGTCACTCTTAATTTTAAGAAATCTTCTCTTGGAACAAAATAGCACTATGACTCTGGCAGTAAAGACAAAGAAGGGGACATTGAACAGTTGGCCAGTGGACAGAGAAGAGTCATTCTGAAATGCACACCTTGGTTTGTATTCCACTGCTTACATCTCTGTCTTTGTAAATAAGCATTTCAATAGTTGGTGATGCTTATCTCAATTATGTCTGTCATAAGGAGGCCCTTGGGAATGGCTATCTTCTCATTCTGTTCCTGACTCTATAGGGTGTCCCAAAAGTCCTAATGCATTGTTAAGCTATTTGCTATTAAAGCTAATCAAGCTTAAAAAGACATTTGGTAATTTTTCTGGAGAACATCCTCATAATGTGTTTCCATGTCCAAAGAAAGTGTTGTTGTTGTTCCGTCATTTCATTCATATCCAACTCTTTGTGACCCCATTTGGGGTTTTCTTGGCAGAGATAGTACAGTGGTTTGCCATTCCCTTCTCCAGCTCATTTTACAGATGAGGAAACTAAGGCAAATAGCATGAAGTGACTTGCCCAGGGTCACACAGCTAATAAGTGTCTGATACCAGATTTGAACCCAGATCCTCCTGCCTCCAAACAGCCTTTAAGATATGACTGAATTGGCTCCCAACCTTTTCTGCTTCTTCAGAAAGGTTATTTAGAATATAAACCATTTCTTCAAACTGTTGCTGGTCAATCCTGTTCTCTAACTTGACACAAAACTTGATCCGGAACTGCAACTGGATGCCACTGCTGATGTCCCACTGGGTATATGAAGATTCTCCTGTTAGGTTACCACCAGGTGAGGCAGACAGAGACTGGACAGATGGGATTGGCCACCTTCTATACAACTGCCATCACTCTCCTTTGTAATTCTTTTGAAAATGCTTTACTAGTGTTTTTTAACCATTTAACTACTGTGAATGGCTCTTAGTTCATAGTTTCCAATATAAATTGAATATCATTAATTACATTTTAATGAAAGATCACGAATGTCTCAGGAAAAGACTTTTCCTCATTCTGTTATTCCTCTTTTTATTCTAGCTACACTGATTTGTTTCATGTAAAAGTTTTTCAGATTTATGTTTATTCAGATTTATTTATAATGGAAATTTTCCATTTCTGGTTCATTTTTAATAAGCCTCTATTATTGGTTTGGTTATATCCTCATAAGCACCGTTGTGTAAGGTCAGTAGTTTTCCCTCCTTGTCTCTAAGTTTTTTATGTAACCTTTTATATTTCAGTTCCTTTCTTCCAGTTGGAGCTCCTATGGTGTGAGCTGCTGGTCTAATCAAAGGTCCCACCATGATGCTTTTCAGTTTGCCCAGTCATTCTTATCATATCTCGAATTCTTCTCCAGCAGTTTGTGTTTTAGGGTTTCATATAATCATGGAACTGTAGAATTCTCTGGGACTTTGGTGGCCATCTAGCTCAATCTGTACCTACATACCTGCTGTGGGGGACATCCGAGGGGCTTCCCCTTCTCCAACTGGCAGATCACGTCTGGCTTGGAAATGGCAAGGTCTAAGCAGATGAGGTTCTTGTGGTTCTTAAGCATCACCTCCTGGTACAGCTCCTTCTAAGAAGAGGCCAAGTGCCCCCACTCCTCTAAGTGGAAATCTACTGTCACATCCTTGAATGACACTGATTCCTGGAAGGCTGCAGTGGGTGGGAGGGTGGGGAAGGGTCATCCTCCCTGCCCAGCCCCTGGATAGGTAGAGTGAAAGGAAAGAGTAGAGGGAAAGGGAAAGAGAGTGGAGCCAGGAGCAGATGCCCATCCATTCCAGATCATAAATTTAGAGCTAGAAGACATTGTAGCAAGCCAAGCCTTCAATTTTCAGATGAGGAAACTGAGACTCAAAGGGGTTAAGTGACTTTGTCCAAGCTAATAAATGGCAGAACTGGGATTTGAAGTCAGGTTCTCTGACCCCAAACACAGCACAGTTTCCACTGTACCACACTACCTCTCAAGAATAATGTTTAATTTTTTTGTCTCTATTTTCTATTTTTGTCTCTATTCTTACCATATAACACATTGCCTGGCTTGTAGTGGGCACTCATATATTTATTTTGAATTTGAATTCAATAATTGAATTGCCTCATATATGCATTAAACCTGGCTTACACAGATCCAAGTAAGCTGTTCGTGTTACGCCTTGATGCCAGCTTAGAAGGTTGTAGGGCAGATTTATGCCAGGAGAACAATGGTCACTAGATTTTCTCAGTAGAAGGCTCAATGACAACACTTTATATTCCACACACAAATTGGCATGCCCTGCTTTGAAGTGGGCTATTACTGATAGTTCTAGATGATGAGTATTGAGCTCAGTTTCAAGTCTGGATGGACAAAACTCCACTGATGTGTTTTGACAGTGGCTAAGTTGGATATTGACTGGCAAAGATGGATTGAGGCACTAGCCAAGTCTGAGTTCAGCATGCAGTTTTGACCGGAGATACTAATATGGAGGCAGATGCTTCATCCTATAGGCTCCATGGGTTCAAAGTCATGGTAATACTCATAGAAACAGTGAAGATGACATGAAAGGAGTAGGGCCATAACCACACAAAATGCAGCTGAGAGTCTGAGATTTCTCCAAGAGTGTGCCATCAGGAGTTCCATTCTTGAGTCCTTCAGCATTGAGTCACAAATGGTGAGCTGGGAGGTTAGCTCTGCATTATACATTAAAAAAAAAACATTTTTCCATATAGTACTGAGTCACCTGATCTTCCTGGGCCTGTTTTGTTCCTAGAGTTCAGAAATACACCACACTTAATCTCTACTTATCCATCTCCCTTCTCTTTCCGCTGCTAATATATCTTGGTGTCTTTTGTTCCAAAGCATTTTCTATTCTTACCCCCTCTACTACATATTCCAGACCACTAAAGTATGTTTCCTATGGTTTATTTACACAGGAAAAGAACAAACACAAATTCAGAAAGAATACAACAGAGTAACATAATTATAAGTAATTGTATGCATGCGTGCGTGCGTGCGTATGTGTGTGTGTGTGTGTGTGTGAAAAACTAGCTCCCTTGTCCCTGTCTAGGAGGATACATAGGGTATTTAAAAAATCTTGGTGCAGTTTGAGAGAAATTACTATTTTGCTATTATATTAACAACCAATTATTACATTAGGGTTAAGGCTTTTTCTCCTTTACTTCCTCATTCCCTCTTTTCCATATAGTACTCATTCCCTCTAGACTGTTGAGAATGATGTCTTTCCCCAAAATCAGGATTGGTTCACCTAGGTGTGTCACATCTGCTATTCTGGTTCCAAAACCCCTGGTTCACTTTCAATCCCAGAAGCCTCTTGGCATCCTAGACTTGGAGTTCAAGAATCTAAGAAAGCTAAGAAAATAATGAAAGGCAAAAGTGCTACAGCTAATGGCAAAGATCCCCCAGACCAGTTCTAAGGAAGTTTTGATACTCATCTAAGATCCATTTTTTTGGTGAAAGTAGTAAAATTCTCATCCTGTTACTGAACCACAAAATATTTAGAAACAATGACAGCAAACATCTATACTTGCCACAGCTCATGGTCCTTTTTTTTCTGGCATTGGTCTAGCAATGGGATCCCACTACTTCAACCCAATCCAACCCACCCACATATCTTGAGTATCCATTACAACCAGTACAAAGTGCTGTGTGAGGTGTTCCACTCCCTGACTGGGTTCTCTGCTGTTCAAAGGGAAGCTGCCAAGGACCCTGTCTGCCTGTCTCAGCTGAAGGTGATCAGAGCAAAGGGACTGCTTTAATTGGCTTCTGGCTTGCTTATGAGCCTGGTAGCATAGCAGTCTCTCTCCTGCTGTTCTTTTAATAAGTGATGTGTCTGAACCCCAGAAGCTCTAATTGAAGAGAAGACAACAAAATCCTTTCTCTCAAACACTCCCCTTTGCCTCTCCCCTATGTGGAAGGAACAGGGAGGCATCCCTAGTACAGCTTTTTCCCTGAGGTTCCTCCTTCCCCAAATCCAAATTTCAACCAATAATTTCCTATGTAACCTCAGGGAAACTACTTAACCCCTTGGAATTTATTTCCTCATCTGTAAAATGAGGGGGTTAGATTAGATTTCTGGTAAAATTCCTTCCAACACTAAATCTATGATCCTATGATCTTATCAAAGGCTCTCACTCCTGCATCTAGGGGGAAAAATGGGAGTTATCAATTTGTTTCTGGTTTTTTTTTTTCAAATTTTATCTTATTTTCAGTTCCAGATTTTTTCCTTCCTCCCCACCTTCTCCCAACCATTGAGAAGGCAAGAAAAATAAAACACATTACAAACGTGTATAGTCATATAAAACAAATTTCTACAACAGTGTAAATAGAAAGAACAGTCACAAGGCAATCGAAACTGAATGTTGGGAAATTATAAGATTTAAGCTTGGTTCCAAAGAAAAGATATGAAAAGATGCTTCCTCTTATTCCTTTGCAGGAGTCAAGGTCCACACGGTTAATTGAATTTAACATCAGATTTTTTTTATTTGTTAATCAGGTTTACTAATTTTCCGCCTTGTCTTCCTATTTTTCTTTCTTTAAAAAAAAAAAAACCAAACCTATTTCTTATAAGGGATGGCTCTGAGTGGGAAGAGATACAGGAGGAAATCTAGGTAATGTAAAAACAAAAGATATTAATAAAAGTCTATTTTTAAAATTGACCCACCCTAATTTAACTAACAAAATGAGTTACAGAATCAATCAAAGGTATAAAACAGATATGGACAATTGTTCACTTTTATTAAATCAATCAAAAGCATAAACTAGATGAGAAAGAGTCCTTAATTAATTTGGAAGGACTGAACTCCTTTGAATCATTGAACAAAATTATATGAAACTCCACAGGAAGTATATTAGGACTGAAAGAAACTCATTCATGCCCTGTAGGGCTTGTATGAAAGAGAAAAACATTTTGGAATTCAGTATTTCAATATCAGGCCAACCTAGTGGTGGACTAGATTTAGCCAAGCCCCTGCCTGAAAAGGAATTGATTGGGGGGTTAGAGGAAAGATTATCTGTCTTCTGCCCATCCTCTTGACCAGAGGAAAACTTTGTGACCTTCAAAAAGTTGAAAGAATTGGACTTCCCATTAGCTGTATTAGCAGCATTCCTAGAACTGCAGCCTTTGCATCAAAAACAGAGGATAAATTAGATACTCTAAGAACAGCCAGCATCTGTCTTCTGCAATGGCCCTGACCCTCAGGGCCTACCAAGGACTTATATACACCTTGGGGGGAGCTTCATGAAGACTTCACATATAGAGAAAAGGATTTCCCTGCAACCAGAAGCTGTGTAACCCCCTCACCATATACGCTTTCTAAGTTTGAATCCACTCTCCTTTGGACTCTGTACTTGTGGAAGGGTGTGCCCCCAAACTATTGGGAGAATGCTTTTATATCAGCTGTTCTTACTATACTAATTTACCTTACGCTTTACCTTAGTAAATACTCTTAACTAAAAATTAATTTACTATGCATGAGCAACAGTACTAGAAAAATACACCCAGACCCTCAGGGTTACCCTAAGACCCTAACAGAAGACGCGGTTAGCCACCCTTTGGGGCCAAAGTCTGACAGTTTGAATGGGGGTGAGGAAGTAGCCCTACAGGAGATGTTATGTACTCATTTATTCAGCATAGTTCAGAAGAAAAGAGCATTAGCTTTGAAATCAGATGGCCAGGGTTCAAAACCTGCCTCTGAAACTTACTATTTATATGACCACGGGCAAATCACAGCCTCTTTGGGCCTCAGTTTCCTCATATGTAAAATGAAGGGCCTTTGAGCTCCCTTTATGCTCTAGATTTATGATCCTATGATAAATTTGCATAAAATTGATTTTTTTAAATCTTCCCCTTAGGAACCTAATGGAGGGAGAGACCAGTTTGTGCTGGGTATTTAGAAGCAGACGAAACAGTTATCATAGTATGTCTAAACTGGAAGGGATAAAAGAGATTATATAGTCCAAATACATTTCTAGTGGCAAAGGTCAGGATTAGGACAAGTCTGAAAAAGATTCATCGAAGGACTTTTCCATTATGCTTTTTTTATTTTTAAGGGACCTGTGATTTCATTGGTATAGAGGCTTCTACATAAGGAGATTTCCTCTACCAATGAAAGTTGTTGCATTCTCTGCAATTTCCTAGGATTGTGGATTAAGAGCTGGAAGGGAATTTAGAGACCAATTGGTCTAACCCCATCATTTTATATGTGAGAAAATAGAAGTTACATAACTTGCCCAGTTTGTGTCAGAGACAGTACTTGAACCCAAGTCTTCTTCTTTTTCTTCTTTTTTTTGGAGGCAATCAGGGTTAGGTAACTTGCCCAGGGTCACACAGTTAGTGTGTGTGTGAGGCTGGATTTGAACTTGGGTCCTCCTGACTCCAGGACCAGTGTTCTATCTACTATACCATCTACCTGCCCCAACCCGGGTCTTTTTAACTTCAAGACCAGCTCTCCACCTCTATGCCATTCTCCCTTTGCATGCCATGCTTAATGACTGCAAAACTCTAACATAGTTCATCTTTTTCCCCATAGAGTCTCCATTTAGCCCTGGAGGTATTCTTAACCTTCTCTTTCCTCCTGTCCTATAGCATGGGTATTCACTTTGCCTCTCTCATGGCTGGGAGACGATGCCCAAAGTGCATGTGGAGGGAAGGTGAGAGAGAGGGTTTGGGAAGAGAAAAGGCATGTAAATTCCTGACCCATGAGGTAATGCAGAAAATAGCCATAGCTGCTGGGCCATAGAGAAAGTCTTTGATATTATAGTTCTTCTTCCCTCCCCTTCTCCCTTTCCTATAAACAAATACAGAGACAAGAAAGCAACCATACTTGGAGACAGGCATTCCTTTCCAAAGAATAAAAAACCTCATGCCCGAGCAGGATGGAGCAATGAAGGCAGCTAGATGGCATTCTGAGGCTGACTAATTAAAACCAAGCTGAGTAAGATTGTCCAAGATTGAATTGATGACCTAGAGTGCTCTTGACTGTGCCCCTCAACAAAACATCTGGGGACCCCAGGGAGAAGCTTCTTTGGTAGCCCTTCCCAAAGCAATCAGCTGCCACTGGTAGACATTTTTTATAGGCTTTAATGTGCTTCCGCCAGTCTATGGTGAATTCTGTGAACCACCAGTGCAACAAACCTTTTCTTAGGTTTAGCTTACAGTCCCTTCCCCCAACCCACATGTACCCTTCTCCTACACACAGACATGCTCATATCACATGTGCTCTGCCCTAGCCCATGCACATTAACGCTGCTATCTATTAGGAGCTCCTGTCAATGCACAAACACAATCTCACACAGAGACGATAACACTCAGATCAAAACAGACATTCAAGATTTTCTCTCAGCTTCTCTCCCCGTAATAGACAAGAGTCCATCTTGTAAACACTTAACAGTATCTATGACCTGACCACATGAAGGCTTATTAGTGAAGAACACTGGGGGAAATCTAATCTACCAGCAACGGTATAAAATCATAAGCACTAGGATCCAAAGGAATCAGGTTTAATAAAAAGGAAAAGATATAATTTCTAGGACTGGAATTGTCCAGGGTACAAATTCACTTCTCTAAGTATGCACTGAATAGCTATTACATGTCAACACTGTCCTGAACACCATGTGGGGGTTGGGGAATATAAAGAAAAATCAAACACAAGGTCTGTCCCCAGTCAGGTTAAGGACATAAGACAGCTGTTATTACTATCAGGGAGGTAAGATGGTTGAACCTTGAGGTCAGAAAGATATTGGTTGTTGTAAGTAGCCTAATAAGGATGTCTACCTTTTGTTCTGAGACCTGTAGATAATGGAAAAAATCAAGGAGACCTAGAGTTTTAAGGCTAGTGCTCCTAAAAGGACCTTTATACATTATGTTTTCTCATCTGATTTTGTTGACAGGAAGGAAAACAAGAGGGTCAGGTGAGATTTTTGTGGCAGTTATGCAATATGAAGGGGTCTACTGTTCCTAGAAGTCTTTCTTTGGGTGTCTGTGTTATCCTTGTTGTGGGGGTCCCCGGGAAAAGTCTGGCACACCATATTATGCTGCAAATGGTCTGAGGTCTAGAGCAGAGAAAACACTAAAGGGTTTAGTCAATAATGATCCTTTGTTGAAAAGTCAGTGAAAGCTGCTTCCGTGACAGCACTTTCTGAGTCCTGTGTCTGCATCAGAGGTTTCAAGCCCTAGCCATCATGGGCTATAGGACCCTACCAACTCTCATGAAACAGAGAACAATACACATCCATGTGTGATCAAATGTGCCATATGGATACTAAGTACAATAAAAGCTTAAGTGAGGAAGAGATTAGAGTGGGTCAGAGTTGTTAGGAAAGGCTTCCTAGTAGAGATGGGCTAAGTAGGATTTGGATAAGGGAGAGCTGGGGGAAGTAGAGCATCCCATACACTCAGAAGACAGTAGAGGAGTAATAGTATAACAATATAAACAGAAGAATTGGAGGAAATCGGATAAATGAGAAGAGGCGCTTACAAAGCCAAAATCTAGCAAAAGTGAGGGACTGAAAGTCTCAGAGACATAATATGCATAAAAATTATTTTTAAAAGTAAGAACAGTTATGAAGTACAAAAATTGCTTTTGCCTCTTTTTTTGTTTGTTTTGCTTTTTCAATTGGAGTTAAGTGACTTGCCCAGGGTCACACAGCTAGTAAGTATCAAGTGTTTGGTCTGAGGCCGGATTTGAACTCAGGTCCTCCTGACTTCAGGGCTGATGCTCTATTCACTGCACCACCTAGCTGCCCCTTTGCTTTTGCTTCTTAAAGGAATAGCTTAAGGCGCATAATAATTTAAAATAGATAAATAAAAGTATTAGGGAAAGGCCACTCCTTCAATGGGAAATATTTTCATACCAAGGAAGCCACACTGAGAATTCAACACATGCAAATTTGAAACTTCTAGCAATAAGAAACTACAGACAACTATTTGCATTACTTTTTCAAAGTGTTTTTGCCTACATAATTTCATTTGATCCTTACAACTCTGTGAAGCATGTGAAAGTTGTGTAGGTGCCCATTAGCATTCAATGCAAACCCAGGCAACAAACTTTACTGTGTGCCAAATTTTAACTTCCTATGTGCCAGGAACTGTGCTAAGTTCTGGAGATATAGTAACATTTGAAAGGTCCTTTCTGTCAAGGAGTTTATAATATATTGGGATAACAGGTACAGAAATAAAAGGTAGTTTGTAGCAAGGGAGAGCATTAAAAAACTAGAGCAATCAGAAAAAGCTTCCTGTAGGAATGAGTACCTGAATGAAACCCTGAGGGAAGCTAAGTATCCCAGAGATGGAACTAAAGAGGCAGAACATTCCAGGAGGGAAGAAAGGAAAAAATTAAAGTTATAGTTAATCTTAAAGAAGGTTGAGTAGCTTTAACC
The DNA here is from genome assembly GCF_900497805.2 of Vombatus ursinus. Classification (NCBI taxonomy): domain Eukaryota; kingdom Metazoa; phylum Chordata; class Mammalia; order Diprotodontia; family Vombatidae; genus Vombatus; species Vombatus ursinus. The sequence goes on from NW_020954585.1 coordinate 50,938,214, forward strand.
CAACTACACAAAATAATAAAAAGGAAGCTCCTACCTCCTCCCCTTGGCAATGGGGTGAGCACAGATTAAATGTGGGATTATTTGTGTTATGATAGGGAAAGGAATATGTGATTCCTCCCTCAACTGAGTTAATATAATCCTAAAATGGAGTCACATGTGATGAAGTTTTAACTGTGTAAAGATAGTTTATACCTTGTGATCTTTTCATGAGGTCAAAACCTCTTTGATTGGATGAAGAAGGGAATAGCTGTTTGGCTAACCAAATAAGCTAACCATGCTTCTGGGAACTTTAAATAGCTGGAAGAATTTCAACAGTTGGATGGTCCAATGGTGAGCCAGTTCCATAGTGGAAGATTTCAGTTGGTAGTTGGGGATTCCAGTTCAATAGTAGGAGCTGGGTGTCTGAGAGGGAATCACTCTTGAGGAAGTAGAGTCCAAAAAGAAGATATCTATCTTTTCTTCTCCCCCACCTCCACTGACCATATCATCAAAGAGACAGGACCAGGAGGAGACGATACCTCTACTAGGAGCAGAGAGATATGCTGAAGACAATTATGTGGAGAAAGTCATCCAAGGGGAGCTGTGTGAGGACTCTTTGAAGGGAGAAAGGATTTCCAGTACTAGGAATTGTAAAGTAGAAAGTTTCAGGGAGCATGACAACATAGTGGGGTCTAGGACTCTAGAAAGGTACAGAACTTCATGGGAATTCCATGACAGAGATCTCAATACCAGGAGTCATGAGCTTTGCTGTAGAATGTTCTTTTGCTATAGAATGTTCACTACACATGTGCTACTTTTATATTATGTGCTAAATTTGAGCCCATTCTCCTCTTGGATGGTGCATGAATCGGCGGGAGAGTGCATCCTAGACACGAGGGGTGAGGAGCACAATGCTTTTATAATTGTTTCTACTAGACCATCCTAGTGTCTTTGTTAAAATACTTTTCTAAAAGTTAGTTATGTTGGATGACAGTTTGTGAAAAGTATACCAGTAGGGGCCCATGGGCAATGATATTAGCAATATACTTTCCCCACCCCCAGGATACCTTCAGAGTCCTGACAGTACCCTTTGGGAACCAAAAACTTAGAGTATAGGTTGTGGGGAATAGCCTGGGAATGGGTGTTACACTTCAAAACAGGGATAGCGTGAAGCAAATTGAAAATTAGGCAAAATGTATCTTTGGTGCTTCTTTGCCCACTCTGCTCATTCTCCAAGTCCTTACTAAGATTTTAATTCACAAGACATAAGTTACCAAGGCAGCTCTGAAAAGGAAAAGACCTCAGCTCACTTTTAGCAATAGTTGGCATCTACCCATCCTGGGCCAGTTGCCAATAGCTTGAGAACTCCTGAAAGCTCAGAGTTAGGGCAATCATAGATTCATAGAATCCTAGATCTAAAGTTGGAATGAACTTTAGAGGTCATCTAGTCCAACCCCTTCATTTTGCAGATGGGGAAATGGAGGCCAAGAGATTAAGTCACGACATTCAGGGATGGTCGTACTTTTCTAGAGTCAATTCCCTTGCTCTCCTAGCCCTTCAGCTACTCTGTGTGTCAGGGACCTTTCCCGAGCACATGTACACATAGAAATGTATGACACACCAACTTACTGTGACCTAGGAAAGGCTGCTAAAGATGTCTTCAACAAAGGATATGGGTCTGGTATGGTTAAAATAGATCTTAGTCTTACAGTGCAGCAGAATTTTCTACATCTGGTCATTTGGAAATGAAGTACAAGATCTGTGACTATGAGCTTACCTTTGTTCAAAAATGGAACACAGACAATACCCTGGGGACAGAAATCAGCCTGGAGGATAAATTTGCTGAAGTTTGAAGGTGACTCTTGACACCATATTTGAACCAAATACAGGAAAGAAGAGTGGGAAATTAAAGGCCTTCTATAAGCAGGGACAGTTTCAGTTTTTGGTGGAAATGTTGACATTGATTTCTCTGGACTGACCATCTATGGCTGGGCTATCTTGGCTTATGAAGGATGGCTTGATGACTATCAGATGAGTTTTGATATGGCCAAATCCAAACTGTCTCAGAATAATTTTGCCCTGAGTTATAAGGCTACACACATATGTGAATGATGGCACTGAATTTGGAGGGTCAATCTACCCAAAGGTTAATGAGAAGATTGAAACATCAATAAATCTTACTTGGACATCTGGCAGCAACAACATTTTGGCATTGCTGCTAAGTACAAGCTGGATTCAAAAACTTCTCTATCTGATAAAGTGAATAATGCCAGTCTTATTGGACTTGGTTGTACAGACACTCCGAGCAGGTGTAAAATTGATGCTTTCAGCTTTAATTGATGGAAAAAACTTCAATGCAGGAGGTCACAAGGTTCAGTTGGGATTTGAATTGGAAGCTTAATATAGTTTTTAAGTGAAGTATCATATCTATTTCTGGAAATGAAGACAAATGAACCCACTCTGTTTTGACCTTAATATTCTTCTGCGAAATTTCAACAATGTGAACTTTTTATTCTTCCAAAGAATTGTTTTATATTTATATATATATATATATATATCTCGTTATATATATATATCGTTATATACATATAGACGATAAGTCTAGAGGTTTTTGAGTCTCTTATAAGAGAGAGAAACTTGAAGGCATGCATGTAAGTTGTAATGTTTGTGCCACATTTCAGTTCAGTTTCTCAGTGTTATTTTAAATCTGTTCTTCAACAACAGTGTAGTGTCATGTTATAAAGGAAATAAACTGATCCGTCAGTTTGGACATCACATCCTGGATTTCCTACACCACTTTTTCATGATCTTTTATCAAAGAGAAAGCTTTGGTTTTGCATCAGAGTAAAATAAATTCATCACATTTGGAACATAAAAAAAGAGATTAAGTCACTTGTCCAAGGTCACATAAATGGTGACTAAGGCAGGATTTGAATTCAGGTCCTTTCACACCAAAGCCAATGCTCTTTCCACTTAATATGCTGCCTCTGATTCCTAGAACTATAGAATGTAAGAGCTGAGGGCCTTCAGAAATTACTGAATTTATTCTCTCCTTTTATGTCAGGAAGCTGAGGCCCAGAGAAGAGAAGAATTTCCTCTTGTCTTCATCCATCCCTAATTTTTTTATTTCACTATATTTTTTCAAATAAGAAACATTTATTTTCTCTCCCTCTTACCTTCCCCTTACACACACTCACCCGCATGCACCCACGCACGCATGCATGCACATGAGCATACTTTATGACAATCAACGCTAAACAAAAAAAATTCTCACATTGCCCATATCCCAAAAAATCATGTCTCATTCTGTATCTTAAGTCTACTACCTCCCTGTCAGAAGGTAAACAATATGCTTCATTATTGGTACTCAAAAATCATGGTTAGCGGGGCAGGTAGGTAGCACAGTGGATAGAGCACCTACCCTAAAGTCAGGAGGACCTGAGTTCAAATCTGACCTTAGACCAAACACTTGACACTTACTAGCTGTGTGACCCCGGGTAAGTCACTTAACCCCAATTCCCTTAAAAAAAAAAATCACGGTTGGTCATTAAGATTAGAGTTTTTAGGTCTTTTGAAGTTGTTTGTCTTTACAATGCTGTCATTACTGGCTCTGCTCACTTCTTCACTCTGTATCAATTCACACAATTCTTCCCATGTCTTTATTATATCTTATAGCACAATAATATTCCATTACATTCATATGTCAAATCCTGAATTGATGGGCATCCCTCTTAATTTCCAGTTTCTTCTTGCTGGAGAAAAAAAAAAAGAGCTGCTATAAATATTTTTGTGCGTTTGGGTCCTTTTCCTCTCTCCTTGACCTCTTTGGGGTTTAGGCTAGTAAGTAGTACAGTTCAGTAACTTTTGGGCAGTTTCAAATTTCTTTTCAGAATGACCGGACCAATTCACAGCTTCACCAACAATGCATTTGTGTGCTTGTCTTCTGCAAGCCCTTCCAACTGTTATTTTCCTTTTTTGTCATCTTTATTAATCTGATGGGAATAAGCTAGAATCTCAGAGTTGCTTTCATTTGCATTTCTCCAATTATTATTATTATTATTATTATTAGTGATTTGGAGCATTTTTAATATGGCTATAGCTAGCTTAGATTTCTTCACTCGAGAACTGCCTGTTTGATTGCAGTGCATGCAAGGAGGGTAAGGAGGGTCCTTTGACCCTGTATGAATTAGGGAGTGACTTCTAATCTTTACAAGTGACCACTATAAATGAGGAGTCTTAATCAAATACAGCCAATTCTTGCTTTATTTATACTAAAGTTGGGGAAGCAATAGCACAGATAAGGCCAAAGAAAGACACTTAAAAGGTCAGTCCTGGAAGGGACCTTAGAGACCGAGTACTTCAATACCCTTATTTGCAGAGGAGGAAACTAAAGCCTAGAGGATCAACTTGCCCATTGACCCAATTCCCCAGACCATGGTGATCCACGGAAAGCCTGCCCTTTCCCCACTATTACATTTCCGTTTTACAATCAGGCATTTTTTTCCCGGGCCAACGCTGCCCTCTGCTGGTTATGCCTCTGCAGACAAGACAGCAAGAAGTAGCCCTTTTTTTTCTGTCAGATATTTCTCCTTTTCCCTCTCCCCAAGCCAAAGGCTTCCTTGGTCTTTTTTTTCTTTTTTTTCTTAATGAAAAGGCTCGTGGATGACGGAGCCATGAGTCTGCAGGCTGGAGTGAGAAGGTTAATCTCTTTTCAGCTTCTCAAAGCAACACTTCACAGACAATGGGGCAAAGTCAGAAGTAAGGTCATAGACCTTAGGTCTAGAAAGGGACCTTAAACTCCTTGTTTCTGGCAGGAAAGACAGCCACATCCTTATTTTAGCTTACTTTTTCTCAATTATATATAAATAAAAAATTTTAACATTCTTTTTTTTAAAATTTGAATTCCATTTTCTCTCCCTCCCCCCTTTCTTCTCCTCCAGAAGGCAAGCAATTTGATATAGATTATACATGCACAGCCATACAAGACATTTCCATATTACCCATGTTGCAAAAGGATATGAAGGGAAAAAAAATTTAAAAACTATGCTTCAATCTGCATTCAGACTCCATCAATTCTTTCTCTGATCCTTATTTTATTTCTTATTTCTCTTATATCCTTATTTCTCTGATCTCCTTATTTTAAAATAAGACAACTGAGGCCTGGAGAACTTAAATGACCTGTTCCATATCAATTAGTAAATGGCAGTAACTTTGCAGACCAAGCCGCCTTCCTCCAAATATAGTTTTCGATTTCTCTCTACCAGAAGTACCCAAACCCAGGGCAGGGTCTATGTGGCCCTGGTGTGGGTAGGTGGCTCACAGAGTTAATAAGAAGGAAAGAGAGATTTGTATTCAGGTCTTCTGATTCTGACAATCAAATCTTCATTAATTAATTGAGAGAATCTCTGTTCATGTAAGAAAACAGAGGTTCCCTGACCTGTTACTGTGTGACCTTGAACTAGTAACTTCACCTCTATGGATCACAGTTTCCTCATTCATGAAAATTGACCATTTCAGCTCTAAGTCAAAGATCCCCTGAGATCTCGGGCTACAGCCCTTAGACCAATAGGAGACAGGACAGTTATTGCAAGGTGTCCACAAATATGTAGCAAAGATGTCCTCTGCAACCTGAATGTCCTACATATATGTATATTGCTAGTTTTCAAATGTAGATGCTATTATGAGTAATAAAATATAAATACATTTAAAGGTTTTACTGATTCCTGGGAGCTTTTTGTCATGGTATATTTTCTCAATCAAAAGTACAACTGCCCTTTTGACTCCCAGCTCGTGGAGCTGGCAGCCATCCTGCAAGGTCCAGGCTGAGCCTCCACCTTCATCCCCCAACCCATCCAAGTTTGACTCTAATGACCTTAATTTAAGTCGTGTTTTTAAGGCACACTAGTGGTGAAGTTGGTGCCACATCAGCTCTGGCCTCTAAAATTAATCCCTTCAGTTTGTCTCCCCAAAAGATTGGTGATGACATTGCTAAGGCAATGGTGACTGGAAAGGGCTAAGGACCACAATGAAACTTACCATTCACAACAGACTAGCCCAGACTGAGGTTGTGTCTTCTGCCTCAGCCTTGATCATCAAAGACCTAAAGGAACCTCCTCAGGACAGAAAGAGCAGAAAAATATTAACAACAGTGGAAACATCAGTCTTGATGAGATTATCAACATTGCTTGACAGATGAGGCACCAGTTATTGGCAAGAAACTTCTCTGAAACCATTAAAGAGATACTTGGAACAGCCCAGTCTGTGGGTTTCATCATTGATGGCAGACATCCTCATGAGGCCATTGATGACATCAATAGTGGTGCTGTGGAATGCCCGGCTAGTTAGAAAAGCAAAGAAGACTATTATAATGAATTAACATTTCTGAGTACAACTACCATTATGTGAAGATCTTTAAAAACTATGACATTAAGAAAGGTTCTTCATAATTTAAATAAATTAAAAATAAATTTAAAAAATAAAATAAAAAGAGTTTGGGAATCACTGTACTAGAAAGAATGCTAGGACTTTATACATTGGTAAAGAACCAGAGGGGGAAGAAGTGAGTACCCATCAATTGGGGAATGATCAAACAAATTGTGATCCATGACTATAGGAATATCATCATGGAGGAAGAAAGGACAACTTCTTAAGATTGTAGACACTAAATTCATTGAGGAAGGAAGGATAATGCCCTATGGATAACAGAATGGCATTGCAGTTCCTAGAATGACAGGGTATCAAGGGGGTTTCCTGAGCCATTCCTAAAAAAGCCTACTAAGGTATTAATTTGTCTCTCAATAACGTGAGAAAACACAAAGCTCTGGTTCTGAGTCCTGAGGAGACAGTACATCATAGCAGGGGCTAGACAGGGAGTGAGAAAGGTGTGGGTTCAAATCTCCCCTCCAATACTTCATAGCTATATAGTCAATTTATCCTCTCTGTAACTTGGTTTCCTCATCTGCAAAATAAGAGGGATTGAATTCAAAGGCCTCTATTTTAAAATATACTTCCCATTAAAGATGATAGAAAATTATGAGCAATTGAGGAGAGAAGCTACATATTAAACAAATCTTTTGCTTCAAATGACTAGGATATTATAAAAAAATAAGAAATTCCTTCAAATTCCTGTAGAAATTACTTCTAGCTCTAAATCTATGATCCTAAAATAAGTTGTAGAGCAGGAGTTACTGCATTGGAAGAGGTAGTTTCCTTATTAGAAATTATCAATATTAATATATCAATCAATATCAATAAAATTGATGAAATTGTGTTGTGTGAATGTGATTAGATACCGTTGTGCCCTAAGAAATAGATGATTTCAAAGAGACATGGAAAGCTTTGTATGAAGTGATGCAGAGTGAAGTTGGCAATGTTGTTATTATTTAGTCGTTCAGTTGTGTCCAACTCTTTGTGACCCCTTTTGGGGGGTTTTCCTTGCAGACATACTAGAGTGGTTTGCCACTTCCTTCTTCAGTTCATTTTGCAGATGAGGAAACAGAGGCAAACAGGGTTAAGTGACTTGCCCAGAGTCACACAGCTAAGTAGGTATCTGAGGCCAGATTTGAACTCAAGTCTTCCTGACTGTAGGCCCTGCATTCTATCCACTGTGCCACCTAGCTACCCTGAAGTGAGCAATGCCAAAAGAACAATAAACATCAGCATTATACAAACCAACAATCTTTTATAACTAATGAAATTAAAAGATTGATTTTTTTCAAAAAGAAAGAAAATAATATACATAACTACAAGAATGTACAAAGTGGGGAAGAAAATTAATTATATTAACATTATTGATGTTACTAATTATATATTGATGCTATTAGTTACAATTATGCAATAGTCGATATCACTATATAATTATAATGATGAAACTTGGCTCCAATGCATTGAGAAAATGTACCTCCTTACTTTACAGAGGTAGGAGACCATGGGTGTGTAATATTGCATGTACTGTCATGTTAGGGCCCAGCTCTGGACCGTGGCCTCCTGTAGGGTAGTAAGAGACGCCTGGAGGTTAGTACCTGCCCGAAAGGGTACTGGGAGTGCCTCAGTAACAGACGCTGGCTCCACCTACGAAGGAGGAACATGGGAGGAGCTCGGGCAAGTTCCACCCACGAGGTGGAGCTAGGGCTATAAAAGCAGGACCCGGGGGTGTCTGGGTAGAGCCGGGAGTCGGAGCCGGGGAGAGACCAGAGGCCGGGACGATGGGAGGCAGGAGAGAGAGCAGAGGCCGGGACCTTGGGAGGCAGGAGAGCATGTAACCAATAAATCGTGTGCAGCTGCCAGCTCGGGTGTTCTGTCTAGTCATTCCCCTCCACCCTCGGAGGGGCCGGAGATGTCCGAAGACCGGGAAGGGTAAGTATCCAAGCGAAGGCTTGGGTGGGATAGCTGACTAAGTGCACTACGTCAGCCAGGGACCCACCAAGCGATATCCAAGCGATGGCCCGGGTGGTGTAGAGACCCTGGGCACTGTCAGACATGATTGGTGTGTTGGTTGGTTTTGCTGAAATTTTTTCCTTTCTTTCTTTTTTTGTTCATTGTAACAAGGGATTTGGGAGGGGGAATAAAGAAGGGAAAAAAGACATTCTGAAATGAAAGTGATATAAAAACAAAATATATAAATCAAAAGATTAAAAACCAGAAGAACATGATAACAATAAAGTCTGATTCCCTTAGAGTTTTTTTCCTTTGTTACTTGTTTTCCTATTTTTTTGTAAGAAACAACAAAACAAAACAAAAATCAAAACATAAATGCAAACAAAAAAGGTTCTAAATTGGAGAAGGAACAGATACATTCCAGATTCTGGAATACTTAAGCAGAGAATTATAAGATATTCCAATTTCATTTTTTTTTTAATGTTAACAGACATTTGTTTTTAGTATGGATGTGGGGGAGACTAGGGAGGCTTCTCTTCAGCTCCTAAGTAATTGTTGTGCATTTTATTACAGGCCTTCTGAGAATAACATCCTACCTTTACTGTCTAATCCATTTATATTGTCTCACACATTTAACCACTCTATGCATGTTTTCTCATCTGTAAAAATGAGGGGGTTGGACTCAATGGCCCTCCTAGGCTGAAATCTATGATCCCATGTTGAGAATTTTGAGAACTTCTGGTTGCCAAGGCAAACAGAGAGGCATTTGAGTTGGGAGCATAAGGAATATTTGAGGGATGGGGGAGGACAGAAAGAAGAGAAAACACAGTAAAGAGTAGTCAAATCAAGTCAATAAGCATTTATTACATGCTTGTTTATATGCCTCGTACTGTGCTGTAAGTGTTGAGGATCAAGCAAAAAAAGATAGTCCTTGCCCTCCAGAAGCTTACAATCTAATGGAGTGTGTGTGCCTGGGAAGCCTTCCCTGATGGTTCTCTCGCTCTTGGACCTCACACAGAACATGATTTGTACTTTCTAATCTATTCGTGTATATTATAGTTTTCTTTATTTGGGCCTTATCCTCCTATTAGACTATAAGCACTATGAGGGCAAGAACTGGTCCTGATTTAAACTTTGTATCTTTCTCCCCCCTCCCAGCCACCTTCACCTTCCAACTAGGGCCTGGTATAAGGCTCTCCATTCAGCAAATGTTTCATCAATGTTTGAATGAATGGATGAATACAGGCATGAATGAATCACAGGACTAGCTCAATCCTACACATTCTGGCCTTGACCATTATTATTCATAATCAGGAGTGTGACCTTTGCCTGGAGAAATCTACAATTCAAGGGAGTGAGAACAAAGCCCACGTTAAGTGCTTTTGACAAGTTCCCCAGGGTCCACATTACTCTCTGAGAGCCTGGGCTCTGCCAACTTCTACGTGGTGGCACAAAGATGCTTTTGAGTTATTTGAGTACAAAACTGACTCAAAACAAAGTACTCCTCACAAACACCAAATACGCCATTTCCCTTCCAGCTGAGCTCATTCAAAAGTGGCAAAGACTCTTTGCCAAAACTTCAGAGAAGAACTTGGCATTGGGCTGCAGCGAAAGCATGACTCACAGGAAACCAGAGAGTGGAATTTCCTTTGTGGAAATCTGAAGCACCTGAAAGAGTTTGGAAATACTTTGTTGTTGTTGTTCAGTTGGGTCAGACTCGTCGTGACTCCATTTGGGGTTTTCTTGGCAAAGATACTGGAGTGGTTTGCCATTTCCTTTTCCAGCTTATTTTTAAAATGAAAAAACTGAGGCAAATAGGGTGAAATGACTTGCCCAGGGTCACGTAGCTAATAAGTATCTAAGGCCAGATTTTAATTCAGGAAGATGAGTCTTCCTGACTTAAGACCCAGGGCTCTACCCACTGTGCCATCTAGCTGCCTAGGAATAGTTAGGCCAGTTTTCCTTTCCATAGTACCTAGGAAAGGGTCTTATGCATGACTATTCTTCCAGCTGAGAGGTATTATGTGGTCACTCACTTTCCTGATGGTTAGATATAGGATTTAGAAGTAGAATTGGGCTAAGAGAACAGAGAATCACAGAATTTCAGAGATGGATGGGGCCTCAGAAGCTAACTAATCTGACTCATACCTGAACAAAACTTCCCCTTACAGCATACCTGATGTCTATCCTTTGCTTGAGGACCTCTAGTGAGGAGGAATCCTCTACCTCCCAAGGCAACCTCTTGAATTTTTAGATCTTTCTAGCTGTTAGGAAGTTGTTTCTTTACAACAAACTTAAATTTGCCCCTTTGTAACTTCTACCTGCTGCTCCAAGTCCAGCCTTCAGTGGCCCATATCTTTTCCACAGATCAGCCTTTGTGGTATTTGAAAATAGCTATTGGGTTCTCCCTCTCCTCCCATGTCTTCTCTTCTCGAGGCCAATCACCCTTCATCCTTTGATCAATCCCCACATGGCATGATCTGGAAGCCCTTTACCATCATGGTCATCTTCAATGGTATGCTGGTAAAGGTTTAACAACTGGTTCTCTGAGAAAAAAAACTTACATGACGTGCTTTTAAATTTAATCCATTTATTGACCTCAGCATCACTTTCTTAAGTGCAGACAATCAACAAAGCAATGAATCAAGGAGTTTTTTTAGTCCGGCTCTTTGCTTTTAGGCAGATAGCCTATTTCCTCCCATTTTACAGATGATGTAACTGGAGCTTGGAGAAGTTCAATGAGTTTTCCAACCTCACAAAACAAATAAGAAGCAGTGCCTCGGATGGGGAAACAATAGTAATAAACTCACAAAGCAAGTGTGAACGATACGAGAGAACATAGGAATATATTCCATTGTTTACATCAGAAGTTTGTGATGCTGTAGGGCTAGATGAGATTGTAAAAGTATGCAGAGGAGAATACAGAGAGGAGAAAATGTCTGCAATTATCTGGGGGGTATTTTGAAATATCAGGAAGTAGCCTGAGGCCTGGTGTAGGTCAACTGGTCACAGGATCATAGATTTGGAGCAAGAATGGACTCCATAAGCCATCTAGTACAAATCTCTCGTTTATAAGGAAACTGAGGCTCAGAAAGGTTAGGGAACTTGCCCGTGATCACACACAGTCGTAGATTTGGAATCATGAAACTCATGAGTCTGAATCGTGGCTCTGATCCTCATTAGCTATATGACTTGTGTGAAAGAGTCATTTCATCTCTCTGAGTCTCAGTTTTCTCACGTACAAGATGGGATGGCATCACCAGAACTGCCACTTCACAGTGGGTAGAGTGAGAGATTTGCTTTATAGAAACAAGTGTTTAAATACTGTCAATATTATTTAGGAGGCATCAAATAGAGAATGGCCAAAAAATAGGATCTGTAAAAGTAATGGAGTATGATGCTGTCAGAAGCAATGACTATGAGAAATACAAAGAAGTATGGGAAGGTTTCTATGAACTGATGCAGAGTGAAGTAAGCAGTACCAGAAAGGCAGTAAACATATTTGCCACAATGATGTAAATGGAAAGAACAACAAATGAATGAAATTGAACATTGTGTGATAATAATAATCAAATCTGGACCAGAGAGGAGAAACTGTACCTCCCACCCTTCTTGCAGAAATGGGATACTATGGATGTGAAACATACCATAGGCCAGGGTTGGGGAACCTGACCTCTTAAAGGCCACATGTGGTCTTCTAGGTCCTCAAGTACGGCCCTTTGACTGAATCCAAACTTCACAGAACAAATCCCCTTAATAAAAGAATTTGTTTTATAAAACTTGAACTCATTCAAAAGGCCACAGCCAAGGACCTAGAAAGCCAATGTGGCCTTGAGGGCGCAGGTTCCCCACACCTACCATACACCATCAAACCTGCTTGATATGTTGGTTAGTTTTGCTGAACTATTTTTCCCCTCCATTTTTTCCTTTTTAATTCTTTCTTACAAAAAATCACTCTTGGAGGGATATATTTGAAAATGAAGATGATATAAAAATGAAAAATACCAATAAAACATTTTAAAGATATTATTTAAAAGCTTAGAAAGAATCAGCAATAAAGCAGTTGCCTCCTGGGTTTTGTTTCAGAAGGAGCATGCCTAAAGGTAGCAGGAAGCAGGACACTGAGTGACTTTGGGAACAGACTATAAAAATAGAGGACTTTGGATGAGAGGGAAATCACCAGTCTTGTCTGCATACATATGCTAAGAGCCAAGGCAAAATCTAGCCTTGTTTCCAGAGACCTTGCTTTTGTCAGGTCAAAAGAAAATAAAGGAGCTTATTTTGAAATAGCATGTGTACTTCCCCATCATTATTCCTCATATATTTTATTCAGTTGGCAGGTCTCTATATCAAATGTTTCCTATTTTCCCTGTGCCAGTGGAATCCCAGAGAGACAGGGTAAAGTCAGGGGGTGACCAGGTCCTTCCTTTCCTCCAGTATAGATGATTATATCTGAATCCTTGGGGTTTTAGCTGTCAAGATAGACTCACAGAAGATAGAGAAACAGTGAGGAGAAATCAGAACTCTAGACCTTAAATAAGCCCAAGTAGAGCTGAGAAATTGGCAAAAGAGAGACTCATGCAAATAACAAAATGCAAATTAAACTGGGGGGAAAAATTAGGTAACCTAGACTTGAATGCTCAGTGCATGTGAAACTCTGCCACAGGGAAAAACTTGGCTGCTTCAGGAAAAAGTTTACACTCTATGCTCAGAAAGCCACATCCTTTTCAGTGCAGAGAGAAATAAATGTTTCTAGTCAAGGGACTGAGGTGCTATTTTGTACTGATTAATATCTGAAATTCAATTGGTGCTAAATGCAAAAAAGGTTGCCTTCCTATTACTATCTCCATTTTGCAGATGAGAAAACTGAGACTCACAGAGATGAAGAGACTTGTCTAAGGTTATAATACTGGGTCAGAGCCCAACTTAAATACATAGGTTTGACCTTATAGAGGAAGTTTTGGGGCTAGCTTCTGGGCATAAATGACTAGGGCATAAAGGGACTGAACCCTGAGGTGACAAAGTCCCCTTTATAACTGCTGAGTTTATGATTCTGTGGAGCTTGGAAAAGAGATATTGACACCCATAGTTCAACTCTACAGGTGATACCACGTGATTCCAGTGAGTAGAGGGAAAGGATAGATTATCTACCCCAATACTGTGGCCATCCCATTGCCATTCCCCACATAGAACATGGATTCAGCCAGGGAAGCTTATGACCAGGCCCCTGGCCACCTTTGCCTCTTATGTGTTTGGCTTTTCTTGATTTTAAGCAAACAAGTATCTTAAGGACTTGGTGAGGTCAAAAGGTCTGAAGGACCCACTGGACATCACATCAGTGATTGGAATCGAATGACAGCAAGGAAAGAAGATGTCCACATTACCAAGAACCAGCTGTTTCTATAGTGCAGTGCTCAGACGAAGTTCAAAAAATGACTAATTAGAAAATGCCTAAATGGAAGTCTTGCTTTATGTCCTGATGAAGTTTAAGTATCAGCCTCTTGGTAGATGGTACCAATAGTTATAAATTAAGTTACTAAATCCTGTTCTGTTAATGTGTGGTGGTAAGGTCTGCTTTTTTTTATATTTAGTCTTTCATATCTGTGTAGGAATAAATTACCTATACCTAAATCCCATACCTGATTCATATTGCATATTCAATATCTTTTTAAAATTCTGCTTTTGGGAGCACCTCTGAGACTCATGAAATGTAGTCTAATTTATTTTAATAAAAATTGTCCCTGTGGAGACAAGCATAAGGAATTGAATAAGCCAGTGAATATGAAAAAAGGGAACCCTCCCCTTCCCAGAGGCCAGGCTTCCCAGAACTGAATCCAATCCAAACCAAATGGCTAGGTGCAAAGCAGGGAGGGGTAATCACTCCAGTCTCCATGGGCTCAGCCAAGTGGTATTTCAGTGCTAGATTTAGAATCTCATATTAAAGTGAAACAGAGTAGAAAGAGCAGCAAACTTGGACTTCAGAAGACCTGGGTTTAAGTGCCAGCTCCGCCATTAGTGTCATTTTACATTTCTGAACTTCAGTTTCCTGATCTGTAAAATGGGGATAAATGTTTGCATTTTTCAGAGTAGTGCAAAAGGTAGGGAAAATGATTTGTAAACTATAAAACACTAGTGAAAAGGCAGTGATTATGAGAACTGTAACCAATCAATCAATAAGCATTTATTAAGCACTTGCTATAGTTCTGTGGATACCCCCCCCCCCAAAAAAAATCCCTGAGCTCAAGGAATTTACATTCTAATGGGGGAAACAATATATAAATAAACCACCACATACATGAGAAATGGAGAATAGATGGAAGGTAGTCTTAGAGTGGATGCCATTAGCAATTGGGGAAACCAACAAAGGCTTCCCAGAGGAGGTGGTGCTTGGGCTGAACCTTGAAGGAAACCAAAGATTCTAAGATACTGAGGTTGAGACAGAGAGAGAATCCAGGCATGAGGAGTAGCTAGTAAGTACAAAGGGGATAAGAGATGGAGCATTTGGTGGGAGAAGCAGCCAGTAAGCCAGTATGGCTGGATCATAGAGTGCATGGAAAGTTGGGGAAAAGAGGAAGGGGCCTGATTGTGAAGTGTTTTAAGTATCAGATAAAAGATTTTCTATCTGGTCTTGGAAGTAACAGGAAACCACTTTGGTTTATGAATAGGGAGTTCCATGGTCAGACCTATGCTTCAGGAAAATCACTTTGTTAGCTGAATGGAAATGGATTGTAGTGGGGAGAGATGAGATAGAGATCATTTAGAAGGCTAATGCAATAGTCCAGGGTGATGGGGTGCCTGTACGAGTGGAGACAAAGGGATGTAAGCAAGAAATATTGTACAGAAAGAAATTGGATTTGACAACTGATTTAGATATGAGGGGTGATTAAGAGAGAGGTGTCAAATATGAGGTTCTGAACCTTGGTCACTGGAAGGATTGTGGTCCCCTTGACATTAATAGGGAAGCTGGGAAGAAGGGTAGGTTACGGAAGAAATATAATGAGCTGCTTTGTACTTGTTGAGTTAAGATGCCTTTGGGAAATTCAGTTAGAAATGTCCAACAGGCATTCAGTCAAGCAGGATTGGCGCTCAGGAAAGAAATCAGATAAATAGATCTGCACAGGTGATAATTGAACCCATCACAGTTGGTGAGATCACCAAGTGAGAGAGCATAGAGAGAAAAGAGGACCCAGAAAAGAGAAGAGCCTTGGGGGATACTCAGTGTTATTCAGCATGACATGGATGAGAATCCAGCAAAAAGAGATTGAGGAGTAATCAGATAGATAGGAGAAGAATAAGAAGAATGTCACAAAAACATGAAGAAAGATTATCTAGGAGGTGCTCAGATTAGGTGTTAATGCTGCAAAAAGGTCAAGAAGTATAAGGATTGAGAAAAGGGCTTTTGTCAAAGAGAGATCCCTCGTAGGGCAGCTAGGTGGCACATTGGATAGAGCATCGGCCCTGGAGTCAGGAGGACCTCAGTTCAAATCTGGCCTCAGACACTTGACACTAACACTTATTGGCGGTGTGACCCTGGGCAAGTCACTTAACCCCATTGCCTAGTCAAAAAAAAAAAAAAGAGATCCCTGAGAACTTTGGAGGGGACAGTTTCAGTCGAATTATTAGGTCAGAAGCCAAGTTACAGAGGGTATAGAAGTAACAAAAGAATCAGAGGCACCAATTATAGTTGTATATTTCAAGAAGTTTAGATGAGAAGGGGAAGATAGATACAGGGTGATAGCTAGCAGGCAGGGTAAGGTGGGGGAGGGGGTTAAGGATGGGGGAGACTTGGGCAGGGGGAAAGATCCAATAGATAGGGAGGATATTGAGGATTAAAGAAAAGGTGGGGATGATGATGGGGGCAATCTGCTGGAGAGAATGGGAAGGGAGGAATCAAGAATACATGTAGAGGGGTTGACCTTGGCAAGCAGATGTGCCAATGTCAGAGGGATATCAAATGAGAAGGAGGGGAAAAGAGGGAGCTGTTGTTAATGATGAAAATTTATTATGTGAAGTATGAGGCAAGGTGCTCAGCACAGAGGGTGGGGTGAGAGAATGGTGAAGGAGGTTTGAGGGGGGAAAGAAAAGTTTTAGATCAACTACTGCAGTGATTGGGATGAGGAATCCATTAGGGAAGAGCAATAGCATTACTTTGCTATAGTGAGAGTCCAGTAAAGATTAAATAACATAAATTTGTAGGATCCAGTCATCATAGTTTCATTCAAGTTCCATTCAAGTAGGTAGATGGCGAGAGTAATCTAGGGTGGGAGTTTGTCAAGGCACGATCAGCGATAGGATGAGGGAACAAGAGATTAAACATAGCGTAGACCAATGGGTTAAGATTTCAAAGTGAGAAGAACACAGTCAGAGCAGCAGGGATAACCTAGGGAAGAATGAGGTTATAAGTCACAGTGAAGACAAAAAGTAAGTTCAGGAGCAGGAAGGCATAAGGAGAGATGGGAAGATAAGGGATTATGATCAGATAAAGGAAATAAATTTGAAGTTCTTAAAGATTGAAAATAAAAAAACTAGAATTTATATCACACTTTAAGGTTTATAAAGCACTTTCCATATTTTATCTCATTTGGTCCTCACAACAACCCTATGAGGTAGGTGCTATTATTATCCCCATTACATATGGGGAAACTGATGCATAGAATGGTTAAGCAACTTGCCAAGGGTCACATAGTAAATATCTGAGGTAGGATTTGAACATAGGTCTTTTGAATGCACATCCAACATGATGCCACCTTGCTATCTGTGAATAAAATGGAATATTTGTAAATGATAATAACATCAAGGGTCTCACCACTCCTGTGAGTAATAGCTGAGGTAAAGTAGGAGAGTAGGTCATGGGAGTTGAGTAGATTTAACTAACTGGCTAGATTTAGACTTAGAAACTGGAAAGTTAGGATATTTGTGGTAATACCAACATGTATGTTGAAGTCCCCTAGAAAGAGGGTAGGAGTTGGGGTGGAGAGGAAGACTATAAGCCAGGTGCTGAATTCATTGAGACAATAGTGAGAATGTCCTGGGTGGTCAGATAAAGGATATACAGATACTAGAATCTAAACTGGTTGATAAATTTGGAAAGTCATTGAGTGCTGAGTAATGTCACTAGAAGAGTATAGAAATGGCAATGGGATCAAGTAGTATCTGATTGCTCCTGGTTCCAGTGTAACCAGCCCTGGAAAGGGCAGCCAGGAATACAGTGTTATCAGGATGGAACTAGGCTTTAGTGAGTGTCAGAAGATGGAAAAAATGAGCCAACAAGAGGTTTAAGGTGAGAAGTGTATTAATTATGGAGCAAGCATTCCAGAGGGACCAGTAAAGGAGCTGGCAGAACTGGAGTAGGATATTGTTGGGGTAAGGTTAAAGAGAATGAGGATGAGGAAACAAATAGATGACATCAGGGACGAGAGTTTATTCTTAGGCCAGTATCAAATGGGTCAGTATCAGAGGAATAATGAGTGAAGGAGGGGGTGGGAATATGCTAACCATAGGAGAATGAGTCCAGGAAGAATAATAGTAAGGTCTGTTAATGAAGATGGTGATTCGAAAGCTTCTAGCTCAATATTTTGTGCCAGAATAGGCCTCAAATAACTGATTTGCCTGGCTGTTATGAATTAGGGACAGTGTTAAGGTCTTTGGGACATAGAAAGATGGTTTCTCATCTCTCTTGTGCCCTTAGGTCATCAGAAGCCTCAAAAGGAGGCTAGAGTTAGTTTGTCCTGATCCCTCCTCACCAGTCAAGAAAAGGATCTGGCTGAGGCAATGACTATCAGATTCAGACCCATAATATTCATAACTAAATATGTCATTAAGTTCATTTTCCCAGATAGATATAACAAAATCATTTTTGGGCAGGAAGAAGCCTTCTAAGAGCTCTTCTAAGTTCATAGGATGAGAGATTTAAAGAAGGAAAATCCCTTGGAAATATTTTGTTCCAATCCCCCTCACTTTTCACATGAGAAAATTGATGACCAGAGAAGTTAAGTGATTTGCCTAAGGTAACTCAGTAAGTGGCATAGCTGAGATTTGAACACAAGTCCTCAGACTCCACATACATTGCTCTTACAGACACAACATGCTTCCTCTCACTTTTTTGCCCATCTTTCTATCTCTTCCCCACTCCACCTCTAAATAAACCCTCAAAAGTTTTGGTCACCACACCATGGGCAAGTAAGAAACTAAATCAAACCTGGAAATATAACTTATTTCTTGCTCTAGAACTGGGTAGATAAGGGCTTCTTTTCATCAGAGATCAAGAGACGCATGAGGTGAAGAGGAGATAGACTAGATGGTCACAAGGGTTCCTTCTAATTCTAGTATCTTTTTAAAAAGTTAATGTTTGTTGATATCTTTTGTTTGAGAGGCAGCATGGCATAATACATAGAGAGCAGGCCAGGAGGAACTGGGTCCCCCCTCTGACCTATATTGGCTATGTGATTCTGGGCAACCACTCAGTGTTCTATGCCACTCTCCAGAACTTTACATTGCAGAAAAATTTCTGACCTGCATTGGTAAAAAGCATTTCCTCACTTGGGAGTCGCTTATACCACTAAAATCATAGGTCCAATACCTCTGTTCCTAATTTTGTTTTTACATAACCATCATTTCTGAATATGACCCATCCCCCTCCCCTACCCAATAAGCTATCCTTTATAAAAGACAATAAGTAAGAAAAAGAAGGGGAACGAGGGGTGAAGCTCTAATTTATATGATTGTATCTCCAACCCAGAAATTGAGTGAGAAAAGATGATGAATGAAAAACATTTGTGGAGCTTGGATCTTGCATTAACCTATCATAAACACACATAGGGTCAGACACTGGGTCAGAAATTAGCTATTTAATCTCTCCCTATTTCCCCCATCAAAACATCCAACCCAGACATTTCTCACAGAGAAAAATCTGCCTGTGGACCAGGTAGCTGCCTATGGATGTTTTTGGATGAGTGTCTGTATGCCTTCTCCTTCTGGTTTTTATCCAACAGAAAAACACATATGTGGACTACTGTGGCTGGAGAATGCCTACTAATAGTACCCACTAATAAACAGTCTCATACTGACAAATTATCATGTCCATTACAATCACAATGCTTAGGCAAAGGTTAGGAAATATGAAAGCTGCCATTTTTTATATAATGCATGAGATGTTTACATAAACCAAGGTATATTTTTATCAATGATATTACCAGTCAGTTAGACTGAACAAATTTGGTCATTGTAAGAGAAGCATCATAGGGATAGATTAACCTCGGCTCTGCTCCAAGTTCACATCTAATTATCACAGGTATTGTTTTCTCAGTAAAATTGAAGTATGAGCTTCCGAAAAAAGAATACCTGCTTTAATTACTGTATACAAAAGATAGTCTATTATACTTCCATAGTACTGGGAAGTTGATTGTTCTACTAAGAAGAGAACAACAAATTACGTTGTCTTTGAAAAGGAGAGACTCATGCACCAAGAGAATACAAGCTCTTTGAAGGCAGGGACTGTTTTGTTTTTGTGTAGTAGCTGGGCACTCCAACACACACACACACACACACACACACACACACACACACACACA
>NW_020954585.1:50958148-51062261 GCF_900497805.2 Vombatus ursinus
ACACACACACACACACACACACACACACACACACACACACACATACACACATATACCACCACCACCACCACCAGATAAGCTACACAAGGTTTGAGATATTTTATGGGTACATTTCCACTCACAAAGCAGAGCTTATGAGCCCCCACAAAGAGTTTACCTTTACTAGTCATCCAGAGGACACAATTTGTTCAAAGAAAAGGTATTTAATGATAAAGCATAATCAGAAAAACAGCAATAAAATATTTTCACCACAAATAGGGCATGTCCTCCAACAAATAGATGAGCCATCAGTGAAAAGAACTGACACATGTAAGGAACATGTTTGTTTGTTCAAGAACATGTTTGATATATGCATGGAGTAACTTACACTTCTGGTGCTATCGCTGTCATGGTGGTCATGTGTCACATGTAATCTCTCCTGAATATTTCTCTCTGTTTGTTTTATGAACCTACGCACAGATCCTATGGTATTGTGGGTGTGGTCATGAACTGTTTCTTTTTTTTTTCTAGTTTGTGGCTTTAGTTGGAGTCTTTTCGGAAATTTCTTCTAGCTTAAATCCCAAATATTTAAATTTTAGCTTTTTTAGAGAGGCAGGCCCTTCATATGCACATTACCAGACTAGAGAAGAATATTCAACTGCTTTTCTCTCCATAAGGAAGAGATCTGTCAGTTCTCAAAGCAGTTCTTAGCAATGGGTAACTATTCTCTGCTGGACAGCTTTTGCTTCTAGGAACCAAGCTCCTTTGAAACAGAGAACAGACGGTCAGTCATTTGAGTCCACAGGCCTTTATTCTGTCTGAACCTACTATGTCTGGGACTAAATCACATTTATTATCCCTGACAATTATCTAATTTAAGGTTAAAAATTCTTTGTAACTCCTTTATGGAGTTGCTGTACCACAAAACTATTTGGGGAGGAAAACTCATGAAAAAAAGTAGTCTAAGACACTTAGATTTTCTTTCAGTAGAAGATTCTTTGAGAGTCTCATGCAAATGAAAGGAAGAGGGAAAGTTAAAACAAAAAACAAAAAACAAACAAGTGGGTCTATGGTGAAGTATTGTTATTGTCAACCATTATTGACTTCATTCTTAGAAAGACAAACAAAATTAGGCTGCATGTGAGTGTTTATTTCTCTCACAGCTTGAGGAACATGCATATAGACATACACATGGGAGCTCATTGTGCAAATGAGCCCAAGGATGGACAGACAAAGAGAATTTTTATACCTTCAGAGAAATTCCTTCTCATCCCACCCTGCCTTCCTGACTCAGGATGCCTATGTCAGCCAAAATTATTGTCTCCATATGGTTGACCATAATATGAGAAAGGAATTTCTTAATTGGATAGGTTGTAAATATAATAAGATAGGAGAATGTCAAAGTGTCAATTGAAATTATAGATCCAGTATGTCTGTTTTGTTTTTTGTTGTTTTTTTTGTTTTTTGTTTTTTTTGGCAATTGGGGTTGAGTGACTTGCCCAGGGCCACACAGCTAGTAAGTGTCAAGTGTTTGGTCTGAGGTCAGATTTGAACTCAGGTCCTCCTGACTTCAGGGCCAGTGCTTGTGTTTCTTTTACCATTAACAGGACATAACACAGCATATATCCATAAAATACCAAGATAAGAAAAGTTCCACTATTCAAGACAGTGTCTGGTCCCAGGCATCCTGTCCTTAGTGGTCATAAACAGAAGAATGCTCCTGGTTAGTTTCATCTGCCCTTACAGTTGTTGACACAAGAAGGGGCATTTTGAGTTCACTTAGAGAGCAAAGCAAAGCACGTCTGTTATGACAGAGCATGCAAAGCATTATGGTAGGTAAAGCCCAGAGTGGGCCAAAGTGTCTCTCCGGATTGGCCAATCCAGGTTTTAGGCCTTTCTAAGGTCTTGGTGGTTCAAAATGGTTTGAGGAGGGGTCTACATAATCTACTTCAATACTTTGTTTCAAACTCCAGCCTATATCAGGTATTGTATGAGATGTTAGATTATGTGACCATTGAAATCCTTTCCTGTTCTAAGATTTTATGATTTCTTTTACCCTCCCATCAAAAAAAAAAAACCCTGCAGAGTGGTAGATGAGTGTGTTGGCATAGTCAGGATTTCACATATATGAGCAGGATATGCATGGCAAAGACCACTTTCTGTCATTTATAATCTGCTCTACCCCAAACCCTGTTGAAACTCTGTGCTCCAAAAATTAATCTAGGTTCATCCATAAAACTAAAGCAACATCTAGAACCACCAAATAGCTAAAAATATCACATCTCCTGAGCATCTTTCAGAGTCTTTCACTAAGAAACTTCTAGAACTTTGCAAGTACCCTTCTACTTCCAGTTTATCCTAGGAAAAACTCAAGGAAGCAGTCAAGTAGAAAGGGCTTTAAAAATGAAGAAACCAGAACATTGGTCATGAAAACTTTTCTAACCATCTAGACCCAAATCCTAGCATTTCTAATTCTGTATTCAGCTCTGCAGCTGGCCCATGAAAATAGCTTCTATTAGTGAATATTTAGGGCCAGAGCCATCCCTAGGGCTACATTGGGTTAGCAGCTGCATAGTGATTGGTTTCTGGAGAAGAGAGAATATGATTAGCAAATACGAGGCACAACACGTAACCATACTATCTATTCCTTATCCCTGTTTCTCCTGTCTATACTTCTTCCCTACATATCTTTCTTCTAACCTCTCCATCATATTGCACAAGAGACATCTATTCATCTCCTCTACAACTATTTTTGCCATTCACTCTAACCAGATTTCACTTATAAAACTGTTAACAAATACAACTAACACTAACTCAAAATTGGATTTTATGGTTCTCTAGTCCCATTGGGAATGGGTCTCATCAGTGCCCCAGATGGAAAAGCTAGGGTTAAGGGTCTTGATGAATTGATAAGCTAAATTCCTCAACACTTAATGTCCTCCACAAGAATGTTTCAGTTTATCTCTGCCTCCTGGATGCTGGGTTCTGATAGTGAACATTCACCTTATCTTGACCAGAACCAGGTTCCTACTTTCCTTTCCTTTTTTTTTTTCTGGTTTGTTTTGTTTTTCAAATAGTATAATCATTTAATAATAATTTAACTACCAACAATAAGAACTAAAGTTGACATCTTAAGTATTGATTTTTTTTTTACTTTCACAAAAGTAAATAGCTTAGGCATAGGTTTAAATGGATATGCTAAAAATAACCTGTGTACTGCATTGATGAATAATATTGTATATCAGGGGTTGATAAACTATTACCTGTGGGGAACCATTCAGCCCATGACCTGTTTTTATGCAGCCTGAGGCAAGAATAGTTTAAAATTTTTTAAATACAACAAAACTTTATTTTAAAGTATTAAAAAAATCATTCTTGGCTTATGGGCTTTGGGCCTCTGTTCTTTATTACTGGCTATATCATACCTATTTCCAACAGAAAAAAATGGAGGCCACATCAAGGTTGGGAGACAGAGCCAACATGCACAGATGGGAAAAATTCAGAACCAGAATGACAAGACATATTGCTAAGCAGAGATAGTGGGGAATCTACATCAGTGGTTCCATCAGGGTAAGCATCTCCAAGTGAGGAAGCTATCTCTACCAAGTCAGTAACTACTGTGCAATTAGTAGGTGAATCAAGTGCCAGGGGCACTCAGAGGCTGAATGACTTTGCTAGTATGTGTCCAAGGCAGCACTGGGAGAAAGGACTTCTTTCCACTGTGTGCTGTTCTCTATCCACTATGCACATTGCCTCTAAGTCTCTTTAAAAACTCAAGTAGCTTGTATTTTTATATTAATTTTTATTTTACAAAACACTTTATTGATGATAGTATAGGTATTAGCATCTTGAGTATAGGTATTAGCATCTCCACTTCTCGGGTGAGAAATCTGAGACGCAGAGAGATGAGGGGATATGGCAGAACTGACCGCCACTGGACCTTGGGAAGCCCTGCCCCACCCAGGGATCCTTGGGATCTCTTAACTCTTAATTCAAGGCTTGACCTGGTGTACCAGTGTTTATTGAAACATTGAGTATGGATGCTTATGAGGCTTGTTATCAGAACATCCCCAATGGGGTATTATAGCCTAGACTTAAAAAAGAAAAATCTTTTATTTTTAACTTCAGATCAGGAGGATGGCCTCTGTTTCAAGACCTAACCCTAATGACCCTGGGCAAGTCACCTACTCTCTTTAAATTTCAGTTTCCTCATCTACAGATATAATACTATCTGCAATGCCAACCTTATAGGGCTGTTGTGGGAAAGGCTTTCTTTAAAGCCTAATGTACTTTACAAATGAGAAGTATTATTGTTATATTCCATGTGCATAGATATGTGAATCAAGGTTGGGGGCAGACAGTGTGGATAGTGGCATGATTAAATAGAACAATGATCCCTTTCTATCATTTCTATTCCTATTTGTCCTGCTATATTCTAGCGAGGTCGTGGGCGTCCTCATTGAGTAAGGAATTCTATTACAGTGGTTTCCAATTAATGGGACCTTACAGATTTGTAGCCTGTGATCTTATAAGTATAAAGGACTTGAGTTATTAGTTTTGACAAAACAAAACAGGATTTTATGACCCCCTTTTTTCAATTGTCCTCTTGCCTCTTTTTGTTTTGGCCCGTTTTTAGAGAGTTATAGACAAAATAATGGATTAAAAGTCTTTGCATGTAATTCTCACTTCCTCACCTATTGAATGCATGGGAACATTTTTCTTAAATCTCTCCAGGCATATAAAAAAAAGCTTACATTTATTTTATGTCTAATGCAAGTTGTATGTAAGTTTATTCTGTTGCTGTAAAAAGTACATTTTGGAGCAAAAATGACAATTTGTATTCCTACATGATGAGTCCAGTGTATTGATGCTCAATGACTACAATGCTGCACAGCTTGACCTCATGCCTGTTTACACTCCCCTCCTTTCTCACAGTAAATAAATTCCCAGGTGTGGAGGACTCTGCTATCTTGTTCCTTTGCTGAGGACACTTTTCTTTCAAACAAAACAAAGGTTATAAAAGGACTAAAGCAATCATTTAAAATGTCTCTCTTCTTTTTGAAAATTTTATCAACCATGGGATTTTGACACGAATTCAGAATAAAACGATTACTTTTAAAAGTCTCACATACACACTTAGAATCCACGTATTTATGGAGTGATTTCTAGTCTGTCCAGGTGCATGTAGAGTTCACGATCTTGCTTCTTCAGCAGAAGGCCTGACACTATTTCCAAACCATGTTGCCATATGTGGACCTCTTCCTCTACCCTGCTAGCTCCCCTTCCTGTACTGTAGCTGTCTATTACAATGTAAATGCCTCGTATCCCACATTCAGCACAGTGTCTGACACATAATAACTGCTTAATAAATACTCTATCTTTCTATCTCTGTCTCCTTTGGAAAGACCCTAGAACGGCCGGTGAGGGGGGATGAGACACCTGTAGCCTAGAGGCCACATGTGGTCCTCTAGGTCCTCAAATGTGAAGGGCTGCACTTGAGGACCTAGAAGGTCACATGTGGCTTCGAGGCCGAAGGTTCTCCACCCCTCAGGGCTATAAGCCAAATAGTCTATGTACAGAACTAACTTAATTCATTGTTGATGGATAGAGCACCAGGCCTGGAGTCAGGAAGACTCATCTTCCCGAGTTCAAATCTGGCCTCAAATACTTACTAGCTGTGTGACCCTGGGCAAGTCACTTTACCTTGTTGGTCTAAGTTTCCTCATCTGCAAAATGAGCTGGAGCAGGAAATGGCAAACCACTCTATTATTTTTGCCAAGAACACCCCCGATAGGGTCATGAATGAAATGACTGAACAAAAAATTGTACTTTTATTTATTTTGTTAAACATTTCCATCTGATTGCCCTCTCCCCACCCCATCCCTGAATGTTTAACACCTCTGGCCCAGAACACTGAAAGTTTAAGCAATTCACCCAGGGTCACATAGCACATGACAAAGACAGATTTTGAACACAAGTCTTCCTACTGCCTCTCATACAGGTCAAAAAATTAATTAATTAATTAATTAATTAATGCAAACTTGGGCTACATAAAGAGAGGTACACCTTTCAGGAATAAAGAATTCATAGTCGTACTGTCCTCTGTCCTGGTCAAACTACTTAAAATACTGTGTTCGCTTTGGGGCACCCCAACAGTAAACTGGAGAGTACCTAGAGGAAGGTACTCAGAATAGTGAAGGACCATGTCATATGAAAAGAGCTTAAAGGAACTTTGGATGCTCATCCTGATGATAAGAAGACTCGAGGAGAAGGTGGGAGGAAGAAGGAGTGGTAGGAAGAGGACATGCTAGCTGTCCAAATATTTTAAGGGCTATAGTTGGGAAAGAGGATTAGACTTCTGTTTGGGCTCAGTATGCAGAATCAAAAACAAAGGGTAGAAGTGACTAAGAGGCAAATTGAATCTAGATGTGTTGCGAAAAGTCATAACCACTATAGATGCCCCAAAGCCAAATGGGTTGTCTTGGGAGCTAGTAGATTCCCTCTCATTAGAGGTCTTCAAACAGAGACTGGATGACCACTTTTCTCATACTTTTTAAATTAATTTATTTATTTTTAGTTTTCAACAATCGCTTCATAAGCTTTGAGTTTTAAATTTTCTCTCCCTCCCTCTTCACCTCCCTCCCCAAGAAGGCATGCAATCTGATAATAGGCTATACATGTACATTCCTATTAATCATATTTTCACATTAGTCATGTTGTAAAGAAGAATTAGAACCAATAGGAGGAACCACAATAAAGAAGAAACAAAACAAAACAGAAGGAAAAAAAGAACAAAAAAATATGCTTCAATCTGTGTTCAAACTCTATAGTTCTTTCTAGGGATGTGGACAGCATTTTCCAGCATGAGACTTTTAGAGATGTCTCAGTTCCTTGCATTGCTGAGAAGAGCTAAGTCTATCAAGGTTAGTCATCATACAACGTGGCTGTTACTGTGTACAACGTTCTCCTGGTTCTGCTCATCTCACTCTGCATTAGTTCATATAAATTCTTCCAAGTTTCCCTGAAGTCTGCCTGCTCATCATTTCTTATAGCACAACAGTATTCCATTACATTCACATGCCACAATTTGTTCAGCCATTCCTCAATTGATGGGCATCCCCTGAATTTCCAATTCTTTGCCACCACAGAAAGAACTGCTATACATATTTTTGTACATGTGGGTCCTTTTCCCATTTGTTTGATCTCTTTGGGATATAGCCCTATAAGTGCTATTGCTGGGTCCAAGGGTATGCACATTTTGATAGCCCTTTGGGCATAGCTCCAAATTGCTCTCCAAAATGGTTGGATCATTTCACAACTCCACCAGCAATGCATTAGTGTTCCAATTTTCCCACATCTTCTCCAACATTTATCATTTTCCTGTTTTGTCATGCTGGCCAATCTGATAGGTGTGATGTGGTGCCTCAGAGTTGTTTTGATTTGCATTTCTCTGATCAATAGTGATTTAGAGCATTTTTTCATATGACTATAGATAGCTTTAATGTCTTCATCTGAAAAATGCCTGTTCATATCCTTTGACCATTTATCAATTGGGGAATGACTTGTATTCTTATAAATGAGGCCCTTATCAAAGACACTGGTTGTAAAAATTCTTTTCCAGTTTTCTGCTTCCCTCCTAATCTAAGTTGCATTGGCTTTGTTTGTGCAAAAACTTTTCAATTTAATGTAATAAAAATTATCCATTTTGCATTTCATAATGCTATCTATCTCTTGTTTGGTCATAAATTCTTCTGTTCTCCATAAATCTGACAGGTAAACTATTCCTTGCTTTCCCAGTTTGCTGATAGTATCAACCTTTATAGCTAAATTGTGAACCCGTTTTGACTTTATTTTGGTATACAGTGTAAGATTTTGGTCTACGCCTAGTTTCTGCCATACTCTTTTTCAGTTTTCCCTCTCATATGTTATAGTGGGAATTCTAATTCAGGTCTAGATTGAACTATATAGCTATTGAGGCGCCTTACAGGTTTTAAAATTCTGTTATTCTATTAAGACTTAATCTTTGTATCTCTCCTAGCACCTAACTTAGTACTCTCCACATAGAAGGGGCTTAATAAATGTTTATTGAAATTGAAGTCCATCCCCTAGTTCTTCCCTATCCTTACACAGAACCAGAAATTCATAAAACTTTAGAGCTAGGTCTTATCTTTCCACCCAACCTAAAAAAGTATTCTCTCAAAGTTCTTGCTAATGGTTAGAGCTAGAAGGGGACTTTGAGATGAGCCAGTCATGGAAACATACTAACTACACACACACACACACACACACACACACACACACTCTCCCTATGCCACCCACTACATCTTTCCTCTCTCTTTTGAAAATATTAGGAAATAAATGTTTATCCAGTCTGAAGTCATTTCCAGACTTATGTGAATGAAGAAAACTTTATCAGCACTTCAACCTTCTAGGAAAACAACTTCCTGAATGGACATATTTTTGCATCATTCCTGTGGAATGCCTAACCAGTTTCTAACTCACCTGGAGGCAAACCAGGAAGGAATCCTCCTTGAAGTGATTAGGATAAATGTCAGACTAAGAAAAGGAAGAAACTTTTGATCTCTGGAATTTACCTTTGAAAGGTCTCCCCTAAAAGCCCTTGCTGATGGTTAAAATTCCATCATTCAAGATCTATTCCTGGCATTTCTCTGGGGGAAGGCATGCTGTGTATCCAAATCACTGAATTGGAAGTCACAGTAGCTTGATTCTAGAACCTTCCCCACTCTTGTTGCCAACTTGCTGTGTTATCTCTGTTCGATTGGTCACCTCACTTTACTTTTCTAGGGGTGTTGCCTCCTCCTTAAAATGAGAGGATTAGATTGGCTCTCTAAGCGCCCTTCCAAATCTGACTAAACTCCATTAATCTAAATACTCCAGGAAGAGCTGAAGCTTTAGCTGACATTAGCACTTTTGTGTTAATTAGCATATCAGATTCTTTCCAAACCCTACCAAGCTTGCAGCAGGTAGATAGAGGGGTCCAGAGCCCCCAGCACTGCCATGGGATGGACAGGCCTGGGTGATGAGTCCTAATCGTCAGAGGGAATGGAATGCTTAGGATGGGAAGGGAGATAGGAGGGGAGAGGGAGTTACGCAGTGACTAATACACAATTTTGTTTATAGACCAGCTATCCAGCCTTGAATTGTACTTTTCAAAACCTTGGACACATTTTTCTGTACTCAATCAGTAGCAACAATGGTATGAAAGGGATGTGAGGGAGTCAACACCCTGGTTGCTCCACTATATTCATTCTTTGGCTAGAGCTGTTTTTAATAAATTGCTGGATTTTTCCTTTCTCCTCCCCTCTTGCTTTGGACTTTTCCTCAGTGGAAAACATGCTGTCAGTTGTCCATGCCCACAGTGCTCCATGCCTCTGACCAGAGCCCACTGCTGGCTCAGGGCTCTGTGCTGGCTGTTTGCACTTTCCAGTCAACCTCTCACTTTTCCACAGTGAACTGTCCAGCATCCAAGCCAAACACAAATCCCACTGCTGTTGCCTCTCTTCAGGCCTTTTCACATTGCTGCTCTAAGTCTCTTACAAACAGAGATGAGAGAAGAGCCAGGACTAGGGGTAGGTAAGGAAGGCAGAAGCTTAGGGAACAACATGTTTGGAGGGTTGGAGGAGGAGAACGTGAAGTATACATATATATATATATATATAGATAGATAGATAGATAGATAGATATAGATATAGATATATATAGATAGATATAGATATAGATATGTATATATATGTATATATGTGTATATATATATGTATATATATATATAAGAAAAGACACTTTTATTTTTCTAAAATGTATATTGATATATTTTGTTTTTACCTCATCTTCACTTTCAAATTTCTCCTTTCCCCCTCTGTTTTAGAAACCCAGTTCTTATAACAAAATTAAAAGGAAAGAAAAAAAGGGAGAAAGGAACAAGTCAGCAAAACCAAACTTATCAACCAAGTTTGATAATATAAGCACATATGTTACACATCCATAGCCTCCCACCTTTGAAAATAAGATAGGAAGATTCATTCAAGAAACATCTTTCATTACTTTTTATAAATGCACATATTTTTAAGCCAGAAAATCCTGCTCTTCAAGGCATGGTAGATATCTGCCTTGAGTTAAGTTCAAGGTCCACATTGGAGATTTACACAAAAAGGGATCAATTTTCAAATGGAGGTGAGGGTGGGAGAGAGATGCAATTTTCAAATTTTGCCTATACAAACACCTTGTCTTAAGTAGGGCTGAAGGGTCTCTAGAATAAAAATGAAATTCCTGTACTAGTGTACTGTTGATGGAGCTGTGACTAACTTGGAATTAAACAAATAAAGTGACTAAAATGTCCATATGTTTTGACCTAGAGATTCCACTACTAGGCTCCCAAAGAGATCACTGATAAGAAAAATTTTCCATATATACCAGTAATGTATATTTATAACAGCACTTATTTTTATAACAAAGAATTGGAAACAAAGTAGATAACCATCAATTTGGGAATGAACAAACTAGTACATGAATGTAATGGAATTACATTCTTACTGTGCTATAAGAAACAACAAATATGAAGAATACAGAGTCATCAAAAGATTTACATGAACTGATGAAGAGTGAAGTAAATAGAACCAAGAAAACAATATATACAAGGATTACAACAATGCAAAAGGAAATAATAATCACAAAACAATAACAAGTGAATGATGCAAAATTACAAACAAACCAAAAAACCACCAAACCAAGCATGGCTCCAAAGAAGAGATATGAGAAGACAATCCCACAGAACTCCTTTGCAGAGGTGAGAAGTCCACAGGTATGGTACATTAAATATATTTTTAGACTTCTTCAATATATTGATCAGTGTTGCTGATTTTTACCCTCTTTTTAAAATTTAAGAACATTATTATTATATAGAATGGCTCTATGGGAGAGAGAAGGAATAGAGATATTGGGGGAAAATATTAATGATATAAAAATATATTAATAAAATTTTATTTAAAAAGAAAAAGAAAATGCTTCATGACAAGGTCAGATTTAGGTTTCCTGGACCAAAGTAAGTCATGCCTTTACCCTGTAGTTACTCTCAGGATCTTCCATGGAAAGTCATACTAGATCTCAAGGTCTTTAGAACCCCAAGATCATTAAAACACTGTATCTGACCTTGTCTCTAGGAATTTCAAAGGCTGATATAATATAGCTAATGATAGGGCACTCAGAATAATGGTTCAATGTTTCAATGGCAAAACAACTATTCTCAGGGAGCTTAAGACATAGCTTTAAGTAAGCCCTTTAGAAAGCAAGGCTGGGGAAATCTAGATAAAGCTATCAAAAGAAAAAGTGGAGAGGTGGGAAGGGTCAGAGAAACCCTGGATTGGGAGTCACAAGGCTATGTAATTAAGTAAATCATTTCTCCCTTTCAGGCTTCTCTTTCCTCACCTATAAAATGGGAGGATTGGACTAGATGCTCTAAAATCCCTTCCAGCTGTAATATTCTGAAACTTTATGATTGCACTAGACTAAAGAAACCCCAAATGACTTAAACCAAAGCCATCCTCATGCACTTTCCCAACCAAGCCCTAAAATGGTTTTAAAATTCCTGTCCCAAAACCATTTCCAAATAATAAGTTCATAAATTAGGAGTTGAAATGATCTCAGAGATGATGTAGTCTGATCCCTTATTTTACAGATAAGGAAACTGAGGTACAGAAAGGTACATCGATTTCTCTAAAATCACACAAATAGTGAATAGTAGAACCAGGATTTGAACACAGTGCCCCTGATTCAAATTCATTGTTCTTTTTACCACACCACATTCCTTCACAATTCTCAAATCCCATCTTATAAGCCTATATGAGAAACTGAAAACTTACTCAGAAAACTTACTTATACCCTGAAAACATCCTGCCATAATTTTCTCCATCCCAGTATCCTACCCTAATCCAACTCCCAAAGTATTTCCAAAAGAATATGTTCTAAAAACTATTTTGGAGTTAAAACATTTTTCAACCAAACCTTTTAGAAACCAAATGATCCTAAAGCCAAGATAGTCTAAAACCTAAACATTTTAAAAATTAACTTTATAGTTCCAAAATTTTTCAAACAAAAATATTCTGGAAACACAATTATAGCCAAAACGTTTAGGGAAAAGTCCAGTTTGAAACAAAATTCCTTTAATATAAACTATTTGTAAAAAACCAATATGGTTTGAAAACTACTTTCAAACTAAAATTTCATCACAGTACTTGGATTTGTTTAAGAACAAAAACCTAGATAGATAAAATACATAAGAACTTGATGAGTCAGACCAATGACCTGTGCAATCTAGTATTCTGTTTCTGACAGCTGCTCTGATATCCTGGAGAAGAACGTTATAGAAGGAATGCGTACTCCTAGGAGATCAAAGACAAAAAGAAAGGTGCCGTACTGAAGCCCCCAAAATGATTTGGGGTGTACATGGTATCCATAAGGGTTTATATGGAGTTACAAGGAATTTTTTCAAACTTAAGTCAAGGAGCTGTCTAGAACCACAGATTCTGAATCAGTATCAGGCATAAGCCATCAAAAAGAATTGACAATCTCAGCCTAGGGTACTTCAACTGGCTTTTGTTGGTTTTGTTGGCCAGGTGGTCATGGCAGTTTATAGCTTTGGATTGGGACAAGCTGTTAGCCTGTTCTTTTCTGGGAGAGGCTTTCTAAGCATTATTACCCCTGCAAATGGAAGCTGAAATCCTTGCAGATGGCCCTGAAAAGATGAAGCCCAGAAAATGGCAGCAGAAAGAAAAGCTTGGAGACCACAAAACTAGAAAAAACAATGAATTTAGCAAAGCCAATAACCTAGCAGAGAGCACTGTGATAACATTACCAAAAGACACTACCAACACCTCAGAATGTGAGGTATGAGCCATGGCCACACATCTCCTTGTCACATGTGTTCCTTACATGTGTTCTCTATGTACATGTTCCCTAGTTATACATATCAAGTTCATGCTATTGGGGGAAATGGTAACCTATGGGAAAGAATACTCTATGTATATGTGGGAGCATCTTTTCTTATCACTTTATTTGTTGTTATGCTGTTTGACTAAATGTCTTTTTGTTTAATCTATGTTTTCTAACAGGTAAGAAAAAGTAAACACATTGGTGGGAACATGTGAGCTATGGTTTTGAGTGCACTATGACCCAAAAAATAGCTTTTTTGGGAGCTTGCATATGAGAGATATCCCTTGCATATGAGAGACATCTAAAAAAAATCAGAACTCAGATCAATAAAATACAATGACCAATCCTGACTCCAAAGGACTGATAATGAAACATATCTCCCTTTTCTCTATGGAAATAGGTATAGAATACTACAGGTATAGAATAAAGTATATACTATCAGATATGGTCAATATGCTGGTTTATTTTACTTAATTGTGTTTCTTTTACAAAAAGGTTAGGGGAACTGGTATCAAGAAATTTAAGTCATATAAAAATTCAATATTTTTAAAGCTACAGTTACACACTTCTACATATTCTCCCTCTATCTCATCCACTTCCATACTTTTATAATAACTATTACATCTGTGCACGTGGCTCCAAAATCCATTTCTATGGCTCCGACTTCTCTCTCAAATTTCAGATTTCCATCTGGACATTTCCACCTATATATCTCAATGGCAAATATCTAGAACAAAGCTTGTTCTCTCTTCCCTAACAGTGCAAATCAGTTCCTCCTGATTTATTGAGTTCTATAAATGAAAACATCACTCCTCTAAAAAAAATTTATTTTGATCTTAACACAAAATAAAATCAGCATTTCCATATTCAAAACAGCATATCGTAAGGATTGTACATAAAACCACAGATTGTTATGTACTGCTTGCTTTTCCTTTTAAGTACGTAATTCAATATGTAACTTTCAAAACTGTTCTGTTTACCTGTGTTTTCTTCTGAACTTTTGTTCATTTATGTCCATTTTAAATGTTTCAATTCTTTTCTTTTCTTCTGAAACTCTGTTGTTAGCCCTCCTCTCCCTGCCCACTTGCCCTCCAAATTGGGGGGAAAAACAAAAGGAAAGGAAAACAAAAATCCTTGAACTAAGGCATAAAGAAGCATAGTCAGGCAAAACACCCCAACATCCTCACATTGGACATGCATGTCTCATTCTATACCTTGAGACCATCACCACTCTAATTCATCACCACCACAATTCATCACCTGCCCTCTAAAACCAAAGTCTTCCAAGGTTATTTTTCTTTACAATGTTATTGTATAAATAGTTCTCTTGGTTCTGCTCACTTCACTCTGCATCAGTTCATACAAGTTTTTCCAGATTTCCTTGAAACCATCCCGTTCATCACTTAGAGATCATCTAGAGGCGAAGTGGCTTGGTCAGGATTGAAAACTCCAGTCCTATGGCTACAAACCTGCTGCTCTTTCCACTAGATCGGGTTGTTTCTCATCATATTCTATTTATCTCTTTCTCTCTGTGTGTATGTCTCTCTCTTTCTCTGTGTGTCTGTCTTTCTTCTCTCTGTCTCTATCTCTCTGCTCTGTTTCTCTCTCTCTCTGCCTCTCTGTGTCTTTCTGTCTCTCTGTGTCTCTGTGTGTGTCTCTCTCTCTGTCTCTCTGTCTCTCTATATCTCCACCTAGTATAATACTCTGCAGGCATGGCAGGTATTTAACAATTGTTGAATGGAAAAAATGATAATACAGAATCTGTTGATCCTTTTCTCTCTAATCTTTTTTTTTCCCAAAGAGTAGAGCAATTTTATTGTCCTAAGACCCTTAAGGGGAAAATTTTGCCCTGGCTTTGACAAAGGTGCTTTCCAGTCCAGTATCCTATTCTACAACTAAGACATAGATACCTCAAGCCAAAAGCTACCCTGAAATGTTTTCTTGACTAATATGTGGCATCTGGTCTTCTGCCACCTCCTCCTCACACCCCAGTGAAAAAGAGTAAATTTTCTCATGGGCAAGCAAATGCACGTTTTTCTGTTGCGGCAGTTGAGAACTGAAACCTTAGGCTGTTACTAAGGTAATAACAGTTTCATTTTTCATATACTCAACACAAAGTTTTTCAAAACCATAAGCCCCTCAAGTGAAGGGATGGCACTGAAATCTCAAATGAAAAAGATAAATGACATCACAGAACTTATGTTCTAAAAAGAAGGGGAAAAAGCAGATTTACATGATCTTCTCTACCTTGAGAACTAGAATTTTATACATGAGAGGCAGCTTGGTAGAATGGAAAGAATGCTGAATTTATAACCAAGAGACTCAAGTCCAGATCCTGCACCCAGCATTTATTACTCATATGACCAAGAATATGTCATTTTAACCTCTCTGTGCCATGGTTTACCCACCTATCAAGTGGAGAGGATAACATTTATAGCACTTACCTCACAGGGTCATTATGGGGTTCAAAGAAGATAATCTATATAAAGTATATTTCAAACTTTAAAGGACTATATCAATGTTAATTATTATTATTGCAAGTGAAAATGTAATTTTTAATTTTTAATCCTTTGACTTTGACTTTCATTGGACATCTAAAAACTCTTTAAACTTGCTTTAAATATGTAACTTTAACATTGTAATAGAAGAATTGGAAAATGAAAAATTAATTTCCCATTGCTCTGTTAACTGGAGGTAACAAATAAACCAAAAGCTTCCTGTTACTAGCACAAAACAGGGAAGAAAGATCAGTCACCACTGGGTGAGAACATAGAAAAGCTGCAGCTGTTTTGTTTTTAACATCTGGCAGAGTCTGGATGCTGGCCCAGACATCAAATGCTAAATAAAGCTCTGACACACATACAAACATTCTTTCCTTCCTGGTTTGGCTTGCTCTCTGGGGACTGTGGGAATTCTTGAGACCTCAGTGGGCTGGGCTCCTTTTGACTGACCAAGGTTAATCCACCCACCCAATACGAGCCCTTCATACTTAGGGCCTAGAAATTCACTCTTGGGACATAAAAGCAGGGTTAGCTGACATCTGTTATCCACCACTAAGCCCAGTAGCAGGCAAAAGTACTACCCTACCAACCAAAAATGAAATGGTGGGGAATAAATGTATGTTAGTTGGCAGTCTCAGATAAATATCTCTGCTTTGCAGTCCTGATTTCTATATGGTTCTGACCTTTTTCATTCAAGGCTCTTTTAAAGGGAGAATAAATAATTTTATCTGTACAGCATACCTGTGATGAAGTATCCCTGACTTTATAAAAAGGGGAAATAGAGTCACAAAGAAAAAATGAATAATTTTTCTCCCAGACATAGTAGGCACAGAATTTAATATTTCAAGTCCAATATGCCTTAGTGACTAGACTGATCAGATATACTTGGTCTATGTTTTTTAAAAGAAATACAAGTTCCCTTTCCACTGCCAATACACGGACCCTTTAATCCCCAGCTGTTGCCCAATGCTTCAAATCTCCATTCTAAAAATAAGCAATGTGCGGACAAGAAATGAATTCTGCTGATACATTATTTTCAAAGTCTATTTAACAAATCTTAATGCAAAAAGTCTGGCAGTGCCATTAAAGCACATAAATATGGCCTATATGGTAAACTAAGGCAATCAAGTTAAGTAACTTAGACCAAGCTGCACAAGAAAAAACATTCTCTTTCCTAAAAAGGATGGATAATGCCAAGCAGAATCAAACAAGGTAAAAAAAAAAATACAACTAAATACAAATCACCTGTCATCTTCTCCTCATTACTTGGGTCTCATGACAACTCTCATCATTTGAAATCTGTGATCCAAATAAACAAAAAGAAATGTAGCATCCCAAAGAAAGATGTCTACTATTTAATTCATCTCTCTGCTCACTTGAGCCAATGTGCTGTAATGGTGCTTGGGGTACCTTTGCCCTAGCCACTAAATTTTGGCAAAGGAAGGAAATGTTTATGACATTTCATAATGATAAATAATTATCTATATATGTAGTCATACCTATATATACAGTGGGGCAGATAATTTGGGTCTTTTACTGAAATATCAATTTATATAACCCTGTATGATATCAGACAAGTAAGAGATTAGTCTCTGAACATTCATTTCCTCATCTGTAAAATGGAAGTAATAATAGCACCTACTCACAGGGTTGTTCTAAGGATTAACTGAGAATGTATATGAAATACTTTGCAAATCTTAAAGCACTGTATGAACAGTGCTTATTAATATTATTATGATTAATATTATCATCACAGTGTGATATAGGCAACCCCAAAAGCTAATTAATGAAATACTTGAGTTACATTGAGAGGCATAATGT
Organism: Vombatus ursinus; assembly: GCF_900497805.2. Lineage (NCBI taxonomy): Eukaryota > Metazoa > Chordata > Mammalia > Diprotodontia > Vombatidae > Vombatus > Vombatus ursinus. Next base: position 50,975,395 of record NW_020954585.1, read on the forward strand.
CCAAGAGAGAGATGATATTCTCACTGTACTCTAGCCTGTGCAGATCACAACTGGAGTATCATGAGACTCCATTCTGGATACATTTTATTTAGTAAGGGCATTGATAAGGATGGTGAAAGGCCTCAACATCAGGCAGCTGAATGAAGACTTAGGAGTGAGTGACATGATAGCTGTCTCCAAAGTATCTGAAGGGCTGCCATGCACAAGAGGGATGATACCTGTTCTGCCCAAGTTTAGAGGGCAGAATTAGGAGCATTATCTGAAAGATACAAAGAGACAGAGTTTTGACTAAGGAAAAAAATCTCTCAATGATTAGAGAGGTCCTAAAGGGTAGCCTTTGTAGGCAGTGGGTTCCCCCTCACTGTCATCTAGTCAAGGCTAGAAGAGCATTGATCCTATGTTATAGAAAGTCTTCTTAATCATGTATAGGTTGGTCTGGATGGCCCCTGGGGTCTCTTTTAAATTCCATGATTCTCTTCATTAATAAATGTTCTTTTATTAATGGTAAGCACTTGGTAAATGGAATATTTGGTAAATACTATATAGTATTTGCTTATTACTGTTTATATAACGCTTTCCAGTTTACCAAGTGCTTGTTTCACAATCACCCAGTAAGGGAGGCTAAGTATTATTATCACTACTTTATAGATGAAGAAACTGAGGCTCAGAGTTTAAATGACTTACCCCTTATCAAATTCTGAAATACATCAAAGCCATGAGTTGAAGAATAAGACATCTTTAATTGAGATAACAGGGTAGCAAACCTGCCATCCTAGGGGATGTCCATGAGTGCAGAGCACATTGGATTTCCTTGCTCCAAGACCCATGCAAAAGCTTCTTATACCTTTAGGAAGAGAGGGGGAGGAGGAAGTATGAGGTAGCAAGGCCTGATCATTAGACCCCAGCGGCCCTTGGCAGTCTAGGCAAGGAAAACCACTTCATTCTGGCTGTTTTGCCCTTCATGCCATGAATCCCAACAGAAGGGGACAAGGACATTAGAGGCTGAGATCCAGCTTAAGTTGGGTTCCTTTAGCTCTCTTCCTCTTCTTCCTCTGCCTTCTCCTCTTCCACACAGGAAGTCATACTCTTACTCTATCCTAAGGAATATAAATTTTAATCAACTTAGACTTTGAAAGGTATCTTGGGGGTTGGGAGCTAGATTTTTTCTTCCCCACTTATTTATCTCAAGGTTGTTTTATTGGATTTTTTTTTAAACTGGGACAATTAACTCTTTTGTCTCATGCAGTTTTCATTTATGATTTCTTGAGGTGTAGCTCTGAAAAACCATGCTTGGAGAAAGCCCATTGGGATTCAAATGGAGCTACTTGACTATGCCTTTAATTCCAAATCACTCTGGTTCTCAGTGATTGGCCATTGGTTGGCCCCAGACCAACCCTCACTTGCTCATTGTTCTGGTTTTCATGACTCTGAGCGAGTATAGATAGCAATTATTTCTGTTCCGGACAGAAACTCTGAGGATCTTCCCCTCCCTGATTGATTGAAAGCAAAGTAGGCCATCTTTTATCTCAATTCTTACCTAGCCTTAATCACTGAATGGGCATTGCCTCAGACAAACAGAGACCTGGGAAAGACTTTACCTTAAAAAGGCCAAGGTCTCCTACTACATCCTGGGCCATCGCCAGTCGTCCTGACCCATCACTGAATTTCAATGACTCTGGAGGAGAGAATGGGGCTGGTGACTTTGTACAGCCCTGCCTCACTTAAATCCCACCCACTTGCAAGTCAAGACATCCCCCTCCTGATGTCATTGGTCCTCTTTGAGAACGAAGGACCAGGGCAGATAAGTGGTGCAGTGGATAGAGCACTAGCCCTGAAGTCAGGAGGACCTGAGTTCAAATGCGGTCTCAGACCAAAACACTTGTCACTTACTAGTTGTGTGACCCTAGGCAAGTCACTTAACTCCAATTGTTTAAAAAAAAAAGAGAGATTGAAGGACCAACAAATACAAGGTTCCTTTACAAGGTAAAAATCTCTGGGTAGGGGGACTTAAGGTGTAGTTCAGCTCAACCTAATCAAGAGTAAGTATTATCATGATCCAAGACCACCCCTCTCTTTTTAGGAGTCACACTGTTTTCCAGAATTTAAGGCCCACAAGCCCTGAGCTTAGCATAACAACAATCCTTTGCGCTCACCCTCTGGATGAATGCGGCTGCAACTAAATCACAGAAGTAATGGTCCCTGAGCTCAGGCAAGCACCAACAGGCCCAGACATGAAACCCTGCTATGAATGGACTTTTTGTCACTAGACAACCTTGCCTCACTGTTGCTACACCACACTGTTTGATTCTTTCTCTCACCACAAATATATAAATCAAGGTTTAGCCCCACTGCCTCAGGTCTCCTACTAGAGGAGGCCTTGACACGTGTCTGATTTCACTTCCCAGGTGCAATAAAGAAAGCTGTTTACTTATAACCTGTATGAGCTCTTTGGTATTTTGGGGGTTAACAGCAGTTGCAAAACCTCTGTGACTCTTTGGTTATCTGTTACCAAAGTTGACAATATCTTAAGAGTAGGAATGTAAAGACATTACTGAAATTCTGACATTACTAGGATCAATAAGGGAGTGGCAAGTAACATTTGGTATTAACAATTTTCTGTCATTATATTAACAATTTTCTGTCACCCTCTAGCTACACAGCTGCTAAGTGATCAAGCTAGGTCCTGAACTTATCTCCTAAATCTAGTATTACCTATTGGTCCATCTCTAAAATTGCCAAAATGACAATATTGAGTACCAAAACAACCACAGCTATCTTAGTGCAATTATGCCTCTGTTCAAGTGTTACATTAAGCTTAAGGAATTTTTTTTTGGGGGGGGGAGAGGTTGTGGTGGAGTGGAATAATGGAATTGTTTACTGACAAAATATTCAATAACTCTCTAGGTGACCCTGTAGCCCACTCTGAAAGTTATCAGAGTTCCACAATTTAGCTGGTACCATGAACTTCTGTGTTGCTTTTAAGGGTGGGGTACCAGACCAAACATCTCCCTTTACAGTACAAATCCTACTAAACTCTCTGCCAAAAGTATGATGTGGTTCCTAGGAGCAGCCTCTGCATTTCATTCCCAGGGAAGGAATGAAACTTCTAGTGGGGTAGGGGAGCATGCCAAGAAGCTCAAACGACACCAGTAAAACCTCATTTTCCCTTGAAGAGGTTTAATTCAGAGGACACTGCTAACACTGGTAATTTGCTCCTAGTGCCTTAAGAGTTTCCATGGTGAATTCATTAAACAAGCAGAGTTAATGAGAAGGGGTTACACAATTGGCCTATAGTAGGTCACTATAACAAACACTGTAACAAAAGCAGCTGATGCAACACAACCTTCCCTTTAGGGATCAGAAAGATATACCTACTAAGCAGCTTCCAAAGCTGCCTTCAGGTAAGAAACAGTGCCAACCAGAAGATCATGGTATACATCAAACATCTATGCTCTCACAGTAGTTTAAATTTGCATCCATTTCATCACTGATATCACAGAAGAAAAATCTTCTATAATTAATCAACTTTAAAGTAGATTTTAGAGATCATCTAGTCCAAACCTCTCATTTTACAGAGGAAGAAAATAAAGTATAAATAAGTTACGTATCCAATGTCACCAACAAGCTAGTGACCAATCAAGGACTAAACCCAGGTCAAACTACCAAAACATTTTTTCCCCTTCACCTCTCTCTGATCCAAATGACTAATCTTTCTCCCTTTATAATTGTCTAACTTGGTTCCTTTAAAGGAAAGTAATCTAATTTAGAACAAAGAAAAAGTTTAGTGTCAATAATCCTTTATTTATATTGCAACTCTTACGTCACCTACACTGCTCAGCATCATAATTCAGCATAGAAGATGGTCAAAGAGATACACATCTTAATGAGCTGGATGAAACTGAATGCATTCAATGGAATGATTCAAAAATTATTCAAAAAAAAGATAAAGTCAAATTTAATAAGTAACAATTCCTACTTTTTCTCAGTCTTTGGGAAGATGGAAGAGATTCAAAGTATCTTCTAAAAATCTCAAAGGAAGGGAAAAATAATAAATCTCAGAATAGTGAAATGCCACCAAGAATAATACGTTGGCATAATAGCATAAAATACATAGAACAAGGGAGCCTGGGTTAAAGTTCCAGGTCTCCATTTACTAGCCATTCATCCTTGAACTCAAAGCCTCTCAAAACCTATTTCCTCCCCTATAAAATGAGAATATGAACATCTACACAACCTACCAGAATTGTTATGAGGAATCAAATTAGATAATGGATGTGAGTGTATCTTATAAAATTATAAAGTGCTATATAAGTATGAGGGATTATCTACAAATAAGCATATGATCTCAGTGCATTATTCCATTAATGAAAAATCCATGTCAGTTTCTGTAACCTAAATAGGATATCTGCACCCAAATTAATTACTTTTCAGGGTAGGAAACAGCTTAAAAAGCTGCTTCCCTTCAAGATGTTATCTATCAATTTCATTTTTCCAAATGATGTAATGGAGAGATCAATGACCTACAGGAAAAAAAAACACATTTTCTAGTCCTAGTTTTGATATTCATTGTGGAATTTGGGGAAAGTTGTTTCCCCTCTTAGAGTATCAGTGTCTTCTATAAAAGGAAAAATTTGGGCTTTCCCTCTTATATCCTTCCAAATTTAAGTCCTTATATTCCTTAAATTCTTTGCCTTCCTTGTTGTATATTTCTAGTTTTATCTTTATTTTTCTACCTCTATCCTGAGTTTCCTAGCAGTCATTTTCTTATCCCTCTCAAACTTGTCATATACTCACTGACCACTGGAGGTACAAACAAGGTGGTGATTCTGATAGGTGAAATGGAAAACATTAAGTGCCAGAAGTACACATATTTCTGGCAAATATTCTGCCTCTTCCTCTTGCCCTTTCAATGTAGTTAGCATTCTGTATTGTAACTGAAATTGCTTTTAAAAAAAAATCCTATCTAAAAGTTGCCAGGTTCCATAAGTAGTAAGTTGCTGGAGGAAATCATGAAGACCCATTGACTGGGTGCACTACAAAATTTATACTAACTTCAACTGAGCCTTCACTACTGCATGTGAATCCTTTTATTCATCTCTTACTATTACATTCAATCACCACCAACCCCCTAGAGTAATTAGTTGCAAACCTTCCCTTCTCAAGTCTCCAACACTGTCACCTCGCCCTCTTACTCTCAACAGCTGACCTTGCTCCAGGGCTACCCTATGTGAAATCCCCCTCAATTCCCCTTGTTTAAACAATGTTCTCACAGATCCTCTCCTCCTCTTCAGGATGAAAGGATGAGGTAGTCCTCCTCTTTGACACAGTTAGCTCCCTCTGCTGTGGCTTTGATCCCATCCTCTATTATCTCCCTTAGAAGCTTGTTCTATCAATCATTACCTCTGTTTCATACACTGTCAGCCTCTCCCTTGCTACTGGCTTCTTCCTCTCTGACAATAAACAGGCCCAAATGTTCCTAGCACATTGCTGGAGGAAATCACAAAACCCCATTGACTGGGTGAACTACACTACCAACCTTAAAAATAAACAAAATACAAAACCACAGCCTTGCCTTAAACATGGGTTTCACCCAAGGCTCTTCCTTAGTCCTCTTCTCCTTCTTCATCAACTGCCACGGTTTCTATTTAAATTGCCACCTTTATGCAGAAGACTTCAATCTAAATCTCTACCTCCAACCTCTCTCTCCCAGAACTCTAGTCCCACATTTCTAACTGCCCACTGGACATGGGATTAGAACAGGAAGGGACCTTAGAGATCATCTAGCTTAATCTCATTTTACAGGTGAGGAACTGAGGCCTAGACAGGTTAAATGAATTATACAGTCCCAAAGGAAGTATGTATCAGAAACAAAACTTCAGGCCACATCTTCTGACCATAAATTCAGTACTCTATCCACTGCCTCACTCGCACCTCAAATTCAAAATGTCAGATAACTTCTCTTCCCACCAAGGAGGGTGTCAATCTTAACAGCTCTGTGTGCCTTCATTTCACTTGCAGCAGACATCAAGATTCATAGTTTACTCAAACTTGGTGAGGTGATAAAGCCACTTGAGCATTCTTTGGGATCTGGCACCATCACAAAGGTATAAAGGCACAAGAACAAATTCCTCCACTATTTTAAGAATACATTGTGTCAACTGATGGAAAATGAAGGGTGAGCACCCTGTGAGAAAACATGCAAAGGGAGCCACGAAGGTGGCATACAGTCCGGGACCCGTATGAACTCTCTCAACACTCCCCTTCAAATGACTTCGAAATAACACCTCAAATGAAACTTTGGAGCAGCAGAGCCAACCAAAAGCCACAGGGAGAAAGTTTTCCAGCTGAAGACAACCAAGGAGGTCTGGAGGAGAGGTCTGTAACACTGCGGTGGGCACAGGCCTTGAAATGGCAAGAGCACCAGTTGTGATGGCAACAGCAGCAGCTTCTGGACCTCTCAGCCCAGAGATGGCAAAGGGGATGGACAACTAGTCAGTGAGAGATTACAAGGGACCCCTTGCAAGTACTTGAAGCTAGTATTATTGGCAACCCTATTGCCCCTAAGCAGTTTTGGGTTGCAGTTCCAGGGTAAAGAGGAGCACTTGTGATTGGTCACAAGGGAGTAAGGGCCCTGGTCACAGTTTGAGAGCCAAGAAGAGTATTTGTGGCTGCAGGGAAGCAGGGAGCCTTCCTGAATTAAAACCAGAGCACAGACCAGGAGAGCAATGACCACACCTCTCTCAGGATAACACCACCTTGGAAGCACCAAAAACTTGTAGAACCCCAGAACTAGCTCAGAAAACAGCAGCATGAAGAAGTCTGAAGCTTGGCATGGTGCCTCTCCACCCCTAGGTGAACAGAGCCTAACTTTAACATGAAGGTCAAAGTAAAGAAAAAGGCTGGGCAAACGAGCAAACAAAAAAAAAAACAAACAAAAAAAAAAACTTGACCATAAAAAGCTATTACGGGATCAGGGAAGATCAAGATATAAACTTAGAAGAAGACAACAATGTGAAAACAGCTACAAGCAAAACCTCAAAGGAAAATGCTAATTGGACCCAATGCCTGCAAGAATTCCTGGAAGAGTTAAAGAAAGCAATGAGTGGTAGAGAAAAAATTGAGAAAAGAAATAAGAATAACGCAAGAAAATTATTAAAAGAGAATTAACATATTGGTAAAAGAAGCACAGAAAATATTGAAAAAATAACAACTTAAAGAACAGAATTGGCCTAATGGTAAAGAGGCACAAAAATTCACTGAAGAAAAGAACTCCTTTAAAAGCCGAATAGGCCAAATGGGAAAGGAGGTGCAGAAATTCACTGAAGAAAAGTCCTCCTTAAAAAGAAATGACCAAATGGAAAAAGAAGTACAAAATAATTTCTTAAAAATTATAATTGGGCAAGTGGAAGCTAATGATTCCATGAGACTTCAAGAAACAATAAAATAAAGTCAAAAGAATGAAAAATAGAAGAAAATATGAAATATCTCATCAGAAAAACAACTGACCTGGAAAACAGAGGAGAGATAATTTAAGAATTATTAGACTACCTGAAAGCCATGATCAAAAAAAGAGCCTAGACACCATATTTCAGGAAATTACAAAGAAAAACTACCCTGATATCCCAGAACTAGAACACAAAATAAAGAAATATTTATATATAATTTAATTCTTATAATTAAAAATTGAAAAAATCCATTCATCACCTACATTATTATTTAAATTTCACCTCCTGAAAGAAATTCCAAAATGAAAACTCCCAGGAATAGTACAGCCAAATTCCAGAGCTGCCAGGTCAGGAGGAATATATGTTGCAAGCAGCCAGAAAGAAAGCATTCAAATGTCATGGAGCCACAGTCAGAATCATACAAGATTTAGCTGCTTCTTAAAGCAGTAGAGGACTTTAATTATGATACTCCAGAAGGCAAAGGAGCTAGGATTACAACCAAGGAAACCTACCCAGCAAAACTGAGTATAATCCTTCTGGGGGGAAATAGATATTTAATGAAGCAGAGGACTTCCAAGCATTCCTGATGAAAATATAAGAACTGAACAGACAATTTAACATTCAAACAGAAGACTCAATTATTTTGAGACCTAGACCCCAAAACCCTTCAAATCTTCTCTAGAAGCTTGCCCCTTCAATCACCACCCCTCATCTTCAATCTCTCCTTAACTATTGCCTCCATTACCTACAAACATAGGTGTTCCCTATCTTTAAAAAAAAAACCCTTTCATTTGACTATAACATCCCTCAAACCATCATCTTCTTTCTTCCCTTTCACAACTAAACTTCTACAAAAAGCCATCTGTATTCTTTGCCTCCACTTCTTCAACTCTCCCTCACGTCTCAACCCTCTAAAATCTGGCTTCTGATCCCACCACTCAACTGAAACTATTCGCTCCGAGGTTACTGGAAATCTCTTTAATTGCTAACCCAGAGGCTTTTTCTCCGTTCCCATCCTTTTTTGACATCCGTGCCCTCTAACACTGTTGACCACACTCCAGCCTCCTGGATACTCTCCTTTAATTTTTAAGACACGGCTCTCTCCTGATTCTCCTCTTACTTGCATGACTCTCCTCAAATTACATTGTATTTATGCACCAGAGTAAATTTATCCCTCCAATAGAATATGAGTTTGATGAAGATTTCATTTGAAGATGAAAGTCAGACCATTACTTTTAAAAATAGTTATAACATACAATTATATAGCACTTTAAGGCTAGTAAACAGCTTTAAAACATTATCCATCCGATCCTCACAACAATCCTATGATTTAGGTGCTATTATTAACATCCCCATTTTCCCACTTCAGAATCTGAGACCAAGGATCAGACAGCTTTGAAGCAGCTCGGGTGGAAGCCTCATCTAGGTCTTCTTGACTCGCTTCAGTGCTCCATCTACTAGATGAGCTCTGACAGGAAGAACAGAAGAAGTGAAATGATAGTATAAGGTGAGTGTGTCATTCACGGTCACTTTCGAGGCTAGGGCTTAACAGGATTAGCCACTCTGAAGGCCACAGAATGAGTTTTATACCTAAGACAGAAAGACACAGAGCAAGACATGATGATGCTTTACTTTGACATCCTAATTACTAGCTGGCTCTGCTTTCAGAAACTCAGCAACATTATCAACCAACACAGGGGTGACTATGCAAAAGATCAGACACTATATTTTTACTACCTGCAAAATTCTAGTCAGTTAACAATCTAAAATTTTAAAGCAGCTAAGAAATTTTCAGTCCTGTGTTTAAAAAAATTTTCTTTTAAAATTTAATCTTTAGGACTTTCAGAGTAGGAACGATATTAATTATCAATAAATCAAAGATCAAACTTAATGCCTGAGATCAATCAATTAATAGAAAAAAGAAAATTTCTAGAGTTATCATGTAAGTTTTCCCACTGTTGCCAACTGAGAATGCCTATTTGTGAAATTTTTTTAAATTTTAGCATGTATTCCTTCTTGTTTTATATCAAAAAGCAATAATATTCTTTTGAGAGAGTTGTCTGTTTTTTTTTCACATGACTAACATGGAAATATTTTGCATGATTGCAATGTATAACTTCAATCAGATTACTTACCATCTCAGGAAGAATGGAAGGGAAGGAAGAAGGGAGAGGATTTGGAAGTCAAAATTTTTAAAAAATATTAAAATTTGTTTTTATATATAATTGGGAAAAATATTATTCCAAAAAAGACAATAATATATACCAAAGTTTTGCATTGGAATATAGGCCAGGAGACAAAAATCCTGTTAATAACTTTTATACTTCAATGGTCAAATTTCATAGTTCAATTTTTTTTTTAGTGAAATAAGCCACTTATACTATTTTAAGTTAACTGTTCACCTTCCATGGAGTTGGTTTTTTAATTTTGGAAATACAGGTGTGACATCTTGACTAAAAGGTTAGCTCTCCACTTTCTAGAAATCTTTTTTTTTTTTAGGCAATTGGGGTTAAGTGACTTGCCCAGGGTCACACAGCTAGTAAGTGCTATGTGTCTGAGGCCAGATTTGAACTCAGGTCCTCCTGAATCCAGGGCTGGTGCTCTATCCACTGCGCCACCTAGCTGCCCCCCACTTTCTAGAAATCTTAATAAAAACTAACTAAACTTTAACCTTAGGTTTCCTATGGCCGTTTCAGCAACAAAAATATTTAAGCTTGCACATATGCATTCATTACTTAGCTGGAAGAATAATCACAAAAGGCAACAAAAAAACAGATGTGATATTTTACTCCATCACTTCCTTTTCCATATTTCATATTAAATATCTGAAATATATTAATTTTAAAAACAATATTAACAGAGGAACTCAAAGAACATAGGCAATGGAGTGAAGAATGTGTCTAGATTGCAAAGTGCTAGGTTATTAAAAAATAAAAACTGGATTGTTTGCAGTCAATTTCAGATTTTTCAGTGGCTCCACTGGTAGGAGCACCCTAGAAAAGTACAAACAGGAAGGGAAACGCAGTAGGGGGAAAAAGAATACATACACACACACACATATACATATATATGTATGTATATATCCATGATACTTAATTGTTCTGTTTTCAGTAGGAAAAAATCACGATGTTAAAGATCCTTAATTTTATTTTAAAATAAAAATACAAGTTTTTTGGTTTAGGGGAGCTTTTCCCATGTTGCTTAGTCTTTAAGTAGGTTCTCAGGCTTGGGGTACCCAAAGAGAACAAAGTCAGCCTCATAAAGTTTATAAAGCTGTTGTCTCCAGGCTAGAGGGATTTTGGCAAACCAGTCTTCCTCCCAGCTACTAGCAGTCCTGTTCCTATAACTAGGGGGAAAATGAAGGAGTTTGTCCACTTTGAGAAGCTGCAGCAGTTGAGCTGCATCTTCATCCAGGGTCTCTAGCTTCCCCACAAAGTCATAGTCAATCTGGCAAGGGTGACACAGGCGGTATACCTGTCTCCAATGCTCATTGAAGGGTGCCAGCTTTTCTGTCCGTGGATCAATTAAGTACTGGATGAAGTCAGGAAATGAGACCTTCAGTCCAGCACTGAAGGCCTCACTGACAGAGGTGGGCAGGCTAGTGTGGTTAGAATACAGTTTCAGCATGGGAACCGCAAATCTCCTGTAGAACTCATCATTCTCCAGCTCAAACTTGCTCCGAAAGGCTGAGATGAGACGCACAAAGGGGTCACGAACAAATAAAAATTTAGTATACTTCTTCAGCTTAATCTTCATGAGGTGGCGTGAAAATTTCCCATATCGTCGCCAGAATTTATTGAAAGTGAGATGAGTACTAGTGTTGTGAACATGCTCCCGGGGAATGTCTAAAGGGTCTTTATATGGGATTCCCTGATCCAACAGGCTCTCACTCAAAACAATCATCACTCGTTTCCAATTGGTGCAGGCCACCTTTGGCACATAGCAATAAATGATTCCATGGCGGTCATCCACAATTAGGTGATTCAATTCATAATTGGGAATGTCATCAAATGAACGATTCTTGGTAGGGAAGACGAAGCTGGAGTTGGCACAAAATTCCCGCAACATATTTCTCCTCTCTGCCTGGAGTTTTTCCTGATCTGGGTTCTGCTTAGCATCATGGGTAGACCAATCATAACCTCTCACACTCTCTTCCATATTGCCCAAAATAGGTTTACTAGAGCCATGAAGAGGAGGCTGCTCAGTCTTTTTTCTCAAAGGGTCATTCTGTCTCCCACTAGAACTAAGCAGTTTATCTAGAAATTCATCTACGTCTGATATAAATTCTCTCTCTTCATCCTTTCCAGTGGTGGGGAGGGCCCCTGGAGGATGAGGTCTGGAAAATGAAGTGTGCAAGTAGAAGTGCGCTGTACCCACATTGTCCCAGTAAACAATAATCAAAAGGATCATAAAGACAGATCCCAGGACAATCCAAAGTCTCAAGAGTCTCATCTTGGTCATTCTGTCTGTGATGGTAAGGGGAACCTCCCCCCTTTCACTCAGGTTCACTTCTGCTTAACACAGGGATCAGACATTGTGCTGTAGTGAGGAGCCTAGAAGGTAATAAGAAAATAAGGTTAAAAATTAAACTCTCTCTTACAGTCTCTGAATCCAATGGGAACCTTGAAAAATAATAGCTTCCCTTTAATATATCTTCACTTTCTACATCAGTGACAAATTAGTTAGGTTCTTAACAAAACTCAGGTTGAAACTGATAACAGATTGACATTTAGCTCCACAAGTTGTACCTAACATTTGGGAATAAGGAGGAAAATAAACCTACTTTGAAATCCTTTTATCATAACATTAAAGAAGAAAGAGAAGAGACACCTGAAGAGCTTATATAATTACAAAGGACATCATCTCATACGTTTAAATTTTTGATATACCAAAAAAAAAATGGAAGAAAAGGCACTAAGACAACTATAAAGAGTGACAGAATCGCATAGAAATAGTGTCAGAAAGGCTAAAGACCAGAATAAGTTGAATCAGGCAAAAAAAAAAAAAAAGGCAAGAACAAAATGAAACTTTTTTTTAAAGCTACATTTAGAGGTTTAGAATAAGAACAAAGAAAGGACAGGACGCTGTCCTGGGGGGAAGACACCATTTTAACAAATGACAGACAGAAAGCAGAACTCCTGAAGTCCTGGTCCACTATTTGTCTCCAATCAAGGAGAATAAACTTCAAACCTGGGGGTAGGAGGGAAGAGAACACACAAGTGAGAAGGAACTGAACCCCAAAATGGGTGAGGAGGTGGTATGAGAACTCTTAGCTGTTTTAAGTAAATTTAAATACAAAAGATAAATGTTGAACTTTCCCAACCCAGAGCACTAAAAAAAATCCTGACAATATGTCTTCAGTCACATACTCTTCAAGGAATTAAGAGAGGCGGACAAAAAGAGAAGAACCCAAAGATTAAAGTTAGTCAAATGTTACAATTTTCAAAAAAAAAAAAATGGGTCCCTCAAAATCTAGACCAGTGACTTTGATGTTAATATTGGATAAAATTTTAGAATAGATTATTTAGAATATTAGACTATTTAGAATAGACTATTAAACAAATTTTGAGCACATAGAAAAGGAAGCAGGGATAACATTAGAATGTGTTCAGGAAGAATGAATCATACTCATTAAACCTCATGTCCTTATTCGATAGGGTTATTAGACTAGTAGGCTGGGGAATGTTAAAAGGTATTTCAACAAGATATCTGAGAGTCTTTCATGATAGCCTCACAAACAAGGAAAAAAATTTGATTTGGATGACAGAATTATGTGGTCAAACAATTACTACCACAAAGCATAAGCTAAGGGCTTGATAACAATCTAGAAAGAATTCTTTAGTAGCATCACAAAGTTCTGGCTGTGACCCTGTCCTATCAACATTTTAATCAATAATGTGGATAAATACTTAGATTGAAAACTAATAAAATTTTCAGATTATTTAAAATTTAGTGGGGTAGTAAATCTTCTTAAAGATTATTTTTATATCTCTTTTTAGTCACCTTTCCTATATGTGGATTATTAACAGACTCGGGATTCAAGGAAATCTTGAATGCTATAAGAATCAATACAGTACATGACACATGCAAAGAATCTGATTTTTGTCAGTGACAGAGACTCTGATCATGGAAACTCCTATCCAGGCAGATCCCAGATCTTAACTATCTTTTATTGATAAGCCTGGGAGTTCCCTGAGATACGTAAAAGTTAAGTGAATTGCCCAGGATCACACATAGTAGTGGCAAAGAAAAGATTTGAGCCCTGGTCTTCCTGATAACAACTCTGGAATTCTAAGTGGGGTTACAATGGTGCCTCTATAAATAAAGAAGGAGAGTCCAGGCTTAGTATCAATATGAAAAATTCTATTCAAACAAATCCAACAAACATTTCTTAAGTCCCTATTCTGTGCTAGGCACTGTGCATAACAAGGCAAAAAAAAAGTCCCTGCCCTCAAGAAATTTAACAGGATGTGGAGGTGGGGATGGAAAGGAGAAAGTAGAACAGATATACCAAGAAGTGTATAAATGTAAAACAATTTCAATTATTTGAATGTAAAATATATATAAAATACACAAATATAAATGTAAAATAATTTCAGGAAAGGAAACACTAAAAATCAAAGGAATCAAGAAAGACTTACTACAGATGGTGACACAAGCTAAGCCTTGAAGGGAGATCCAAGAGGCAGAACTAAGGAGAGAAAATATTTCAGGAGCGCTTAGCCTTCGCAAAGGCAGGAGATGGGAGGTGGAAAAAATAAAGACTTAGATGTTTTGGTAACAAATAGCCAAGGTGGTCTTCTGCCAAGTTCAAAGAAGCACAGTGTCTACATTCATACCACACCTTGAAGGCCCCTGGCAGTTCTGGGAATCCCATTTTAATGAAATGACCAAGCTTAATTCCAGAAGACTGATGATCTGACATATCCACCTCTTTTCAACAAAGAAGTGAGAATGGACTATAACTGAAGAATGAGGCAAAGGTTCGTCAGAAATGGTCAATTTGTTTTGCTCACTTTGTTAGAAGGGTGGCTGGTCATGGTGGCACACACCTATAATCACTACCACCAGGGAGGACAAAGCCAATAGATCAATTGAATTCAAAACTTCAGAAGGGTGTAAAAGTCAATCAGGTGAACGCACTAAGCTCAACACCATTATGGTGAGTCCCAGGGGCACAGTGCCATCATGCTGCCTTGGGGAGGGGGAAGGTGACAGAGACTAGCCCAGGTCCGAAACAAAGCAGGTCAAAGCCTCAAAGCTAATCAGTAGTGGGACTGGGCCCATAAGAGGCTCTTGTGCTTCCAGCTTAGGTGAAATAGGTAAACAAATTCTCCCCCAAGCCAATGCCTCAATAAAAAGGGAAGGAAGGGGAGGGAAAGGGAAGAAAGAAGGGAAGGAAGACTGGTTATGAAACAAACAATCCACCTACTGACAGAGAGGTGAAGGACTCAGCAGAATGAAACTTTTTTTTTTTAATTGACATGGCCAATGAGGGAATTTACTTTGCTGGACTATACATATTTGCAATAGGGTTTATGTTTTTCTTTCTTACTTAACTGGAAGGGAGAGGGACAAATTTTTGCTGATTGAAAAAAAATTTTTTATAAAGAAAGAACTGACAAGTATAACTAAGCTACTATCATTGATCTTTAAAAGATTACGGGTATGAAATTGGTATTGGAAAGGCTGTGGGAAACTGAAAAACCAATCATGGTCCTGGAAAACAGGTAAGAAAATATGCCTCCCTCGTATTGGTTGAAAGGCAGGGGGATTTTGAATGCTGAATGCTGTATACATTGTCAGACACAATAACTGTATAGTTACTTTTGCTTAATTGGTATTCTTTTTTATGAGAAAGGGCAGTATCAATAAATGATTGTAAGGTAAAAACAAAAAGCATAAATATAAACTTTTCCCCCAAGATGGAGAAAGGGAGAAATACCGAAGCACTGTAAAAGGGTAAAATTTCCAAAAAAAGGAGACAAGACTAGAGTCTGCACATGCTAGATAAGTTTAACTTCATTTGATTCCAGGCAAAATTCTAGAATATACTATTAAAAGACATAGTGAACAGCTTCAAAAAAAAAAGGAAGATCACTGAGAACCAGCATAGCTTCATCAAGAACAAGTAATATGAAGCTACTCTTATTTTTATTTTTTGATAGGGTTACTAAGGAATGTTGTAAAGTTAAGCTAGATTTTAGCAAAACATTTGACAAAGTCTCTCCTACTACTCTTGTAGAAAACATGGAGAATTGTGGAATAGACACACAATAGAATACAATTGGGGGGATTTGGAAAATGGTTGAACGACTGAACCAGTTCCTCCCCAGCAAATCTGAACCTTCCCTTATAATAAAGAAAAACAGCTATGCAAAAAAAATCTATGAAGTTACTGTGTCTGACAATGCATGCAACATTTTGCCTTCATAGTCTCCTGTCCTTCTACCAAGAAGAATAAGATGGGTTTCATTAACTATTTGCCAGAATATTCATTAATGGTTCATGTCTACTTGGAAGGTTTTCAGTAGAATGTTCTAGGGATCTGTGCTTGGCCCTGTGCTGTTTAACATTTTTATAAAAGACTTGGACATAAAGTATAGATGGCATGATTATTACATTTACAGATGATGAAAATACAGATGAGGAAACGTAACACAGTAGATGACAGAGTAATGATTCAAAAAGATCCTGAAAATTAGAACATTAGATCACATCTAGTAAGATACAATTTAATGGGGATAAATGTAAAAGTTATATACTTGAGTTAAAAAAAAAAGACAAGTACAAGATGGGGAGGTATAGCTAGACAGCAGTTTGTCTGAAAAAAAAAACTGGCAATTTTAGCAGACTAATATAAGTCAACAGTACGATACGGCAGCCAAGAAAGCTAATGCAATCTTTGACTACATAAGAAAAAGCTTCCAAGAACAAAGAAGTCTGTCTTACTGTACTCTACCCCCAATCAGACTACATCTGGAATAATATGTTGTTCAGGGCATCACATTTTAGGAGGAGTATTAATAAGCTAGAGAGTGTGCAAATGAAGGCAACTAGGCTTGATGCCTTGAGACCATAAAGATAAACTGAAAAGACTGGAGATGTTTGACCTAAGAAATAAGAGACTTAATAATGACATATCATAGTTGTCTTCAAGTAGTTAAAAAGCTGTCCTATAGGATTAGATTTGTTCTGCTTTGTGTCAGACAGCACAACTAATAATGGGTAGACTTGGCAAAGAGGTAAATTTAAGGTTCTCATAAGGAAAAATTTCCTAACAAAAAGAGCTATTCAAAAGAGGAATGGGCTGCCCCAGGAGGCGGCAGAGTTTTCCCTTACTGGAGGTCTCTAAGCAAAGACTGGGTGTCATGGAATGGGAAAACATTTATTAAGCACTTCCTATGAGCCAAACACTGAGGATACAAATAAAAGCCCCTACTCTCAGGGAGTTCACGTTCTAATTAAGGATGATAACACATAAAGGTGGATTTGGCTTCATGGCAGATAGAAATGCCTGGTGGTACTTAAGAATCCAGCATGCAAAGCAGCTGGGAAGATAGTAAGACCCCATGGTCTTAGGGAGCAATGGGGCAAAAGGATCCAAGCAATAACTACTGAGTAGGGGGAAAGGGGGGCCCAAAGGTTAGAATAAAATAAAATGGGGTTCAGGCGCAGGGGGTTACACAGGTGAATATCCAGTGTCAAGTGGGAACTGGCAATAAGAGGAGGAGGGTTCACCAAAGTCTGCTCCTGCTGGTCCACAGCAAGTTGGCCCTCTCCTCCCTTTGCTGTCAGATATTGTAGAGAAGATTCTTTTTCAGTTATAGGTTGCTCTAGATGGCTACTGAGATGCCTTCCAACAATGAAATTCTGTGACTGTGAAATTTAACAGCTTATTTCCCACCATTTTGTACAGGCACTATAAAAGTAAAGAGGAAATCAAGCTAGTTTAAAGCCCTTTTTGAGATATTAGAGCATTATTATAAATATATAGTTTTCAGATGCAACAAAGATAAAACCAGCATCAAAAAAGGAAGAAACAGGGCTTTCCTAAAAGCTTGAGAAAGGAAAGAATCTTATAACACATCAAATTAATTCAAAGAGAATTTTAAAATCCTATATCGTAGTAAGTGAAATACATTTAATTTTAAGTTTAATAGAGCCATATCAGTGAATATGAAATTAAGCCAGGTTTGCAAAATTAAACAATTTAATTGACTTTTTAATATTAATAATGAATGCATTTTAATCATTAGTTTTCAAGGACCTGTGATTTCACAGATGTGAGCTCTCCCTCTAACAACACAGATTAGAATCCATTAACAACTTAGCAAACAGTCTTCAGGAAGTGTACTAGCTCAACAGGCAGTCATCCAGGGGATGAGCCTGTCCTCAGCTTAACAAGGCTAGTCCTCAGGGAACAAATACAGCATGTCATCAGGCATTTCAAGCTGGACAGGATTTACCAGAGCCTTCAAACACCCAGAGGCACTATCATTTTATGATAAGACAGTACAAAGCACTTTACATAATCTCATTTTATCCTCACAACAGTACTATGAGGTAGGCAAACAAACCTCATCTCCAGGCGGCTAAATGTCACAGTGGATAGAGCACTGGCCTTGAAGTCAGGAGGACCTCAGTTCAAATCCGGCCTCAGACCAAACACTTGACACTAGCTGTGTGACCCTGGGCAAGTCACTTAATTCCAACTGCCTAAAAATTTTTTTAAAAATTTAAAAATTTATAAAAAAACTTAAGGGCAAAACTGAACCTCAGACTTGCTGAAGATCATGCAAGCCAGTAAGAGGCAGAGCTGAACATCAAACTCAAATCTCCTAATGTTCAGTCTAGTCATATTTCTGTATGTTGGGGCAGCTAGGTGGTGCAGTGGATAGAGCTTTGGCCTTGGAGTCAGGGAGGACCTGAGTTCGAATCCAGCCTCAGGCACTTGACACTTACTAGTTGTGTGTCCTTGGGCAAGTCATTTACTCCAACTGCTTCACCAAAAAGCAAAAAAAAAAAAAAAGCAAAACCTATTTCCTGTATGTCACAATTCTTTTAGCATATAACATTACTCTTTATTTTAAGAAGTAAAACAATCTGACAACTTAAGTTGTTATGTCAGTCAATCAAAAAGTCAGTCAAAAAGCACTTAATCAGTACCTACCAAGTGTCAAGTACTCTGCCAAGCACTGGGGATACAAAGAAAGGCAAAGGACAGTCCTGGCTCACAGAGAACTCACAGTCTAATGAGGGGGACAGCATTCAAACAACTATTACAGAGGAAAGGTATTAGTATTCTTTTTAGTTCATAGTTTTTATTTATTTTTTCTTCAACATCTACATTTTCTTTTCGTATTCATAAAGAATGCTGCATTATTATTATTGCACAGGACTACAAGCATAGGGTTACTGTAATCCAAACTACTTAAACTTCATAACTGTGTACAGTGCTCACTTAATAGAAGAAAAACTATAGCTATAGGGGATCATCTAGTCACTCACTTTAAAGATGAGAAAACCAAGACTCAGAGAGTCCAATTAACTTACCCTAGCTTGTACAAATAATTAATGGACCTATTAGAATCAATACTAGAACCAGAGTATCTTGACTATTGATTATTGAAATGGTAATTCTGCAAATCCCATTAAAATATTACACTCTGAAATTTGAACATGCAAAATGATACCTTTTACATGACATATTTTAAGGCTGGTTTTCTTCTCCCTTCCTTCTTCTCCCTTCCTTCTTCTCCCCTTTCTTTTCCCTCTGTTTCTTTTCCTCAACTTCTGGAGTATTAGTATTAAGGAGAATCAAGGAAGGCTTCTTGCAGAAAGTAAGATTTGAACTGAGACGTGAAGGAAGCCAGGAGGTGGAGATGAAGAGGCAGAGAATTTCAGGCATGGGGACAATCAGTGAAACTGCATGGAAAGGGAATATGGAGTGTCATGTGCTAAGGAACAGCAAGGAGGCCAATGTCACTGGAGTGCTGAGGATCTGAGGGAGTTATTGAGTCATTTTTCAGTCTTGTCTAACTTTTCATGACCTCGTTTGGAGTTCTCTAGGCAAAAATACTAGAGTGGTTTGCCATTTCCTTCACCAGCTCATTTTACAGATGAGGAAACTAAGGCAAACGGAGTGAAGTGACTCGCTCAGGGTCACAGCTAGTTAAGTGTCTAAGGCCAGATTTGAACTCAGGAAGGTAAGTCTTCCTGACTCCAGGCCCGGCACTCTATCCACTGCACCACCCAGCTGCCCATGTGATGAAGAATAAGATGTAAAAAGGCTGGAAAGGTAGCAAGGGGCCAGGGTACGAAGGGCTTTAAAAGCCTGAGGATTTATATTTGAATCTAAAAGTGAGAGGGAGTCATTGGAGTTTACTGAACAAGAAGTGACCCATTCAGTCTTGGACTTTAGGAAATCATTTTGAGAGCTGAGTAGAGGATGGACTAGAAAGACGTGAGGCAGGAGACCAACTAGCAAACCATTGCAGTAGTCTAGGAACAAGGCAATGAGGACTTGTACCAGGGTAGTGACTGTGTCAGAAGAGACATTTACAAGAGAGGCTACAAACCTACCCATCTTGACAACAGATTGGTTACAGAGGGTAGTGAGGTGAAGAGAGTAAAGATTTGAGGATGATGCCTAGGTTTCAAGCCTTGGTGACGAGGAGGACAGTAATACCCTCAATAGTAATAGGAAAGGGGGCAGCTAGGTGGTGCAGTGGATAAAGCACTGATCCTGCAGTTAGGAGGACCTGAGCTCAAATCCAGCCTCAGACACTAACACTAGTGTGTTAGCTGTCTGTGACTAGCTGTGTGACTCTGGGCAAGTCACTTAACCCCAATTGCTTTGCCAAAAAAAACCCAAAAACCCAGTAACAGGAAAGTTAGGAAGGGGAAGGTTTTTATGAAGAGTTCTGTTATCAACAAAGCAAGTTTTATGAAGTTTAAAATGCCTAAAAATGAGAAACTGGAGGTCAGCAGAGAGGCTAGGGATGAATAAGTAGATTTGAGAATCATCATTGCAGAGATGATTTGAATCCAGAAGAGCTGATGAGATCAGTAAATAAAATAGTATAGAACAGAGGTGCAAACACAGTCAAGTGTCCTATGATCAGATTAAAATGTAATTGGGAAATGTTTGACAAAATAAATTAAAATTAACATAACATAATGCTAACTTGTGGTTTTCTAAGTCAACATGTGGCACCCAGAGATTCAGTTTCTATTTGAATTGGACACCACTAGTATAGAGGAAGAAGAGAAGAGGGAGGGACCAAGGCAGAACCCTGTGGGACATCCCCAGTGTTGTGACCTGGATGAAGATCCAGAAAAGGACAAGGAGCCTTCAGACAGATAGAAGGAGAATCGAGAGAGAGTACTGTCCTGAAAAACTAGAAAAGATATATTATCAAGGAAAAGAGGTAGGGGCAGCTATAGAGCACCGGCCCTGAAGTCAGGAGTACCTGAATTCAAATCCAGCCTCAGACCAAACACTTGACACTAGCTGTGTGACCCTGGGCAAGTCACTTAACCCCAATTGCCTTAAAAAAAAAGGAAAAGAAGTGACCAACAGTGTCAGATGTTGCCAAGAGGCCAAAAAGGGATGAAGAATGAGAAAAGGCCATAAGATTTGTCAATTAAGAGATCACTGATAACTTTCAAGAAAGCAGTTTTCGTTGAATGAAGTGACTGAGACAAGAGGAGAGTAAGAAGAAAGTAAAGTAGAGGTATCTATTATATATGGCCTTTTTAATGAGTTTAGCCACAAAAGGGAGGAAAGATATGAGACAATAGCTATCAGGGATAGTCAGATCAAGTGAGTGTTTTTGAAAATGGGAGAGACATGAGCATGTAGTCAGTAGTGAAGCAGCTAGAAGATAGGAAGACACTAAAGATAAGTGAAAGAATGGGATTACAGAGGGAGCAATCTGCTGGAGAAAGTCACTTGTGCTTGTATAGAGGTTTTCCTTGTGAAGGGCTACCTCTTCACATGAGACAGGAGAAGGAGATAATGGCTGAAAGCATCTGAGTGGTGTGAGATGAGGAGGAGGGGATAAGAGGGAGCTATGTATATTTAATCATACTGGGAATATTACATATGTCGTACACTTTGGCTAGAAAATCAATGCCATGCCTCCAACTGTGAATGTACTGCAAAATTCTGTCTTAGACCTTCTTCTCTTTTCTCTCTATACTATACTCCCACGTGGTGACCATCAGGTCAATTATCATCTCTATAAAGAATGCTCCAATCTATATATTCGGTCCTGGTATGTCTCCTGAGTTCCTGCCCTGCATTATCAACTGCCTACTGGACTGGATGCTCTACAGGTATCTCAAATTCAGCATGTCCAAACAGAACTCATCTTATTTCCCCAAAAAATCTGCCTCTCCTCCAAACTTCCCGATTTCTGTTAAGAACACCATCCTTCCAGTTACTGAGGTTCACAACACATTCTCTTCTCCTCACTCTCATCCCACAGATCTCATGTTTCTGCTTCCACAGCATCCCCTGCATCTATCATCTTCTCTCTAATCAAAGTTAGATTCAGGCCCTCACCATTTCTCATCTGGACTATTGCAACAGCCTTCCAACTGGCCTACCAGTCTCAAGTCATTCCCCATTTCAATTTATCTGATCAAGTCATTTCCCAAAAGAATGGAGGCTCCAGATTCAGAGGATATGGGTTGAAATCTTACCTGTGACAATGATTACCTGTGCAACCTTTGGCAAGTCCCTTAACTTCTCTGGGCCTCAGTTTTCTCATATGTAAATTAAGGGGTTTAAACTAGGTGGCTTCTGAGAACCCTTCCAACTCTAGATTTATGATCCTATGATCAATAAACATTTTGGCTCCCTATTACTACACATAAATTATACTTTTGGCACTTAAAGTTCTTTACAACCTGGCTCCATCCTACCTCTCTAGCCATACTACAGCTTACTCCCTTCCACATATTCTATGGTCTAGCTAGCTCTACTCTCTTCCTTGTTCGTCCCCACAAATGATACTCAATCTGCCTTTTTACTGGCTGTTCCTCCTTGAATGATTCCTTGAATGATTCAAGAATTCCTTGAATCCTCCTCACCTCTGGTTTCTTTTCTGGAATATCTGGTTTGCTTCTTTTAAGACATAGCTCAAGCACCACTTTCAGCATGAGGCCTTTCCTGCTCCTTAGCTACAGGTACCTTCCACTACCCCAACCCACCCCAACCCCTAAAGCTTACCTTGTATCCAATTGGTGTGTTGTGTAATCTGAAGGCAGCTGACAGTACACCAGGATATAGCACCAGGACTGGAATCAGGAAGACATGGGTTCAAAGCCAACCTCAGGCACATTACTAGCTGTGACCCTGGGCAAGTCACTTAACCTCCAGTTTCAACTGTAAAATGGGGACAATAATATCACCTATCTCACAAAGTTGTCATGAAAAGAGTTTAGCAAAAAAAAAAAGTGCTTAGCAAAGCACCTAGAACCACAGTAGGTGCTATATAAATACTTATTCCCTTCCCTTCCCCCTCATTTAGGTGCATATTGTCTCCCCCATTAGGGCCAGAGCCTCTTGAAGGCAGGGACAGTTTTAATTTTCTCTTTGTGTCCTCACTACCTAGTTCGATGCCTGGAACACAGCTGGAGTTTAATAAATGCTGGTTGATTGAGTGATGGACAAAGTAGTAATTAGTTTGAACATTTACAAAATTTTGTAGAAAATTATTAAAATTTTATTTTCAATTTAAATGCAAGAAAGAAAAGTGGTCCTATTTTTATAGATGCATTACCAAGCAGTGTATTAAAATTTTCATTGATAGGTCCACAATTTTTCTGGTGGTAACAGCTGTCCCCTACCAACAGAAGCAATATATTTTAACAGAAATGCATGGTCCATGTTTTTCCAGTCCTTCCCAGGGATCTTATACACAGGTGGCAATATTCTTATTTTTCAGTGCTAAGTTTAATCAATAACAAGGAAGGAAGACAAGTTTACTTGTATATTCAGCTGAATTGTGCTTCTTTGTTATATGAAAAGCAAATTGTTTCACTTCCTGGCAGTTTCACATTCACCAGAAGCCAAGTCTTTGATCTTTCGGTAACAAAGAAGACACAAAATTGCACAATTACAACTCTATTTTGATATTTTCCTTACAATAAGTTCAGATACATTCTTAGAATTTATATCTAGCTGGAACTTTAATAATAAATTTTCCCTTCCTGTATTCAACTCAATATCCATTTCTGAAAATGGATTGTGCCAGAGTTGAGTCATTTGACATTTTATTGTTTATTCAAACTGAGACCACAGCTCAAAGCTATGTGTTTTCTTTTGTTTAAATGGATGATGCTTATTATTTTTTCAAGTAATTCAAATTTTTCCTCCTTTACATTTGCTTTATTTATTAATTATTTTAAATCTTTCAACCCATAGCCCATTATAATGCTGAAAACACAGTGTGCTGGAAAGAAATTTGGATAAGGAATCAAGTTGAGGTGATTTTTAGTCCCATTTCTATTACTTATTTCTGCTACTGTGTGATCTTAAATAAATCACTTTTCCGGACCTCAGTTTCTTCATTTTTTAAACTGAAAAAGCTGAACCACACGCACAAATTTCTTCCAGTTTTAAAATTCCATATGGCATTAAAACATCTAAATTTTCCTCTTGAAATATTGGTTACTGTATTAAAAGTCTAAACAAAATAACCTAAATATAAGATTTAAGAACAGTGAAGCTATGTGTAATCAGAATCCTGAAATCAAAAGTCATTTCTTGGAACCACAGCTCATCTTCACGCTAAGAACAAAGTAAATTACTAACAAATATTATTTTGCCTCCTTTTCTGCATATATGTGTGTGTGTATACATAAACATATGCTGCATATATAAACACACACACAGAGGCTTGGTCCATATATAACTTACTGGAAAAAAAAGAGGCATAAATGAAAAGGAAAAGATAAAAGAGTGACATAACTCTTGTGGTTTTTAAATAAAAGGAGTTTACTAATACAATTAATTGCATAAGCTTTGCCTGTCTAACTAATCAACTTTAAAACTTGAAGTTTAGTAGTTAAACCAGTTTTGCTTCTGCTCTTTCCAGTCTTGACCAAAAAGGCAAGGGGGCACCGAGGAATCTAGCTAACATTTATGGTTCCTGACTTTTCAAAGTCAGATAATAAGTAACTAAAAGCATTGTTTTCTTTGTGAACACAAAAGAATTTTTAAAAATTCAATTTTTAAAAATTAAGTAGAAAGGCAGTATTTTATGTTCATATTTCTGTAGTAATTTCTAATTTCAAAACAAACCACATAAATAGCAGTTACCAAAACAAAACTACTGAGTGTATGAAACATACCTGTGAAAGGAACCTTTTTTAAAGTAGTCTGGTTGCTTTCTTTCCAAAATACTTACATAAAATATAAATTAGCTTGTGGTCAGATTTAAAATAGCTCTCAGAATTGGCAACAGATGTAGAAAGCTGGGAAGGGGGTTTGGGTTAAAGAATAATTGATAAACAGAATGTAAAATTATCAACTATCAATTTCACAAAAAAAACAAAACAAAAAAAAACCACTTAAGCATCTTAAATTACTGACACTGGAGCCTAAATGGCCTAAACCTGCCACAATGTATTTAACACCTCATCCCATTTTAAGAGGTAGGAGATCTACCATAGTATCAAGAAGAAAAGGTACAACAGGAAGGTAAAGTTGATAGTTGAATTTATGAACCTGAAGGTTTCAAAAAAAAGTGTAACTGAGACCCTGCCTCAAAAAATGATTTTTTCATCCAAATCAGTCAGGAAATTATTTCCAACCAAAAATCTCTGCACTTCACAAGCTGCCAAGAACAAGAGTGTGTGTAAACAATCAACTTTCTGTATTTCAATCAAGTTTAACCATCAAAAAGATTCACAGGGAAAAGCCTATCATCTTTTTTGATATTTTACTACAGAGATAATAAACAAGTATCAGGATGTGGAACTAAGAAAGGTCTTAGGGGCTTGTATAATCCCTTTTACAAGAATAAAATACAGAAAAAATTTAAGATTAAAATTAAAATGCTGTAATTGAAAGTTAGGGTTGTTTTTGAATATGGGGTGGTACTGCTTATTAAGACTCCCAGGGAGGGGCAGGCAACATTACACGATCGCCAGCCAACGGCTGGCTTGGCAGTCCTGTGGAAGCACTCTGTGCTGCCATACAAGGCCTCGTGCTTGTCAAATGATTGTTCAGACCAATAGGGGGTGGAGGAGCTGTTGAAGAAATGTGTTTGTCTCTGGTAAGTAAGGGAATCTAAGTACTGCTTTGGTTCACTGAAGAACCCTGTACTGCTAAGCATAGAACTAAATATGAAGATAGTTATGTTTAGTCACTCTTGCCTGGAAAAGATGTCCCCTGATTGCTAAATTTTAAAGAACTCTTCAAAGCCACCTCATTTACTCTGATTCCATGTTAAAATCCTTATTTAAAAACTGATTTTCATGTCACATCAATAGTCTATGAGGTGATTTCTATAAAAAAATTGCTTGAAGTATATTTAGTTCATCCTGTGAACTGTTCATTTTGAAATGGCTTAAAGGACATAAGGCAGGAAATGCAGGAAAAGAAGGTAGGCTAATCAACGTTGCACCAGTGACAGGTTGAATGTTAAACAGATACCTACAAAATCTTCAAGGACCTACAGGAAGGCCTCCATCACACTATAAATCCTCTGTAGAAGACATAAGACAGCTTGGAGAATTACAGAGGATAAGAAGGGAGAATGGGTGACAATTATCTGGTTAATTTTTTGCTATAATCAACCGAATAAGTGAGAATTAAACACTGAATTTTGAGAGGGAAAGTATTATGTCTGCCAATGAGGGGCAAAGTTCAAATGAAAGGGATTTCACTGAAATTCTAGGGCAAGGGAATAATTATTGCATTTTGACTGGTATTCTTCATTCAGGAGAATACATCAAAATAACTTGGCAGCTTCTAAAACACAGCTCAAGCTGAGATTCTTTTTTGGGGGGAGGGGTGGCTAGGCAATGGGATTAAGTGACTTGCCCAGGGTCACACAGCTAGTAAGTGTTACATGTCTAGGGTCACATTTGAACTCAGGTCCTCCTGAATCCAGAGCCAGTGTTCTATCCACTGCGCCACCTAGCTGCCCCTGAGATTCTTTTAAAGTCAGGAAATATTGCACAAGAAGATACATACAGGTTTTTCCAACTACATGTACAGAAGGTCCTGAGATGTATCAAAGTGACTGTTATGTGAGGATACAATGCTTCTCAGAGGCAGCCGGTAGCACAGTAAAGCACTCAGCCTAGAGTCAGCAAGACTTGAGTTCTAATCCAGCCACCAACACTTACTAGATAGACGATCCTGGGCAAGTCCACTTAAGCCATTTGCCTCAGTTTCCTCAACTGTAAAATGGGGATAACTGCAACTACCTTGCAAGATTGTTGGAGGATCCAATGAGAATATTTGTAAAAGTGCCTAGCACAGTGCCCAGTACATAGTAGTAGCTACATAAAAGCTTATTCTCTTCCATTCCCTGTCTTTTTGTTTGAAGATTTACCAAACTGTAAAAAATGCAGTTGTACTAATCTATAATTCACATTAGCAAAAGGCTAACAGATTTACTAAGAATCTCTAATATTCACAATTTTTCTCTGTAAAGTATTCAGCGTTTACAATCCTGCATGAAATCATCCATACATTTTCAACTAATAGCCAACTACTATCAGCCTAAAATCATTATAACCAAATTGGCCTTCTTGCTCTTAATATGATGTCCAATTCATCTTCCATCCCCAAGCCATTCCACTGGCTATCCATAACACCTAGAATGCATTCCCATCTCACTCCTACCACTCTAGAATCACTTGTTTCTTTCAAAACTGTGCCCAAGTGCCACCTTCTATATAAAACCTTTCCTAATCCCTCTAGCTGCTAGTGCCTTACACACACACACACACACACACACACACACACACACACACACTCCTCTATTTTCTTTGACTATATATATACTTATCTTCCCAGATACTCTCTCATATCAAGTCCAAATTCTTTCACCTGATTTTCAAGGCTCTCCAGAATTTGGCCCTAACCTACCGAATCTAATTTCCCACCTTTGTTTAATACTTTAGACAAGCCAGGCTAGCTTCCTCAGTATCTCCAACATAAGCCATGTTAATTTCTAACCTCTATGACTGTGCTAACTGTTTTTCATCCTAGACTGCCATTCCTTGACTCTTTTCAAATCGTACCCATTCTTCAAGGTCCAATTCAAAACCCCACCTTCTCATTGAAGGTGGTTGTTTAATTGATGTGCTTTTGTAAGCACAGAAAGTTATAGCTGGAAGGGACCTCAGAGATCTCATCCAACATATTCATTTTCCAAATGAAAAAGCAAATCCAACGAAGGTATCTGATTTGTCCAAGGTCATACAGCAAAACCAGGAGTGGAACAAAGGTCCACCATATCCACAGAGATTTCTCCCCGCTCTGAACTCCTATATCATTGTCAATTTAGTGATTAAAATAATTGTAAAGCCTTCTCTTCTAAGCAAAGATGAGGGACCATCAGAGTTGGTTGATGGTTTGATTAGTTTTGCTAAACTGTTTTTGCCTTATCTTTCTTTGATACAAAGGGGGACTCATTAGGTAAAGAATGGGGAGGGATGTATTCAGAAAAAAAGATGATATAAAATTTTTGAAACAATTCAAATGAAATAATTAATGAAAATTGTTTCTTTAACTAGACTGTAAGTCCCTCGAAGGTTAGGACCTTGATTTCTGTACTGTCTGTTGCCACCTACCATGGGGTTGGATGCCCAACTATTGCAAGTTTTAAGGGAAAATAAAACAGCTTCTATGCAAAAAATCACAAAAACAATTCAACTCATCTCAAAAAGAAAAAGTAACAACAGATTACTCAGACCAGAGTGATTAATAATCCAGGAGCAAATAAGGAACCAAGTCAATAACATATAGACAAGATGATAAGGTGTAACACAACAATGAGTACAATGAAGATAAAACTAGAAAGCAATTAAATTCTCAACCCCACTGAGAAATGGGGTAAGCTGATTGATCTGCCTAGGTGTGAGAAGCAGCAGAGCCAAGATTAGGGTCACCTGAAAACAGAATAGGGCGCTTGTCTTTAGGACATTTTAAGAATCTAAGGATGGCAACTGCTATGGATATAGGCAGGAAATACTGTCAGTTTCAAGGTTAGCCAGAAAAGACAACTGTTGACACAAAGGGAAACTTCCTGATCCATCTAGACATCACGTGCCTGTGCAAAGTGTCTTATGAAATAAACAACCACCTTTTGTTTTCAAAGTACAAAAGAGTAAGTATACCCAAAAGTAATTCAGAAAATGGATGGAATAATGTAACATAAAAATAATTACTTAGCACCATCACCTTTAATATTGTTTAGCATGTAAACAGTCACTCTCCCTTCCATTAATAATAAGTACAGCATTAAGATTTCAAGGGAAGAGGAAGATTAATCAGCAGTCTGAAATAGTTCAGGATAGCACAGAAAGTAAGTAGTATTCTTGCTCCCTCCAAGTCTTATTACTAAAAGCAATAATGATAATTTTTAGATGTCCAATTGTCAAATCAACTTATTAATAAAGTAAGATCAAAATGACAAGCCTTTTTAAAGCAATAGTTTCCCAATACTAATTTTCAAAGACGCATATCTAATAGCTGGGTAGCACAATCATTTGCATGTAAATTACAAAGTTCTTCACAGATGTTAGAGTAATAACATATGCAAAAGATATTCAGGCAATTTCCAAGACATAAGTATTCCTACTTTTAAGTTGTGATTTATTAATATCTCTATTCTCTCTTCCTCTGTACCCAGATACTAGCACTGAGCCATCCCCAAATCAGATTACAGAGAGAGTGGGAAAGCACAAAATCACAGAGTTGGAAGGACATCCTCCCCCCTCAACCCCCCCACCCCCACCAAAGTCATCTAGTCCAACCAATTCCAGAACAGGAATCCCATCTATAACATACCCAGCCTTTGTCAGGAAAACTTCTAGAAAAGGGAGCCTACAAACTCCTGAGCCAATCCATTTTACCCACAGCTCCAAGTTTTTCCTTACATTGTCACCTAATCTGCCTTTCTGCAACTTAAACTCAACTGCTTCTAGTTTTGCCTCTTGAAGGCAAACAGAACAAATCCAAACATTCTTCCACATAACAGCCCTTCAAATACTTGAAAGAGGGGCGGAGCCAAGATGTCAGAGGGAAAGCAATGACTGTCTTGAGCTCTCTCCCAAAGCCCTCCAAATACCTAAAAAAAAAATGGCTCTAAACAAATTCTAAAGTAGCAGAAAGACAGAGTGAAACAAATTTCCAGCCAAAGACGTCGTGGATGGTTGATCAGAAAGGTATATCACGCCGGGCGGGGAGAGGAGCGCAATTTGGTGTGGGTGTGCAGGCCACAGCGAACCTGGAGCAGGCCTCAGAGGACTGAATTGTGGGCAGTTGTGGCGGTTTCCAGACTTCTCAACCCCTGAACGCCAAAGACAACTTAGAAGGTCAGTGGGAAAAGTCTGTGCTGCGGTGAGAGAGGAGCTAGGTCTCAGTCTCAAGTCTCGAGCGAGGCCCGGGGCCTTGGCTTTTTCCTGAGCTTCCAGCCCACAGAATGAGGGGGAATCGAGTAGCTGATCAGAGGGGGATTGCAAGGATCTCTTTGCCAGTGCTGAGGCAGGAATCTCTTGCACTTCCCATGCTTGGATCTGGGTCACAGTTCTGAGGGGCGGTCCTGGGGCAAGGAGGAACTCTGATGCAGTGGAGCTTGTTGTGGTGGTAGAGAGAAAACACCTCGCCCCTTATCATACCACCTTGGAAGAACCAAAAATTTACAGGTCCCTAGAAGTACCTCTGAAAACAGCTGTACAAACCCCTGAAGCTTGGGACAGTACACTCTTCACATTGGAAGCATGGTTACCTTAACAAAGAGTTTAAAACTCAAGTAATTAGCCGGGATCATGAGTAAGCAGCACAAAAAGAGTCAGACTATATTATCTTACTTTGGTGACAAAGAAGATCAAAACATACAACCAGAAGAAGACAACAAAGTCAAAGCTCCTACATCCAAAGCCTACAAGAAAAATATGAATCAGTCCCAGGCCTTGGAAGAGCTCAAAAGGGATTTTGAGAAGCAAGTAAGAGAAGTAGAGGAAAAACTGAGAGTGATGCAAGAAAATCATGAAAAACAAGTCAGCTTGCTAAAGGAGACCCAAAAAAATATTGATGAAAATAACACCTTAAAAAATAGTCTAACCCAAATGGCAAAAGAGGTCCAAAAAGCCAATGAGGAGAAGAATGCCCTAAAAAGGAAAATTGGCCAAATGGAAAAGGAAGTCCAAAAGATTACTGAAGAAAATACTTCCTTAAAAATTAGAATAGAGCAATTGGAAGCTAGTGACTTTATGAGAAATCAAGACACTGTAAAACAAATCCAGAAGAATGAAAAATTAGAAAACAATGTGAAATATCTCATTGGAAAAACAACTGACCTGGAAAAAAGATCCAGGAGAGAGAATTTAAAAATTATTGGACTATCTGAAAGCCATGATCAAAAAAAGAGCCTAGACATCATCTTTCAAGAAATGATCAAGGAAAACTGTCTTGATTTTTTAGAACCAGGGGGCAAAATAGAAATTGAAAGAATTCACCCATCTCCTCCTGAAAGAGATCCCCAAAGGAAAACTCCTAGGAATATTGTAGCCAAATTCCAGAGTTCCCAGGTCAAGGAGAAAATATTACAAGCAGCCAAAAAGAAACAATTCAAGTATTGTGGAAACACAATCCGAATAACACAAGATTTAGCTGCTTCTACATTAAGGAACCACAGGGCATGGAATATAATATTCCACAGGGCAAAGGAGATAGGATTACAACCAAGAATCACCTACCCAGCAAAACTGAGTATAATCCTGCAGGGGAAAAAATGGTCATTCAGTGAAACAGAGGACTTTCAAGCATTCTTGATGAAAAGACCAGAGTTGAATAGAAAATTTGATTTTCAAATACAAGACTCGAGTGGAACGTGAAGAGGTAAACAGGAAAGAGAAAATCATAAGAGACTTATTAAGGTTGAACTGTTTACGTTCCTGCATGGAAAGATGATATTTGTAACTCATGAGACCTTTGTCAGTATTAGGGTAGTTGGAGAGGAAAAAAATATAAGTATCTATATATAGATATAGATAGATAGATGGCACAGGGTGAGTTGAAAATGAAGGGGTCATATCTGGAGAATAAAATTAAGGGGTGAGAGAGGAATATACTAAGAGAAGGAGAAAGGGAGAGGTAGAACGGGGTAAATTATCCCACAAAAAAAAACCCCAGAAAAGAAAAGGCTCTTACAGTGGAGGGGAAACAGGGGAAGGTGAGAGGGAATGAGTGAATCTTATTCTCATAGGATTTGACTTAAAGAAGGAATAACATACACAATCAATTGGGTGTGGAAATCTGTCTTACCCTATAGGAAAACAGAGGGGGAGGGGACAAGAGAGCAGGGGAACAATAGAGAGGAGGGCAGATTAGGAAAGGGAGTAATCAGAAGCAAATACTTCTGAGGAGGGTCAGGGTCAAAAGAAAGAATAGAATAAATGGGTGGGTGGGATAGGATTAAGGGAAATAGAGTTAGTTTTTCACAGCATGTCTACTATGGAAGTGTTTTGCATAACTGCACATACATAACCTACATTTAGTTGCTTGCCTTATCAATGAGGGTGGGTGGGGAGGGAGGAAGAAAATTTGGAACCCAAAGTTTTAAAAACACATGTTTAAAAAAAATGTTTTCACATGCAACTGGGAAATAAGAAATACAGGAAATGGGGTACAAAAATCCATCATGCCCTACAGGAAAATTGAAGGGAAAAGGGATAAGAGAAGGGAGAGACAGAAGGGAAGGCACACTAGGGGAAGGGGTATTTAGAATGCATGCCATCTTGGGGTGGGGGGAGGGGCAAGATGGGGTGAAAATTTGGAACTCAAAATCTTGTGGAAGTAAATGTTGAAAACAAAAAAATAAATAAAATATATTTCCAAAAAAAAAAAAAGAAGAAGAAGAAGAGGTTTGGAACACCTCTGGAGAATTGGGATAATGAATCAATTAGAAAGGAGTAATATGCTTACCTACAGTGAGGGCCCAGTTGAGATTAAATAATATAAATGTGTAGTGGAACCAGTCAGAATAATTTTGGTAATAGGGGAGTAGATTGACATATATCCCTTTCCAGGAACAAGAGCAGTGTTAATTTGATAATCATTTCAGGACAGGAAAGTAGGTGCTGACCCTTGGATGGCAACAAGAACAGTTAGGGAGAAAGAAGTAAAATGAAGCATGGCTGTGGCTATAGGCCCATCGAGGTACATACTAATCAGGACAGTAGAGCCCCAGAGCAGATGTCTTGGGGATGAAGGATTAAAACCTGCAGGGCTCAATTTCTGGTCTGGGTCATAAGGTAGCTGGTGATATATCAAAATATCTTTTATGAAAATTTGAGTTAGGCTTACACAATCGATCCTCTACAGGCACATAAATGACTGAAATGTAAGGTATGGAGAATAAAGTATCACATCATAAAAAAAAATACTTGAAAGAAAAGAAATAATTCAGAGTACATATGACAGTTGTACATGATGCCTACCCCAAGTTCTCTCTTCTCTCATTAAACCAAAGGAAAGATTGAGGGGGTTAATGAAGTCTACCTGAAATCCTGGTTTTGTCATCTCTGGCATAGGCACAGTTTAGGCAGCACTAACTCATAAAGAAACTAATGCAACTACTCTGCTTGCCACTCACTTTCTTATTCATGTTGTTGAATATAAAATAAATAATTTAATAATTACACAAAACACTATGGTTTGTTGTGTTTGGTGCCAGATTGAATCTCTACAAACGCCAACAGTCTGCCAATGATGTCTTAGTGGCTAAGAGCCCAAATGGAAGATATAAATTTTGCTGTTAACAACTAATACATGGTTTCCTTTAGCTGAAGAGGTAAAACTTTCTGGAGCAAAAGGTCACTTATGAAACACTATTCCACAACCTAAATACATCACACTAGACTCTACTACATAGTCACTGCTTTACCAAAGGAAGATTGTTATCATTTGAAAGTATCCCAACAGAACCGAATGGATTTATTCAACTTCAGTAACTAGTGGTAAGATTAGGTAAGATTCCATGACTGAGGACGTAGTCTTTTCTCTGCTGAAATTGAAAGTGAACTAAACTGGGAAAAAAAAAACACAAACTTAATGAAAACACCATCTATAATACTGAAGCATCTTTGTGCTATTTAATAAATACTTTTTTTTCTTTGCTGAGTCAGAAACAGTAAACAAATTAATAAACGTGCAAATAAAAGCTCCAAAAAATATTGGCTATCCAATCTCCATTCCCCACCCCCATACAGATTTAACTTTTCTCAATGCAAAGACCAACACAATTGTACTAGTACTTAGTAAATGTTTTAAAAATCTGGCTGGTAGTTGAGGAAGGAGAGGAAGAAGAAGAAGAAATAAAAAAGAAAAATAGGCCCAGGCACCAATGGAAAGGTTAGACATATAGCAGTGAATCTGCAATACCTGGAGGCTCAGGATTATTAGTTCAAAGAGATGGGGTTTGAAGTTAACAAGTTCAAAGGTAAATCCTGAGTGGAAATTCCGTCTATCAATCTACACATATATGTACATGCATACATACATGTATATGCTGATATTATACACACATATATACATATATGCACATGTGCATATTTGTGTTGTTTAGTCATGTAAAACTCTTTGTGACTCCTTTTTAGGGTTTTCTTTGCAAATGTATTTATTTCCACTCAAACTGGAGACATTTTGTCATTTCCTTCTCCAGCTTGTTTTAGAGATGAGGAAATTGAGGCAAACAAGGTTAAGTGACTTGTCCAGGGTCACACAGCTAGTAAGTGCCTGAGGCTGGATTTGAATTCAAGTCTTCCTGACTCCAGACCCAGCACTCTATCCACTGCACCACCCAGCGGCCCCACAATGCATATACACAATGCATGTATGTATATATACATATATGCACATGTGTATATATGTATACATATATAGTATATTGTATATAACACCATATATATTATACAGCATTTGTTATATGTGTGTATTATGTACATATACAAATATGCATGTGCATATACTCATATAGATATATACACATGCATATATTACATACAGCATTGTATGCATGTATAACGTTATATAAAACTGTATTTGTGTATTTTATATATAACATGTTATATATAGATACACATTTATACACATATATGTATATATACACACATACACACATACATACATACATATATGAAATAGTTTCCCAATACTAATTTTCAAAGGCACTTATTTGAATGTACATTACAAAAGGTCTCCACAGATGTTACGGAAACTGTAAATATATACACATACACACACACACACACAGTCCTGAAGGAACAAATGGACCCTACAGCTCCTCATTCCTATGAATAGGAAACTAGGGCACACTATAACCCGTGAAGCAAGGAGGTGGTGGGGGACACGAGGGCCGGCTTTCTCTCTACATAACTTTGTATCCAAGGTTCTTGCTGATACAAAAGGATGCTTCCTACCACCTCCTCCGTTTCCCTTCCTCTCGAGGGGAAGCCAAGACCCGTTGTGTTTGCACTTTCCCTTTCCACGCCCTCCTACGTGCTGATTTCTTAATACCTTCGAGAGGGAGTGAAGGAAGGAGGGAAAAGGAGGAGGAGGAGGAGGAGGAGGATGATTAGCCCTGAAGAGGGCGAGGAAGGTGGGCTGGATGGAGCACCTGGCCCCGAGCCACTCACACTCGCCCGGACTAAATGTTCAGTGACTGAAGGGTGGAGACCGGGCAGCTGGAGAGGTGTGTCCGAGCCGCCCCGGGCTCCAGGCATTCCTCTCGGTGGGATGGTCCCGGTGCAGGGGTGCGAGGCACCGGCATCCGCACGGACCCTGCGCCCAGTGTGCGTGTGTGTGCGTGTGCGCGTGTGTGTGTGTGTGTGTGTGCTTGCGTGCTGTGTGTGAGTGCAAGGATGAGTGTGAATGCAAGGGTGTGCGAGTGGTGCGCGAGTGAGGGGGCCAGACCCCTCAGCTGCAGCAGGTCACGGCAGCCCCCCGCAGCTGCTAGGAGACCAGGCGAGCCCCGAGCTCCGGTGCCCCTCGAGCGGATCCAGCAAGAGCCGAGACCCGCCGGGCAACAAGAACCGTTAGGCAGCAGCTCGTCGGTGCGGGGCTGAGGTCCCCGGCCGCTCGCCGCCGGCCGCCCCTCCCGGCTCCCGGCTCCCGCCCTCCTCCTCCCGCCTCACTGCCCCGGACCTCGCCTCGCCTCTCCCCTCCTCTCCTCTCCCAGCCTCGCCGCTCCCTCGGCCGTTGCCCGCCGCCCGCCTCGCGCCGCCCGCCCGCCTCGCCTCACCTCTCCTCGTCAGTCAGTCGCGCCGCCGCCCCGCGAGTAGCGGATCATAAAGAGGCCGCCCCATTTCCCGGGCCCCGCCCCCCCGGCCGCCGAAAGGCACCGCCTCCGACTCCGGATTCTCGCGAGAAAGAGGCGGAGCTAGAGGGAATTGGATCCGAAAGATGCGATATTGCGCCTGCGCCGACGTCTCTAGCTCCTTCTTTTGCCTTTTTTTTTTTAAATCCCTCCCTTTTCCTTCTCCCCACCGTCGGTTCTTCCCCTCCCCTGCCATGTGGCGCCTTATTTATGATTTGAGATGAGCACCGTCCACCTGGCTTACCAAGCTCCGCCCCCTCTCTCTCCAGCCAATCCTCTAGGGTTTTTCTGTCCCCGCCCCCTTCAGCTCCGCCTTAAGTCGCGTGCCCGCCTCCCACTGTCTTAGTTGGTGCTTGGAAAGAGAAGGGGGTGGGGTTAAGAAACTGGCAGAGGTCGGCAGCTGTCTGCCCGTTTATGTGCTTAGCCCTTTGCTAACTTCCTCATCCCAGAAAAGGACCCACCCAAAGGGGTAATCAGTTTATTTTCCGTTTATTGCAACGTCTGTTATCAGTTACAATCTTTGCTAATTTAGAAACATCCATTGCAACTGGGGAAATGATAAAAATCAACTCGAATGGGGCAAGAGTTCGTCTGAGAAATGTTAGCTTTAGCTAGAGAGATCCAGATATCCTGTGATCACTAAAGCCCCAGATTAAATCGCCCCTTTCAATAATGAGCACTAAATCCAATGACCTTTTCTTCAACCCTTCTGCAGAATTTAACACCGTTGATTATCCTTGAAACTCTTTCTCTAGTGTCCCACACTACGCTGTCCTCGTTCTTCTATTTCTCCAGCGGCTCCTGTTTTCTTCAGTGACTCTCCTTCGTCCTTTTCACCATCTGTGTTTATTCCTTAAAATGTAATCCTCGGCCAGATGCTCTTTTTTCTGTGGTCTCTCCCTCAGAGAACTCATAGCTTCGACTATCTCCTTTTCTATTGTCTTTTGACTTCTTCCCTGATGCCTACCAAGCACGCCCAGGTCTCCCCTAAAATAATAATAATAATAATTTTTTTAAAAAAACTTGACTTGACCCTACTATTCCCCTCCCTCACACATCCAAACCAGAAAAAGCAGTCTGCGCTCATCGCCTTCACTTCTTCCCCTCTCCGTCACTTTGTCATTTCCAAGCAATCTGACTCTATAGGGCTGGTCTCTCTTAGTTCTCTTACAAGTCTGTCAGGGCTTCTCTGAGAACTCTATTGTTTTCCATGCTTGAAAAGTGCACCCCACTTGTTTGAATACAAATACGGTAGACTGGTTAGAATGAAGACACACCAGATCAGTAACTAACAATTAGAGGCTTGCCTAGTCCCCTTCAGAGTTGTAGGACTCTCCTAGTCCCCTCACAGCTGATCCACCTCAGAGCTTCAGGGTCCGTCATGCTAGTCAGGGTAAGAAACATGAAAGACACTGATATTAGAGAGATAGACTCTAGGACACGGAAGGGGGAAAGAAGCCCTGGACACCTCAAGGTCACATCTAGGGAGGCTTCCACTAGTGAGAAGAAGGGGGGAGAAGAAAGCGGAGTGGTGCTGGGTAGGGAGGAGCCCACTGCGGTCGCAGCTGATAGAAGGGGGAAAGCCTGATAACTTGTAGCTTCCCATTTTAACTAATAATTCTTGTTAAAGAAGTACTGAGCTCAGTTGTTTCTATACTGCATTGTGAGTGCCCCAATTGCCTAGCCCTAGCTGGCTCTGAAATATGCTGAATGAATTTATCATTTGGGGACAATATTCTACAAGAGGGAAAAAACTATGCAGGATTATATTATAATTCAGAATCTGGGCAGAATCTGGCAAAAATACAGGCCGTGCAGCATCTCCAAAGGTTGTCTTTCTTTCCCATCCACAAAAAGTTCTTCTAGACCTTGAAGATTACCAACTTTTCTATAATGATCTTTTATGAAGAAGCTTTTGTAGAAAAAAAATGTCAAGCCCACTCAGGAGCAGAAAGAGATGTAGTAGAACAAATAACACACTTCCTATATATCTTTATGATAGAAAATAGAGAGATTGTTGATGGGAGTTTCAATGATATCTATGCAGTTTGAAAAAAATATTTTATGTGGGAAAATTGGGACAATAATGTATTGTTGGGGGATTTGTGAACCAATCCAACCATTCTGGAGAGAAATTTGGAACTATGCCCAAACTGCACATACCCTTTGACCCAGCAATACCACTACTGAGTATGTATCCCGAAGAGATCAAAGGAAAAGGACCTATATAAACAAGAATATTTATAGCAGCTCTTTTTGTGGTGGCAAAGAATTGGAAATTGGGGGGATGCCCATCAATTGGAGAATAGCTGAACAAGTTGTGGATATATGATTGTGATGGAATACTATTGTGCTATAAGAAATGATGAATTTTCAGAAAAACCTGGAAAGACTTACATGAACTGATAGAAACTGAAGTTAGCAGAACCAAGAGAACATTGTACACAGTAACAGCAATATTGTATAATTATCAACTGTAAGTCACTTATCTATTCCCAGCAATACAGAGATCCAAGGCAATTCTGAAAGATCTATGATAAAAAATTCTATCCACCTCCAGAGAAAGAACTAATGGAATCTGAACGCAGATCGAAGCATACTGGGTTGTTTTTTTTTAACTTTTTTTCTTGGTTTTTTTTTTTGTCTATGTTTTCTTTCACAACATGACTAATATGGAAATATGTTTTGTATGATTGCACATGTATAACTTTTATCAAATTGCTTGCCTTCTCAATGATAGTGGAGGGTAGGGAGGGTGGGAGAGAATTTGGAACTCAAAACTGTAAAAAAAAATGTCAAAAATTGTTTTTACATGTAATTGGGGAAAATATTTAATAAAAAAAAGTGAAAAATATTTTAAACTAAGGAATAGAAATTGTGGATTCAGTTGAAGAAGGGCTCAGAGACCACTTATTCTCTCTCCCTTTCACTGAAGGCAAGCTTGCTCTTGGGCCCAAAGGGGATCATTCACACTGTTTGTCTCAGAGGAGTTAGTATGACATAGTGCAGTACTTGGTATTTAAAGTCTTGGACTCATATCACATCTTCGGAATTTATGAGCTATGAAACCTCAAGTAAAATCACTTAACTTTTTGAAGCTTTAATTCCCTCATCTATAAAAGAGGCAAATTAATATTTGCATTGACTGATTGTTTTAAAGAAATATTAGTCCTCTCTTTTCTCTCTCTTTGTCTCCTTCACTTTCTCTTCTTAAAAAGGAATTTCATACACAGCTCATCAAGGATGATGGTTCAAAAGAACCCAGGAAAAAGCATATTTCTCTGTTCTATCTTCCTTTGGGTACTTTCCCTGCAAGTTGAAACCTCCCCAATTTCTGTTTACGGTTACATGTATCTTCACATGAACTTTGGTACTTTTCATTTGTGTTTATGGCTTCTTTGCCTAACTATATGTGTATAATATAAGCTACTATTACGTATTCCAAGCTCTTTTCAAATATGAGCCCCTGAAAGATCATCAAAGTTCAAGGAATAATTTTGGTCAGTATCAATTTAAAACCACAGCTGACAAGCCCTCATCCAATTAAAACAGAGATCACATTAACTCAAAGCAAACACATTTAGTTAAACAGAATAGTTTAGGAAAATCCCACCCGTGGTCTACCATGGCTTTCTACCTCACTGGTGGAAAAAGAAACATTCGTGGCCTCAATGTCTCATGCTTCTAGGATTGTATCCCAACTGCCTTTAAATTGCTGCTTATTTCTCAGCAGAGGTCCTTGTAACATATGCTATAGTGTTTTCTCTACAAAGCTAGAGGCTTCTGAGATGTTACGCTTCTTTCTCCCCTATGCTGCCATCTGTTGGTTCTCTACCAAATTTCAGCAGCTATGTGGCCTTCTGTGAATCTAGCATTAGCATTATTCTAGCTCTTTGGTGAGTCAGACCCACAGCTATACCAAGCCAGCAAAGCAAGATTCTCTTAAGCCAAACCTCTTTTAAACAGAGTTGCTTTCCCTACAGTAGCAAATCCTGAGGCCTGCTGCTATTTTGGTTGATGTGAGTAAATTCTTTTCAACTCTCATTGTGCCCCTAATGTGATGCAAATTATCCTGGAGCTTCACTTAATAAGACTAGAGGAGATAGGGTGAAGCTTGCCATCTTTAGTCTTTATACTCCAATAATTAAGGCAATACTTTTCGTACACTTACAAATTGTTATATCTAAGTTCCTCAAGGTTGATCTACTTCCCGTTTTGATTAATAGTGTTACCTATTTGACTCTGAGTGAAAAATTTCCCCAATGTGATCAGTGTATATTTTCATTCTGTATAATACATTTATAATTTTGTTTTCAAAAGGCCAGTGAGACTAAGGGTTGTTGGATATAATCTGACAAGATATACTATTGCCAAAGCTAAAAGATCCTGACTTAGATAATAGAAATATATCCACAGAAAAAACAACTAATAGTTCTGGTGGAGAATGCAGATATAGCATTTTAAAAATAGAGTAGTCCAACTTATATTACCTCCTATTGCTGTCCTATATAAACCCTCCATTATATACACTGGTATCCTTAAAATACAATTTGTAGTACCTATAGTACATTCTCTGATTCTCTATCTATCTAAAATCTACCTGTCCTACCTACTTTGAAAGAGATCTTATAGGTCAACTAGTCTGATCTTAGTCCAAAACAGTGGATCCATTCTATAACATCCCCTATAGGTGATAAACCTCTGCTGGAACACTCAACCTATGTTTAACAGCTCTCATTTAAGGAAGCTCTTCTTTATATTATGCAGAAATCAACCTCCCTGTAATTTCTACCCATCTAACCTATTTCTGCCTTCTAGGATTACATGAAATGAGCCTAGCTAAAAAACTCTCTAATGGGATTTTTTATCTTTTTTATGTCATGAGCCCCTTTGGTAATCTAGCAAAACTTATGGACACTTTATTAAAGAAATGGTTTTAAATACCAAAAAATAAACACATAGGATTACAAGGGAAACAAATTGTAGTAAAATATAGTTATCAAAATCTCTTTTCCATTCAAGTTCACAGATCCCCTGAAATCTATACATAGAACCCTTAGTCATCCATGAACCCAAGATTAAGAAACCCTGCTCTAGAGGTATTCCTTTTAATATTGGCACAAAGAACAATAGTATTGGAATCAGATCAGGGTTCAAATCCCACCACTGCTACTTACTATCTGTGTAATCTTGAGCAGGTCACTTTACATTTCTGTACCTTGGTTTCCTCCTATGTCAATTGAAAGGGTCAGACTAGATGCCCTCTGGGGACCCTTCTAGCCCTAAATCTATGATCCTGTTCCTATGATCTCATACATTCAGATTACTTCACAGAATTTGAGAGTTGAAAGGAACCTCAGTAGTGATCTGGTCTGACTCATATACAAAAAGTAATCCCTACCATATAGTTAATAGTATTAACTATACCCAAGGGGTCCATGACATAACTATAATATACCCATCAAGTGGTCATCCAACCTCTTCCTAAAGACTTTTACATGGGTGGAACACATCACTTCTTGAGGTAGCCCTTTCCATTTTTGTACAACTCTGATTGTTAGGAAGTTTTTTTTTTCCTGTCCTGTCATCCTCTTTATAACTGAAACACATTGCTCTTGGTTCTGTCTTCTGGGACCAAATGAAGAAAGTCTAATCATTCTTCCACTTGAAAGTACTTCAGATACTTGAAAGCAGTGATCATGTTCCTCCCTATCCCTTCCCCCCTAGTTTCTTCTCTAGGATAAATACACTCATTTCCTACATCTGGTCCTCATATGACCTAAACTCAAGGCCCTTGACAATCCTGGTCACCCTCCTATGGACCTTCTCCAGTTTGTTAATTTCCCTCCTCAACTAAAGCACCCCAAACTGAACACAATACCCCAGATGAAGCCTGATGAGGGCAGAGTACAAAGGTACCATCACCTCCCTATTCCTGGAAGCTATACCCCTCTAAATGCAGCCCCAAATCACATGAGCTATTCTGGCTGCCACATCACACTGCTGACACATACTGAGCTTGCAGTCCACTAAAACCTCCAAGTTGTTGGTTTTTTAAAACTTTCAAGTAATTACCTTATCCACATAAAAATAGAGGATATTCAAGTACCAGTAATGGAATTCAAGGCACTATAGCCTAGCATAAAGAAAAAAATTGGGAAACGGGTTATTTTAAGAATCTTCATGGCCTAATTGTTGACTCCTCCACATAGAGATGGGCTTTAGAATATTGGCACTACACCATTTTCTGTTTGTGTCCATTTGTTTCTGTGCCCTTGACTCCACTGTCCCATTGGTGCTCATGGTGCCTCTGGAGGCAACTAGCTTAAAAAAGTTTGCCGTGGTAGTGCCTTCCTCTCACAGAAGGAACAGATGTGCCTACTGACTGCCTGGATGCATGGCCAGGTTTCACCAGATGGCAGTCAGCATCCCTAGACTCTCAGCTGTTTGGACCCCAGCTGGATAGTGATTACAACAGCTGCTGCATCTCTTGAAAACTTAATTTCCATTGGCAGTAAATAAATTTGCCTCCTATCCAAGCACACAGCAGTCACCCATCCAAGCCCAAGGGACTGCTTTGTGGTTCCATGTGCTAAGCTCTATGGAGCCAGACACATTCCTCCATCTGGGTCCTCTCCTGGTCTTCGCCTGTTAAGGACAGCTTTTGTCCTTTCTGAGATCTTTCCACATCTGTTTTAGGGTGGAAATGTTTCCTCACTGAGCAGAGTTGTTTTCCCCTCTGTGGTTTTCTCC
This sequence comes from Vombatus ursinus, assembly GCF_900497805.2. NCBI lineage: Eukaryota > Metazoa > Chordata > Mammalia > Diprotodontia > Vombatidae > Vombatus > Vombatus ursinus. Next base: position 51,018,167 of record NW_020954585.1, read on the forward strand.
TTCATACTCCATTTGCACCCCAAGAGCAAACAGAGTCCTCTAAATTATCATAGTGGGGCTGCAGGTAGGGGAGAAGGGTGTGAACATTTTCTAAAATGGAAGCCTGTCCATCGGACAGCAAGCAAGTTGTTCAGCCTCTCCCCTCCCCTTCTCTCTGCTCTCTCTTGCAAACCAGCCAGCAAACCCAAATTATAGTTGGCATCTAATGAGAAAGAGCTGTTTCCACAACTGTGATCCGTTGGTTGCATCCCAGGTGCCAATAGAAACAGGCCTCCACTTCAATGCTCTAAATTAGCTGAGCCCGGGTAGAAGCCAAGGACTAATCATTTTCACTTTTGTTAGTTATAAACTTAATAATTTTCTGGCAACTATTATATACTCCATTTATTCCAATGCCTTTGGCCTGACATCTCACATTCTTTCTTAATCCAGAGTGATGATACCTTTTGCTTACTTCTTTTTTTCTTGGTGACACCATTACACCTTTCAAAAATAGTTCTGTGTTGGTGTTATTCTTATAGTGTTCACTGATCTCTGTGGGCCCCCAAAAAAAATCCCTGCAAGTGCCAGACACTATTTGGAACTTTTTAACCCAATTTCAGGGATTGGGTTGAAACAGGCACAAAGCCCTGCGTTTGTTAAAAACCCAAACCAAGGCTCCCTTGGCAATGATTCTACCTGATCTTTCCTTGAAAGGGCTAAATGATCCCAAAGCATATAAATAAATTACTTGGTACTACAAAGTCAAGGGGAAAAAAATGGAATAAACTCCATTCTCTAATTTCTATTGTCAATTCATCTGTGTCCATGTGGATTTCTATATAATATTTCTAATTCAGCCTTAAAAATAATCTCTCTCCTTGGCCCAAGGTAAGAAACTAAGAATGCTGATTTTATTTATTTACTACTTCTCAGAGGAATAGGAAGTAATGAAAAATGTTACCAGTTGACTTCTCTCAATATAGATCACACTAAGCTCATATTTTCGCTTCATATAAAACTTGGTCTTTTAATTGTGTTTTCAATTAGCTTGTAGCACCATTGATCATTTTTCACACAGAGCTATTCATTCATTCATTCAAGGAGCATTTATTTGGTGTTTACCATAAACCAGGCACAGTGGGAGGTGTTAGGGATAGAAAAACAAATAAGGAAACAGTCTGCCCTTAGGAGTTTACATTCTTTTAGGAGGAGGAAGTGATGAGAAGGAACAAGTACACAGATAAGTAAGTACAAAATATAGGGTCCTCCAAAAGTCTTAGTGCAGTTTTCAGATTTAATAGCTTAAAATAGTGTAGCTTAAAACTGTGCCAAGGGGGCAGCTAGGTGGTGCAGTGGATAGAGCTCCGGCCTTGGAGTCAGGAGGACCTGAGTTCAAATATGACCTCAGACACTTGACCCTTACTAGCTGTGTGACCCTGAGCAAGTCACTTAACCCTGATTGTCTCACCAAAAAGAAAAAGAAAAAAATTTCGCTAAGACCTTTGGAATACCCTGTGTATACAAAGTGATTTCTGTGTTCAGGAGGACTCAAGCACCTAGAGCAGGGACCTCCAGGCCACAGGTTCCTCATCCTTGATCTAGAGAAATCAAGAAAGGTCACTTATTGAAGGAAGGTAGGGATGCAACGATGAGATGTAAGTGAGGGAAGAGCATGTTCTGGGCGTGGGGGAACAGTTTACAAAATATGGAAAATGAATGCAATATATGGAAAATAGAAAATAAGCCAGTTTGACTGGAAAATAGAGTGTATGATGAAGGGTAATGTGCAAAAATCCTGGAAAGGTAGGCTGGAGCCAAGGTTTTAAATGCCAAATAGTTTATATTTGATCCTAGGGGAACTTACTAAATAGAAGAGAGACATGGTTAGACCTGTGCCAGATTCTGGTCTGAGGAATTACACAATAATCTTACGTAATTGTTTTCTTGGGTAGGGTTTGGTCTCCAAATAGTCGTCACATAATATATCTCAGAATCATAACTAGTGCTGGGCAACATGGGTCTTGTCTCCAATATAGCTGAACCTATGCTTCACCCATTATAGTCCAACTCCCCCATTCTGACCCCCAGCCATTGCTATAGAATCTCCCACCCCATTATGCTGTCAACTCCTCAGGGTAGTTATAACCAGACACCCACAGGAGCCTTTGGGAAAATTACACCCACCCCCAGCACAGCCAACCTCTTGATATAGCTAGAGGCTGTGTCAGGCTCCCCTTGGAAGATGTTCTCTGCACTCTGGGACAAAGATTGGGAAATAACAGTCCCCACTCTCCCCCTGCCTTTTCATTTTGGGTAGGACAAAGTGAGCCACACATGTATAAAATGTATATGTAAAGGAGGGTGGGAGGATGGCCAATAAATGCCCAATCCTGGAAAAAAACACAATCAGCTCTGCCTGGTGCCAATTCATATTGGGGAACTTGTTTCTGAAAGGCTGTGATGATTTGGAAAGGAAGGGCCAGGCTCTTCATATTAGAGCATGCATTGTCTGCGCTGCCTGGTAGCAGTTCAGGTAAATGCTTGAGGAACCTGTTCCTTGAAAAGCTGAATGTGGGTCCTGCCTTCCACATTAGATCACGTACAGGCATTCTGTGATTATTTCTACTTTATTTATGTGATGCTGGAATGTCTTTTAACTGGCTACTGTGTACAAAAAACATGAACTTGCCAAAAATATCTCTCTTCTCTTCCTGTTGGCTGCAAGATATAACAATGGTTCTCTGAGTTCCAAAGGTCCGAGGAGTTGGGGAGGAGGAAGAGATGTGCCTTTTCCCACAACTATAATGGCTCATGAGCACATGAGCCCATGTTTAGGACAGGACCACCTCCTGTTTGTGTCTTCTTTCCTCTGGTACAGGATTTTGTGCAATCTTGAAAGGCAGGAAGAGCCACCAGATGTTCAGTGGCCAAGGAAGGAAGCCAGGCCTGAAAAGCGACCTGTTTGACCCAATCTAGCAGTGAGTCGACCCAGAAGTAAAGATTCCATGTGTAACAGCAAGGAAAGAACTCATCTAGTAACTATGCCACACCTGGAAGTGAATTTGGTAGAACAAATGTTTTATGGTACTACATTAAGTCTGAAACCACTCTCCTAAAGTGCTACAGGGAAGACTATGCCCAGTTTGGGAAAATGTATTCTGCCTGTTGATATATCTTTTCAATAAATATCTTCTTGTAAAAGCTTATTGATGTTAATTGATTAGATTATATCAGGGCAATAATCACTGGATATTCACTTTAGGGAGATCACTATAGAATGAGAGCTCAAGCATTAGGACATTAGAACTCCACTGCCCCTCAGAGATATCTCTAGAACCCAGAGGGGTAGATGTCACTAGTACCCATCTGCCAATGAAGTGGGGAAAATGAGCCCATAGTTTCTAATGGCTATAAACTATTCTTGTAAAAGCTAGGGCAGTCTTCTAGAGGCCAGGGTGATTTGAGGTTTTTACAAAGGGTTCAACTTGGGAAGGGGGAAGGAAAGGCAATAAGCATTTTCACAGTGCCTAATATGTGCCAGGCACTTTGCTAAGCACTTGACAAATATTTCATTTGATCTCAATGATGGTTTCAGAAAAACCTGGGAAGACTTATATGAATTGATGCAAAGTGAAGTGAATAGAACAAGGAGAGCATTGTACATAGTAACAGCAATATTGTAACAATGATCAATTGTGAAAGACTTAGCTATTCTCATCAACACAATAATCCAAGACAATTCCAAAGGACCAAAGATTAAAAATGCTATCTGTCTCCAGAGAGAGAACTGATGAACTCTAAGTGCAGATTGAAGCACACTTTTTTTCACTTTCTTTATTTTTCTTGCTTTTTTTGTAACATGGCTAGTATGAAAAAGTTTTGCATGACTTCACGTGTATAAAGGGTATCATGTTGCTTGCCATCTCAATGAGTGGAGAAGGGGCTAGAGAGAGGGAGAGAATTTGGAACTCAACATTAAAAAAATTAATGTTCATTTGATCCCCACAACAACCCTGCAAGGTAGATATTATCCCCATTTTACAATTGAAGTAACTGAGGTAAACAGAGGTTAAATGATTTGCCCATCAGACTTCAGAAAAACCTGGAAAGACTTAAAAAAACTGATGCTGAGTGACGTGAGCAGAACCAGGAGAACATTGTACACACTAACAGTAACATTATGAGATGACCAACTTCGATAGACTTAGCTCTTCTCAGCAATGCAATGATCTAAGACAATTCCAAAAGACTCATAATGGAAAGTGCTATCCACATTCAGAGAAAGATCTATGGATTCTGAATGCAGATCAAAGTATACTATTTTCTCTTTTGTTTTTTTTTTCTTTTGTTTCTTCATTATTGTAGTTCCTCCCTTTGGTTCTAATTCTTCTTTATAACATGACTGATATGGAAATATATTTAATATGAATGTACATGTATAGCCTCTATCAGATTGCATGCTATCTTGGGGAAGGGGAAGGGAAGGGAGGAGGAGAAAATTTAGAACTCAAAATCTTATAGAAGTGAATGTTGAAAACTAACAATAAATAAAAAAAAATTTTCAAAAAAAAAAGATGATTTGCCCAGAGTCATATAGTTATTAAGCATTTGAGGCTAGATTTGAATTCAGATCTTCCTGACTCCAGATCTCCTGCTCTATCCACTGCACCATCTATCCAATAATCTGGGAGTTGATGCCAAATAAGCTGTATCAGACTACTTGCATGAAACACTGGATGGTCTAAATAGATAAAGGCTGAAGTGAGATAAGGCTGTTTCTTTTATTGCCAACTGGCCAGCGTGCTTTCAATTAATCTTCTTGTGCCAATTGGCCATTCGGGCCAATCTCAAATCAGTTACTCTGTTATCTTTACTTATTATTGGTTACTTATGAGGCCAAGGGAGATGTGTTTAAAGTTGGTTGGTGGGGGTATTCCCCCAGCGCACAACTCTTACAAGAACTAAGGCTAGAGGAGAGGAGTGTCCTGCTAACTCCAACATTCATAGCCCTGATGAGACTAGGACAGGGGTTTGGTCTAGATGACCTCTGAGGCGCCTTCCAAGTTTAAATCTTTGACCATATGTACAAAACCAAACTCACAAATTTTACCCATTTTTTTTTCTTTTTAATTTCTGCATTTCTGAGAAATGACACCACCAATCACTCAGGTTCAAAACCTCAGGTTCACCTTTACCTCTTTCAGGGTCCTCTCCAAGCCATTTAGTCGCTAAATACTCTTAATCCCTCATCAGATTCTACTTTCCCAATTTGTTTTGCATCTATTCCCTCCATTCAGTAAACATTTATTGAGCACCTATTAGAGGCAAATAAGTGGGGAGAGTGCTTGGCCTGAAGTTAGGAAGACCTGAGTTCAAACTACAGCCTCAGACGCTTATTAGTGGTATGATCCTGAGCAAGTCACTTAACCACTGCCTGCCTCAGTTTCCTCAACTCTAAAATGGGTATAATAATAGTACCTACCTCTCAGAGTTGTTGTGAAAATCAAATGAGATAACATTTGTAAAAGTGCTTAGCATGGTGCCTGGCACACAATAAGCACTATATAAATGCTTATTCCCTCCTTTCCTCCCAGCCCAACCTCACCCCCTACTTATATGTAAGGCATAGTGCTATCTACTACAGGTGATAAAAAGCTAAATAGTTCATGTATCCCAAGTACCTCCCTAGTTCAGATCATTTTCTTTCCATTGTACTCTTCCAATAGCCTCCCCATCTCTAGTCTTTACCCAGTCCAATCCGTCCTATACTCTCATTAGATGGTGGATCAATAATTTTTCATCAGTTTGGCTCCTCTCTCCACTGATCACAAACCCTGACACCTTCTCATGCCTTGCAATTTTTGTCCTTGTTTTTTCATAAATACTTTTCATAAATACTCCTCAATGGAGACAACCTATCTCCTCACTTGTATCTTTTACACAACTTCTCCTGTGAAAGTCACTTAGTCACAAGCTGCAGCCTGCTTACATCCACCGTGCTTCTTCCCATTGCCCATTGGGTAATTTGGGATTCAGATGCTTCTTCTGAGATTGTGGCATTTTAGGGTTTGTAGCTGCCATTGTCTGTTGGGTTATTTGTGATTTTGATTCCTCTTCTGAGACTGTGCTGCTATAAAGCATCAGTGGAGGAAATGGTGGTATTAAAAGAAAGGGACATCTACAACAATGAGCAGTTTGAGACCTAAGTGCTTCTGCCAAATTACTCTTCCTAGGACCTCGAAGCACAGTTTCAATTATGTCACTCCCCTACTCAAAGGTTTTCAATGGGTCCCTACTGTCTACCAAATAAAGTCCTAACTACTCGGACTGGTACTCAAACCCCCTCCACAATATGGCCTTGACCTAATTTTCTAGCTTTCTCTTCCACTGTTTCTGTACATTCACTCTACTCTCCAACCAAGATGCCATCCCCACCTCCAGCACTCAGCACTGAGCCTTGCACATAGTAGGTACTTAATAAGTCTTTGTGGAATCTAATTGAGTTGTTCACATATCTAATTCAATTCAGTTTCTTTTAAAAGCACATTTACTAGTAACCCTGTTTCATAAATATATGTTAGACTAAATATACTGTCCAATGGTACAAGTTCTGGACCTCAGAATAAAAATTTTGGAAATTTGCTTAATCTTTGCTTAATTGCAAAATAAAAACTCTCCAGAAAATAAAAGCTTCTTTTCTTTTATGCTTCTCTCTGCAATTTAATCAACAAGTATTTTTAATGAATAATCTAAATCTTATATTGAACTCCATAAAACATTAAACGATTTAGAAGACCTCCCTCTAGTTCACTGGCAAAATCTTCTATGAAAAAAGTATTTATTTGAACCATTTTTAAATTTAATATTTTATTTTTCCCAATTATATATAAAAACAATTTTTAACATTCCTTTTTTTTTTTAAATTTTGAGTTGAAAATTCTCTTCCTCCCTCTCTCCCCTCATCCCTCATTGAGAAGGCAAGCAATTTGACATAGGTTATACATGTATAGTTACATAAAACATTTCAATATTGGTCATAATCAATAAATACTTATATCACCTACTATATGCCAAATACTTTACTAGGTGCCAGGAACACAACGTCGAAATTGAAATGATCTCTGCCTTCACGGATTTATATTAGTAGGTCAGTATAGGTAGAAATCACTATGCGATAGATGGCATGTTCCTAAAAGTTGTTCAGTCATCATAAAGTGTTTTAAAGGTTCCAGAGTATTTTCATAAACATTCATGCCTAAAAAAAAAGTTTTGTATTGCCTTTGGTTTTTATATCAGTCATTTCCAGGAATGCTTGTTGACCGACTGACTAATTTCTTAATGTGGCCTCAGATAGCATCATCTTGTTTGACTGTTCTATCACATTTTTACCTCACATTGAATTTGCAATCTACCAAAACCCTCACAGGAACTCTGGTCTAGCCACATCTTCCCTAAAATGTACTTTTGAAGTTGATTGTTTTTTTAAGCTCATGTAGAATTATACATTCATCCCTATTAAATCTTATTTTATTAGAGTAGCTCCATTGTTGTAGATTCTCAAGATCTTTTTAGACTCTGCTTCTATCATTCAAAGCGTTAGCTGTCATTCCCTGAAAATCTGAAGCTGCCTCCATCCAAATCACTCTTAAAAATATTGAATAGGGGCAACTAGATAGAGCAGTGGATAGAGTACCTGCCCTGGATTCAGGAAGACCTGAGTTCGAATGTGACCTCAGACACTTGACGCTTACTAGCTGTGTGACCCTGGACAACTCACTTCACCTCACTGCCTCGCCAAAAAATATATATATATATATATATATATATATATAGAATAGCATAGAAACTATGATAGTCCCCTGGAAAATCTACTAGATCTCTCCTTCAAATTATTTTTGACCCATTAATAATTATATTTTGGGTCTGGTCATTCAACCTGTTCCAAACCCAACTAACTTCAGCTTATTTCCTTTTCCTTAATGAGGAAAATATAAGTCCTGAATGATATATTTTACACTACTTCCCCTGCAAAAAGTCAACCACAGTAATTTAGTACTGTCATCTATCTACCTTTCCATCTTGTCTACAATGTTGGTAGGAGAGACTGTGTCTTTACCCAAATGTTTTAAAACAACACTGTAGCACTGGCCCTGGAGTCAGGAGGACCTGAGTTCAAATCAGGCCTCAAACACATAACATTTACTAACTGTGTGACCCTGGACAAGTCACCCATTGCCTAGCCAAAAACAAAGAAACAAACAAAAAAACACTGTGATTTGATAGAGCAGGTAATGTTAGTTTCATTTAACAGACGAAGAAACTGGATTTTCAGAACTGGTCAGAAGGGAATTAAAATGATGCTACCTATTCTTTTTGGTCCCAGAAGAGCCCAGCAAGCAGTACTATGCCCAGTGGGTGGAAGTCACAGGGAGGTCAATTTCATCATCAGGAAGATTTACCGACAGTAGTACAGTATGTTGCTTCTGTCAGTGAAGGGTTTGAAGAAGAACCAGGTTAACCACCTGTCAAGAATTTTGGAGAGGTGATATATGCTTCAGGGAGGGGATGGACTAGATGACCCTTGAGGTCTCTTCCCTCCAAGAGTGTCTGATTTAATGATATCTCCCATATCATACAACTAGCAAATGCCAAAAATGAAACTCTAAAATAAGTCTCCTGACTCCTATACAATGCTCTTTCCACTACATTACCTTCCTCTCTTATACACCATACCTGCTTCCTAAAGAAACTCTTTGATGATGGCAGCAATACTCTATTGCAACTTTTCTTACTATTCTATTTCATTAAATGACTTTGCTTTGAATTAATTGTATTCCCTGACACAAAAACCAAAATACATTGGTGGGGCTTACGTACTATAGTTTTGTATACAGGCAGACTCTCAGAGTTCCTTGAACCTGAGGTAGATTTCCTGGGGCTGCCATGTGTGAGAGAGGAGTCCTTCAGGTACTACAGTGCTGGCTCCAGCCTATCTTTCCATATTTCTTTCATGTTATTCTCTTTCACACTCTCTATGTGTGTGAAAATCAAACTTGCTCCCCAAATCCACCTTTCCATTTCCCATCTCCTTGCCTTTTCATAAGCAGGCACCAATGCCTGGAATGCATTTCCTCTTCACCTTTGCTTTATGAAATCTCTGGCCTCCTTCACGGCTCCACTCAAGTGCCTTCTGTTGGAAGCCTATCAAAAACCTCCCAGTTGTTAATATACCACTCGCCTGAAATTACTTTGTATCTTCTTCGAATATATTATGTATTCAGTTTTCTGTGTATATGTTGCCACCACCACCACCACCGCCACCCCCTTACACAATGTAAGCTCCTCAAGGACAGGGACTATTTCCTTTTTCGTCTTTGTATCCCAAAGTCTTCTATCACACTGATTGGTGCATAGTAGGCACTTAATAAGTGCTTGCTGATTTGGATTGAATTTAATTGAATTCATCTTTTTAACAAAATAAAAAATCCATTTCCCATTAGAAAGTATTGCTTCCTCCTTCACCTTACCTCTACCACCCACCCAGTTTATCTATCTATATCATAATTATTCAGTTTTTCATATATAGCATCAGATTTTGGGTTTGTTTTTTTTAAACAAAGTATACCTGCATTCTGTAATACTTCTTTGGATTCTTGATTCCACCCAAATCGATACTTTCTCCACTGGTACAGATTGTCTTCTCAACCTATATGATTTATGTCCACTTACTCCTAGAAATCCTCCATAATGGATCTACCCAACAGGTCAAAGGGGCTTTATCTAGGTCTTGGTCTCTCTACCTACTATACCTATCACTCAATATATGGAAGGACCATGTAGTGGACCCCCATCCTACATGTTCTGGGTGATATTTTTATACCATATCTTACATGTGAATCACTGTTAGCAATATTCCATAGTCCACGTATGCTCTCTCTGTGTTTCTCTATTGTCTTTTGATTCTATGCAGATTGGGATATTCCATGATTTGCAATTAGATAACATCACTGGGAGAAAAATGGTTTCCAAAGAGATAGATTACCGAGTGAAGTGTGAGATGATTGAAAACAAGTTATGTGCAATTTATATTCTTCTAGCATTATCTCATCTCATTGGCTATCAGACAAAGAGCCCATGTTTAGAGTATCGATAAATTAATGTTTACACACAGTCTAAAATCTGTGTGATTCCTAATGCTTTTGTCTCCCTGTCACAGGAGAAGAAGGAGGCCACATAAGACTGAGGGGAAAAGGAAGGAAAGGGAAGAAGCATTTATTAAGCACCTGAGGGCTACTTTGTATTTTTTTTTCTTGGTTTCATGGGTCATTATGGCAAAATAGTTCATCACCTAGAACCAGACCTGTTTGTGATGAATCTTTCCATACTTAGCCAGGTTAGATTAATAGAAATATCTCTATAAACATTTAGGGGGGAGAATTGTTCCTGAAATACTGATTCTATTATACCACTTCCCTACTTAAGAAGTTATAATGGCACCAAAAGTGCCTAGTAAATCAAATCCAGCTTTTAAATTGTTCACTGTATCCATTGCTGTGTTATTCTGTAAGAGAGTGTACCTGTTTATGTATGGGGGTGGAGGGAGATGCTGAGAATAATTGAATTGGTTGATTTTTAACTTAGTTCTTCACGTATAAAACAAAGGGGTTGGTTTAGATGAGCTGCTCTCAAACTTTGTGGTCTTAGGACCCTTTAACATTCTTAAAAATTATTGCGGGGGCCCCCCCCCCACCAAAAGCTCTTGTTTATGTGAGTTATATACTTATCAGTATTTACTATATTAGAAATTAAAATATCTTAGTATTATTATGAAAATAGTTTTAACCTTCTGGACCCCTAGAGGTTCCTGGACCACATTTTGAGAACCATTAGTCCAGATAACCTCTAATGTCCTTCCTACATCTATAATCCCATGATCCCTTATTACTTAATTTGCCATTTTATCCTAACCAAATAGTTTACTATTTGATTTATAGTTCCTGCCCGGACTGGAGGTAAATAATGTACTAGATGGTGGCTCAAGCCAAGTACTTTACCAATATTAAAACCAAGTAATAGTATGATTCCAGAGTCGAGTGGGAAAACATTACGTTCACATTGCCTCCTCCCTTCCCCACCTTGAATTATTACTCTCCTTTGTTTTTCTATATCTTCCTCACCTTTAAAGTCCCAGCTCAAATCCTACTACCAATGTGAACACCAGATTTCAGTCAAGGATGATCTTTCTGCATTCCTATTGCACTTATTTTAGACGGTACTTAATTGTTGCTTGATCATTTTGCATATATTAATTTTGTAACATTAGCTAGATTAAATTCTTAGACAAGAGGGGACTTCTTTTCAGATCTCAAGAGCACCTAGCATAGGACAGTCACATCTTAGATACTCAATCAATATTTATCTTATGATCAGGGCTGAAAGGAACCTTAAAGTTCATCTATTCCCACCCCTCTATTTTAAAGTTGAAGAAATTGAAGCCCAGAGAGATTCAGTGAGCAGACAAGGTCACACCAATTGCAAGTGATTTGAACTCAGGTCCTCTGACATTAAATTTAATATTATTTCTACTCTATCAGTTGCTGATTAATTTGTTGATAACAATGACTGTAAACTATCAGAAAGTACAGGAGATTTCCTAAAGAATAAATAAACTAAGGTTCAGGTAGGTAGTGCAGTGGATAGAGCACCAGCCCTGGAGTCAGGAGGACCTGAGTTCAAATTTGGCCTCAGATACTTGACACTTGCTAGCTGTGTGATCCCAGGCAAATCACTTAACCCTGATTGCCTCACTAAAATAACAATATTAATTTTTTAAAAGAGTAAATAAATTACTAGCAAGGATTATACATCCCCATATGAGATGGATTTTTATGTAACAAAATTAATCCCAAGTACTCTGCTAAGGACACTTCTGTTCCTAGTAAACAAAATCCTTAAACAGAATCCTAGATAGAGTAGCTCAAAGAGCCAGAAGCCATTCTCTCACTTTCATGAACAGTCTTATAAACAACAGCTATTTAAGTTTAAATTCCCCGTATATTTAAAGGACTTTTTGTTCTCTGCCATTTCCCCCCTAAAGCCCATTAGGATTCAATTCAGTTCTTTTTGTAAAAATTCTTTTGGTTACATTTTAAATCTTAAACTGTCTCCCTGCCCTTCCCCACCTCTCAGAGAGAGAAAGAGAGAAAGAGAGAGGTATATAAAACCGTACTATGCATACTTCTATTTATCAATTCTTTCTCTAGAGGTAGATGGCATCTTCCTTAATGGGTCCTTTGTAGCTGATTTGAAAATTTATAATACTCAGAAAAGCTTAGTGATTCACAGTTATTCTTCTAACAATATTGCTGTTACTATATCCAATGTTCTCTTGGTTCCACTCATTTCACTCTTCATTATTTCATTCAAGTCTTTCCATGTTTTTCTAAAATCAACCTGCTCATCATTTCTTACAGCACAGTAGTATTCCATCTCTTCAATTCTAAGAGTTTTTCAGATGAGTTTCACCAGTTCACATTCATTTGTTAGGTCTGAACTGGTATGTTCAAATGAGAGAAAGAGAAAGGCATAGACAGAGAGAGACAGGGACAGGGACAGAAACAGAGACAAGAGAGGAAGAAACAGAGAAAGATAGTGTCTGTGTGTACTGGGATGCAGCAAAAGCTTCAGACATTTCCATTTAGATTTCTCTGTTTCTTCTTTTCGGGTGTCAGGAAGTGAAAGTCAAAGGGCTTCAGTAAAAGACACCCCATAAATATGCATAACACATATTTTATCTTGGTTGGACAAAACCCCTTACGTGGTTTGAAGTGCTGTTCCCATCAGTTATTCATCATCTCTTAGAAGATCTAAGCCACCAAATGACATAACTCCAAAGTAAAAACTAGCCTGAGGTGTCAGGAAATCCAAATGTGTGATCACCTTTGAGGTGTCAAGAGCATAGCAGTATGACTGCTTAGGAACAGTAAAAGGAACACAGAAAAGCAAGAAAGTAAATTGCTTTCAGAGGTTCAAAAGTGAGGAGAAAAATGTGTAAATTAGTTCGCAAGCCATTTCAAAGGGATCACATAGGAGCAGCTAGGTGGCGCAGTGGATAGAGCACCGGCCCTGAAGTCAGGAGGACCTGAGTTCAAATGTGACCTCAGACCAAACACTTGACACTTACTAGCTGTGTGACCCTGGGCAAGTCACTTAACCCCAATTGCCTACCAAAAATAAATAAATAAATAAATAAATAAACAAAGGGACCACACAGCATACTGTCTTCCCATCTACCACAGATGAAAGAAAGGCAGTGAAGGACAACAGAAAGGGTGCCAGACTTGGCATCGTCAGGTCATAGATCTAGGGGAAGAAGGGACCTCAGAGATTATCCAGTCCAACCCCTTCATTTTACAACAGAAACTGATCCAGTGAAGTGACTTGCCCAGAATCACACAGCCAGTAGATGTCTGAGGAAGGGTCATTCTAACTCCAAATCCAGTGCCTTATCCACTATGCCATACAAAGGTTGTTCGGTCATTTCGGTTGCGTCTGACTCTTTGTGACCCCACTTAGGGTTTTCTTGGCAAAGATACTGGAGTGGTTTGCCATTTCCTTCTCCTGTTCATTTTACAGATAAGAAAACTGAAGCCAGCAGGGTTGAGTTGCCCAAGGTCACACAGCTAGTAAGTGTCTAAGACCAGATTTGAACTCAGGAAGTTGAGTCTCCCTGACTCTAGGCTTGGTGTTCTAACCATTGTACTACCTAGCTGTGGCGTGGAGTTTACATCCCAGCCCTGCTTTTCTTACTTGCTCAGGCAAGTCTCTACTTTTCTGGGCCTCAGCTTTTTCACCTATAAAATAAAGGAGGCTGGAGTAGATGACCTCTGAGGTCCCTTCTAATTTTAAATCCACAATCCTATGAAATACCCCAGAGCTCTCTCTCTTTATTTTCAATAGGCATAGGTCCATGCTCGTTCATTGATATAAGGCTAAAGAAGATGGTACTGCTGACAAGTGTGAAGGCTCCGAGAGCTTTGTCCCTGAAAATGTTCTGTCCTCTTTCTATAGAGGTGATGTATTGGAAAAGTTTGAAGCAAACAGGTGGTCTTCAGCTTTCCTCAAAAGCCAAGAGAGGCCAGAGTTTCAATAGCCAAAGGCTACTTTGAAGCAGCTAGGTTCTGCTAGGTTGTGGATAGAGGACTGGATTGGAGTCAAGAAAACTTGAGTTCAAATTCTTACTCAGACACTTACTAGTTGTGTGACTTGGGGGCAAGTCACTTGGCCTCTCTCAGCTTCAGTTTCCAAATATGCAAAACGGGGATAATAATAGCACCTGCGTCCTGGGGCTGTTGTGAGGATCAAAGGAGATATGTGTAATAGGGAGGAGGGGTGTTGTGTGCTATGGCTGCGTGTTTTGCCTCTGTATATTATGTGTGTCCACATGGGTCTATCTAGATGTGTTGCTTACAGCTTGAGCCTGAGCCTTTAGTCCCCTGAGCCAACCAAGTCTCCAAGATCATCAATACCTATTAAGGAAAAACTAGCCCAACTTGAATAGGGGCACAGCTCTTTCCACAGAAGTTTATCAATTTGGTCAATTCCCATGGTGAAATAAGATTCTTCACAGAACCCAGAGCCCAATTTCTGATTTGAAGTACCAAGACATAAAATGATTTATCCAAGGTCAACTATAGCAAGTTAGTGGTGTAACTAAGACCAGAATCTATGTTCAAAGATCATTGCTTCATTGACAAAAGATAAAAGGGTAGAGGAAAGGTGACAATGCAAAAATGAGAGAGGTGATTTTCAGTGAAAACAACTGTTTTATTTACAGCTGGTGTTATAAAGCACAAAAACCTGTAGCCATCTCCCTCCCCCAAATTCATTTACAAAATATGTCTCCCTCTGTATCGTTTGAAGTCTTGCAGTTAGAAAGAAAAACATATCATTTATCAGCCAGACTTGGCATGGTGTAAATTGTTCTCCAAAGCTTCATTCAGAGCTCTGATATACTTTCATGCTTAAAACTGCCAGGTTTCTGGCCAAGTCATTTTTGCTCATGTTTCCTATGAGAAAAGGTAATTCCCTACATAGAGAAGAGAGAAGGCTTCCATATCCCTAAAGTGAGGAACTTCATTGCCTCCTTCTCCTTCCTAGAAGGAAAGATCTTTGGGGCCCAGGGTCATACATGGAAGGAGGGGTGGGGATACTGTCATTCAGGGATTGGGGAAAATCACTCTGTGAGGGCTCCCCTTGATTCCCTTTCCCCACATCTTAGAGAGTCTTTTTGTGGAGGGGAAAAGGGGAAGGGAAGCAGTTACTGTAAGAGAACAAAATCATAGTTGGAGAGCTAGAAAGGTCATCATGTCCAACTCCTTCATCTTACTGATAACAAAACCAAGACACAGAAGAGGTTAAATGACTTGCCCAGGGCCACACTGCTAGTAAATTTTTAAGGCAGGATTCAAATTCAGCTCCTCTTGATTCTTGATCTGGTATCTACTACATTAAATAGAAGTGTAGACAGAGGGGGATATGTGGGACAGAGAGGAAGAAGACATGCATTGTGACTAAGTAATCAACTTATTCCCACTCAGTTTCTTAGAAACTAGAAGTGCCTTGGCCTCTTCTTCCCGCCTGCTGACACCCTGGCAGGGTGGGGTGCTCTCTAGAATATGGGGTCACTTGACCAAATCCTACAGACAATTCAATATTGCTCCTTGGAAGCCTGGGAAAAACTCTAGTAAAGCATCACGGATTACATCTTTCTTCGAAAGCCTGTCAATGGATAATCACCAATTTGATCTTAAAAGGCAAAGAAAAGTGATTTTTAGTTTTTGTTTTTTCTGATTGTGGAGAGAAGGGCAGAAGTGAAAACTGGATGGGCCTTCCAAGTGTAGCTGCCTCCTCCCTCCTTTTCCCAAATCCATTTATGCAAGAAAAGAGAAGCTTAGTTTATACCAGTTTCTCCTCGTAGCTGCTGTCCTTTAGCATGGGCCATTTATCTTGGTCTCCCTTGTTTCTTCGCGCTGCCTCCCAGTTGCTTTCGGGCAATTCCAGTTATGATGTTATGATGACCGGTGCTACTATCTGCAGACCCTGGTTTTGGGGGAAGAAGTCTTATTCTTTCTCAAATTCTACCTCATTCTCTCTTCACAACTCTCCCTGCAGCTGGCAGAATACCACAGCTGGATTTCCGAAATAAGGTACTAAGTCCATACCTAAGAAGGTGTCTGGTACACAGTAGGACCTTATCAAATGCTGGCTACTGTGGCCCAAGATCAAAGCCCTGATGCAATCAACAAGCCTTGCCACAGCTGTGCCTGCTAACCACACTCACAGCAGCCAAACTCCCATCTCCAAACTCTGTTGCCTTTTCTTCTCTTACATTATATGCCAGAAAAAGTCGTTATCCTTCCAAATGTAAGGTGTTTCTATGACTGGAAGGAAAACTCTTTGTGGGACATAAAACATTTAAGAAACCATCCACCTGCTCCCCTCCACCATCTCCCATTAGAGTGCCAGTCTAAAACTACAATAGGAGAGAAAGAAAGAAAAAAGCACCGACCTTTGACCTCTCTGGGGAGGACTGATCCTTGGTTCTGGCCTGGATTGCACTGCCAGATGGCGCTGGGAAAAGTGAAGCTGATTTCAGGTACTTGCAGTGTGTTTTCATCTTTACATTAAAAAGTAAACACAAGAGATTTTTATTTTTTACATTAGAAAACAAGTGAATATGGGAGATAGTATTGAACAAAGGATGAGTCAAAGCAAAGGTTCCAAGTTTACCCACTCTTCTTTGGTATCTTTCCCTTGATGTGGTTCTCTAGTCATCTAAACCCTGCCCCAATCCCTGATTCTTTATTTCTCTTTCTTCCCCTTTTAGTTTGTGTTTCTCTCTCTTAATCTCTCTCTTCTCATTCCACCCCCCCCCCTTTTTTTTTCTTTGAAACTTTCTTTTTCCCTTGAGAATATTTTCCCTATCTTACCCAGGGCCACTCACTGGTCCCATTACTGATTAGCTCAGGAGCACTGACCTGCTCTGTTTCTAAGTTTACCTAGTTCAATCTACCTTAGGCAGCCTAAGTAGCCCTCCATACCTGGGGTTTATCATGTTGGTGCAGGACTGGGTTCAGACACCTTTATCAACTTTAGCCCTCTATGGCTCAAACGATCCACCAGTCTCAGCCTCCCTCAGCAGCAGAGATTACAGGCATTGACCACCACACCCAGCTCCCTCATTTCCAATATCACATGATCTTAGATTTAGAGCTGGAAGGGACATTTAGATGCCACTAAGTCCAGTCTCATCATTTAACAGATGAGAAAACTGAGACAGAGAGGTCAAGTGACTTGTCTAGGATCACACAACTTACAAGATTCTGAGGTAGGATTTGAATCCAGAGCTTTCTGACTCCAAGCCCAGCATTCTATCTACTACTCCAAGCTGCCTACTCTCAACATGAATTTCTCTTGCTTTGTTTCTTTCTTCTTTCACTCTTAATATTAAATTGAAGAAATCTTAAAATATGTCATTGACATAAAATACTCATTGAATAAAGTTGAATTTTAAAATAAGATGAGTTTAACCTTTATGTGTTTTTCTTACAAGAGAAAAAAAAGCAAATTAAATGAAAAAGAATATGGTATAGTGTTAATAATGGCTTCTACTGATAACAGTGTTTTAGTTTACAACTCATCTTCTTATAACAACCTTGTGAGGTGGGTAGTACAACTAATACTATACCTATTTTTACAGAGAGGGAACTGAGGATAAAATAGATTAAGTGATTTGCCCTGGATCCCACATCTAGTAAGTATCATAGCAGAAACTCAAACCTCAGTCTTAACATTCCAAGTCCAGTCCTCCTTCCCTTATTCCACAATACTGTCCCAAAAAGTATGGAGTCAAGAGTCCTGGGAATGATTCCCAGTTCTGCTGCTAAATCACTGTATCACTTACTATAAGTTACATCACTTTTTTGTTCTCAGTTTTCTCAACTATAAAAGGAGATTGGACTCAATATTCACTAGGATCCCTTCCTGTTCAAAAATCCTTTGATTCTAAGTTATATTTTTTGTTTCTCTGTGACTCATAATAGGAAAAAGAACTTCCTTCCCCAGTCTCATCTCCCCATACTCAGACTGAGAGAAGGTGTCTATTACTTTTGTGGAAGCCAATTAATTCAGCAGAATAAACTTTTCTCTAATAGCAGCTGGAGAGTAAGCACTGTCGAGAGCTGTCCCATAATTTAGCAAAGTTGTTGAAGAGAATAAAGGTGACAGCAACTACATCCCATTGTTGTCCTGATTTCTGGAGGGGCCAACTGTATACATTAATGGGAGCAAATTGAGGAGAGGTAACCAATGACTTCCCAAAGTGATATACACAGGGGAATGAATTAAGAGCAATTCAGTTTATTCAAGTTATGAAACATCAATGACATTGTTACTACAATACTTTATAGCTAGCAAATCCAATGTAAAAGGTTTTAGGTCCCATGACCAGCCCCCTGGGAATATCAATCTTCAAGAAACATTATTAGTTGATGACACTATGGTTCCTAGGAAAGGATTGTTTTTGGCATCAAGTGGTACAAATCTAGTTCTGAGAAAAGAGACACCTGTTATTCTCTTCCAGACCCAATCTGTTATCTCATTCCTGCAAGAAAATGTAAACTTATTCTTTTTTAAAGACAGAAATATGCACCCGCAGGCTTGTTCTGAAAAAAGAAATGCTTGTACTCAGAAATTTCTATTTTAGATAGTAATTCACCCAGAGTCCTATGACACCCAAAGTCCCATTTAAAATTACTCCATGAATAATAATCCTACAGGGACCTTTATTCTCCTTAGGTGTTATGAAGAAGCCTTCCGTTTTTAGCCAATGTTCATCACAGAATTAAGAGCTACCTTTCTAGTACTATACCTGTATGGTAATTGGTAGGAAATTTGGTCTTGGTGGCCACAGGAACTGCAGGGAACAGGGTCTTAGCAGCTTTAGAATGTTGCATGGGGTGACTTTGGGGTGACTGATTTTCAGAAGAGTGGTCTATCATGGGAATTGGGAGCTTCTCAGTTCCCTAAATGAAAAGAAGAAAGAAAACACAATGAAGGATCTGAGCAGCTCATGAAGACACAGTAGAGTAGAGTAGGAAGAAGACTACATCTGGAATCACAAGAACTAGATTCCAGGCTATTTACTGCTTTTTTAAACGTGGGCAGATAATTCTCCTTTGTGGGTCTCAACATTCTCCTCAAAAGGTTAATGGTCAGTGGTGGGAGTAGGGAGAGGTTAGCCTAAATAATCTCTAAGGTCCCTTCCAGATCTGTTCTATGATCCTTTGGTAAAGTCCTTCAATAATTAAATGGTCCCAAACTCAAACTATATTGAAAGACATTTTTCTGCTTTCCAGATGATTCTGTGTCATTTACCCTTTGACTTAGTCCTCACAAAGGAACAATTTTCAAGTGAATAAGTCATGCTAGCAAGCATTTATTAAGCACTTACCATTTGCCAGACATTGTGCTAAGCTCTGGGGACACAAAGAAAGGTAAACACATTGTCTCTGCCCTCAGGGAGCTCACAACTGGATGAGGCAACATGCAAAAAGTATGTACAAATAAGATATATACAAGATAAATTAGAGATCACAGAAGGAAATCATGAACATTAAGGGGTATGGAAAAGACTTCTTAAAGAAGGTGAGATTCTAGCTGAGCCTTACAGAAAACCAGGGAAGCCAGGAGGAGGAGGAGATAAAGAAGGAGAACATCCCAGGCATGGGGGACAGACAGTGAAAATGCTGTCAGGAGATGTAGTGTCCTGTTTGAGGAACAGCAAGGATGCCAGCATCACTAGATTTCAGAGTACATTGAGGAAAGTAAGATACAAGAAAACTGGGGAGGTAGAAAGTGACCTGGTTGTGAAAGACTTTGAAAGCCAAACAGAGGATTTTATATTTGATCCTCTAAGCTATCTCTATCTTTGGCATCAATCCTACAAAACGGCTTTTGAAATTTGGAAAACAACCAACCCACTAATCTCTTTGTACAGTGAGTATTTTTAAATCTGCTATTATTTATACTCAGCTGTCCACACTCAGCAATTTGGCTTAGTGATGGACAAGACTGGAAATGGAGCTTTAGAGAATGTGGGCCATCTATTAATGCAACAAATATTTATTCAGTTCTTACGTGTATAAGGCATTGACGTAGGCTCTATAAGAGATACCAAAATGAATAAGACCTGGCCAGTGATTTGGAGAGCCTTACAATCTAATAGAGAAAGAAGATAGGTAAACACATCACCATAAAACCATAAAAATACCATATGAGATATTCTGAAAATGAGTTAAGTACTGTGAGAGTACATAAAGATAACAGCACATAGCTACTATGAGAATTCCTAAAAGGGCAAATCATTTCCAATGAAGGTGATTATGGAATTTCATAGAAGAGGTGGCATTTCACAAGATCATTGGATTATAGATTTAGATCTAGAAGTGATTTTCCTTACACACTGATCTAACCTATCACTCTCCTTGGTGGCTCTCTATTACCTCAAGGATTAAAAACAAAAACAAAAAACTTAAAAACTCTTCTGTTGAGCTTTTAAAGCCCTTCACAACCTGACTCCAATTTATCTTTCCAGCCTCATTGGACATTACTCCCCAACTATGTTGTGTGACTAAACTGGCCAAACTGGCCTTTTCCCCGTTCCTCACAAAGGTCACATGTCCTGTCTCTCTGTTTAAGCCTTTGTACTGGTCTATCACCCATGCCTGGAATGCACTCTATCCTACCGCCATCTCATAGAACTCTCTCTTCCTTAAATGTGCAGTTCAAGCACCAGCTTTTATACAAAGCCTTTCCTAAGCCTAGTATCTAGCCTAACTGATGATATACTCCTTCCCAAGCTACCTATTTTTAGCTATTATGTATTTGTTTTCTTCATGTTTATTCTGTGTACTTATGTATCAAGGATTTTTGATTTTGTTGGTATAGGAACTCTCTCCACAAATGCAGATCACAACCTTCCAACCTGTCTGTAAGTTTTGGTCTTAAAGAAATGCCTTATATTCAAAGAGGCTAAGTAATTTACTCATGGATAAACAACTAGTAAATGTCAGAGGTGGTATTTGAATCCAGGTCTTTCTGACTCACCTCCAACACTATCCACCATATCAGACCAATTTTACTACATGTGTAATGCTGGCTCAAACGGCCAGTGGTATGGGACTCTCTCCTCATTGGTGAAGATCCATGCCCCGTAGTTTCAAGAGGGGCAGTAGGGCAGAATTGGCAAGATCAGGGAGAGAGGAGAGATCCTATTTAGTCTTTTGGGGCTCTTGAGCCTCTCTGTACATGTCTTCTGGCTTCTAGCTTCAGGTAAGAAGGTGGACAATGACAACCTCACTTCAGGTTAATGAAGAGGGAAAAAAAGACTCTGGGAAGAAGCCAACATGTACAACTTTGATCATGTCCCCATTTCCAGCTTGCTACACTAGAGACTTTGGGAGATTTTCTCTTGGGTGAGATTTAGGACTTTCTTTTTTGGTTGAGTTGAGTTACCTCCCTCCCAATGGGAGAGCTCTTTTATTTTGTATTGTCTGTTTATATTCTCCTATGTATGCTTTCCCTGATTTGTTGTGCTGTTGATTTGGATAAATATGTTTCTTTGCTATTTGCTATGTATGTTAACTGTTAATATTAGTGGGAAGAGAGTCAAGCCTTGAATGTAAAGCTTGTGGTCTTCCTTTCTCCATTATGGAACAATCAGTCTAGCTTAAACATAAAACTTACTTCCCCTAGACTAACAATATGTGTGCATACACATATATATGCATCTATTTTAGCCTCCCTCTAACATTTCTGTTCTCTCACACATGACATCCCCATGCTACATGTTTTGAGGACACACTTGTTACACATGAACTAATTATTGGATGGGTGACTATGAGAATGATCATGAAGGAAAATCCTATAGTATCTAGAGTTGAGAGATAGGGAGATGTGAGTTGAAAATATCCATGTTTTTGTGTTTTGTTGATTGGAAGAACAAGAACACCATTGTTAGAAATAGAGGAGTCTGGTTAGGGGGAGGAACACTGACGATGAGTTTGGTTTCGTAAATATTGAGTTTGAAAAGACAAACCCTCCAGTTGGAGATAGCCAAAGTATAGCTGAAAATGAAGATTTGGAACCCAGAAAATAGATCAGTCCTAGAAGTATAGATCTGGGAGTTACATATATAGAAACATGGTTGAAACTATGGGAGTGGATGAGATCTCTGAAGGAAAGAGCAGACAGAAGAGAAGAGAACCTTAGGGAAGACCGATCTTTTGGGGCTGGACAA
Source organism: Vombatus ursinus (assembly GCF_900497805.2). Classification (NCBI taxonomy): domain Eukaryota; kingdom Metazoa; phylum Chordata; class Mammalia; order Diprotodontia; family Vombatidae; genus Vombatus; species Vombatus ursinus. The sequence continues at coordinate 51,040,509 of NW_020954585.1, forward strand.
ACGAGAGCACCAGCGAAGGTGACTTTGGATTTTGTCTACTGTATTAGGGAGAAAAGAATTTATCTTTTTCTATTTAGGGAAACTAGGTGGTGTAGTGGATAGAGCACTAGGCCTGGAGTCAGGAAGAACTGGGTTCATATTTGGCCTAAGACACTAGCTGTGTGACCCTGGGCAAGTCACTTAACCCTGTTTGCCTCAGTTTCCTCATCTGTCAAATGAGCTAGAGAAGGAAATGGAAAACCACTCCAGTATCTTTGCCAAGAAAACCCCAAACTGGGTCTTGAAGGACTGGACATAACTTAAACAACTGAACAACAAGTGGTTGTGAGTTGAATTTGATAAAAATAAAAAACCTCAGGATACCAGTTACGACAACTATAAAAAAACCTAGCCTTTCAGGTACAAAAATCACTAACATGCCATGCAGGCACCATGTCAGTTTCTGCAACCTTACTAAATAATTTCTCTGGTCCATCTATTCAATTTCCTCAGCTTCTTTTCCTACTTAATCTCTGGGGCACCATCTTTTTTTCTGAGGGGAAAAAAAAGAACTCCCACAATGTTCAGCCCTAAACGTCTATGATACTAGGTATTTCTGTTTTCTCACTGGTTAGTCTGGTCTCCCTATTCAATCAATAAGAATATATTAAGTTTGTATTATGTGCCCAATACTGGTCGGGGTGTTGGGCATGCATAAACAAAAATGAAACCATCCCTGCCCCAAAGGAGGTTACATTTTATTAGCATGAAAATGGTAATATTTAAAATCTTTTCCTGACTCTTGCAGTACAAATGGATCCCATTTACAGAATTTTTATGGGACTTCTAGAATTATTACATCACATTCAAGTTCATTATAATGTATATAGTCAGGAATTGCTTCTCTCCTTCATTCAAGCTTTCTAACCCAATTTTGGCCCCCACAGTTCTAATGGAGTCGTAGCTATATCATGGAAGCAAGAGCACAGGCCCTGAAGTCAGGAAGAAATGATATCAAATCCAGACTCTGACACTTACTAGCAGTGACCGTGAGCAAGTCATGTAACGGCTGTCTGCCTCAGTTTCCCTAACTGTAAAAATGAGGATAATAATTACACCTACTTCCCAGGATCAAATGAGTTAATATTTGTAAAATACTTGGCACATGGTAGGCATTTAATAAATGTTTGTTTTCTTTCTTCCTACAATAACAATGGAAGTCAATTGTTGCAATTTATAAAAGAATGTCTTGTTTGTCTTTTTAAGTTAAAGCAAACATTTGGTAAATTTGAAGTGGAGGGGGGGTTATTTTGCAAAAGTAGCCTAGGTGGTTACTGCTTTTAAGTACTTTATCCCTTTTGTTGTAATTGTATTCAAATGTGATATGATATATTCTTAATGACATTTAACATTTTTAAACTGCATTGGTTTTTAAACATTTAACATTTTTAAAATGCATTGGTTATTCCATAGTTTTAAAAAGAAGTAAACATTGTGAAATGGAAACTCATGGTTTTATATTAAATCCTCTTTTTATGTTGTCCTGAATACATGGAAATGTTCTCTTTTTTTTGGTCTTTTTATATCAAGTTCAAAATCAATAAAAATTAAATTTTAAAAATGCAATGCTCAGTTTCCCTATCTATAAAGTGAAAGAGTCAAACTAGATCCTTTGTAAGATCCTTACCAGTTCTAACAGCCTGTATGTCTAATAGTCCATGGTTTGTTTTTGACATTTTATGTTTTGGGGTGAATAGACCTTACTGTCTTATCATACTCAGTACCCAAGCTGTAGATCAATGACATTTCTATGGGCAGCTTGGTGTAGTATAAAAATGCTAGACTTGGAGTCTGGAAGCCCATGTTCAGTTCCCATCTTTAATACTTCACTGAGGTGTAGCCATAGGCAAGTCATTGGGCCTCAGTTTTCTTATCTCTAATAAGAATGATAATGCCAGCACAAGATTTATAGATTTAAAGCCAAAAAAAACCTTAGAGGTCATGTATTCCAACCTCCTCATTTTACATGTAAAACTGCCTTGGAGATACAGAGAATCAAACTGAATCACAGATCATATCTACTCATGCCAACCACAAGCCATATCTCTATATTTACACAGCCTCACATTTAAATCCTACCTACCTACAAATGAGCAAACTGACACTTAGATTAAGTGACTTGTCTATGCATTCATACAGCTACTCAGCCGCAGATCCAGATTTGAATCAAGGTTACTGGCTCCAAAATCCAGTGTTCTTTAAGAAGACAAAAGGCTTTCAAATCGTCTCATACCAAGATTTACTAAATTTTAGTTGGCATGAATCAGCTCTATCTTTTCAATGAAGAGACTCAAATGAAAACCCTCAGGGAAATTATGGTATCTATGACTTTCAACTCAATATTTTTCCCCAATTACATGTAAAAACAATTTTTAACTTTTTTTCCCAAATAGTAAGTCCATGGTTTGTTGCTCAGTTGTTTTTCAGTCATGTCTGTCTCTTTATGACCCCATTTGGGGTTTTCTTGGTAAAGATACTAGAATATTTTGCTACTTCCTTCTCTAGCTTATTTTACAGATGACTTCAGGATGAGTGCTCTATCTACTGTGCCACCCAGCTGCCCCAGGCCATGGTATTATTCCCCAAAAGCATTTTGAAGAACCACTTTGCCACTCTCAAGTATTAGCGTTTTGTCAGTTTAAGGAATGCAAAATTGAGATGCGTAGGATTAAAAGTTGATGATGAGTGATGATGACATAGTTTTGGAAATGTCCCTTTAAATAGAAACATTCAGATTTCAAAGGGATGCACTAAGTACCACCTCTTCTCAGGCTTCCTACTCACAAGCCATGCCCTTACAGCAGGATATATATATAAATGGATCATGTCCTGTTTATAAAACTTGTATTAATAGGAAATCCTTTCATTACAAAAGTTTGCTTTTTGTAAAAAATCCTGTGAAGCTTGAAAAACAAACAACAGATGAATGTTCAGTATAACATTGACATACTAAATCATGGATCTATGGGCAAGTTAAGTGCCGTAATAGATAGTGCTCTGTGCCTGGAGTCAGGAAGATTCATTTTCCTGAGTTCAAATCTGGCCTCAGAAACTTACTAGCTGTGTGACCCTGGGCAAGTCACTTCACCCTGCTTGCCTCAGTTTTCTCATCTGTAAGATAAGCTGGAAAAGGAAATGGTAAAACTCACCAGTATCTTTGCCAAGAAAACCCCAAATGGGGTCACAAAGATCACAACAACAAGGTAGATATTAAAGGCAACTAAATGGCTCAGTGGATTGACTACTGGACCTGAAGTCAGGAAGACCTGAGTTCAAATCCAACCTCAGACTCTTACTAGCTGTGTGACCCTGGGCAAGTCAGTTAGCCTCTGTTTGCCTTTGAGGCAGCTAAGTGGCTCACTGGCCTAGACTCAGGAAGGCCTAAGTTCAAATCTAGCCTCAGACACTCACTAGCTGGCAAATCACTTAACCTCCGTCTGCCATAATCCAGTGGAGAAGGAAATGGCAAGCCATTCCAGTATATTTACCAAGAAAACTCCATACAAGGTCACAAAGAGTCAGACACAACTGAATGACTAAATAACTACATGCAGCTATTAGGTACAGGATATCCCAAAAGTCTTCGTGCAGTTTTGGTGTTGTTCATCCTTTATAGACAAGGAAACTGAGACCCAGAGAGGTTAAGTGACTAGTCCAGGCTGATGGATAGTAAGTGGAAGAGGTAGGATTTGAACTCAGGTCCTCAGCACTCTTTTCACTGTTCTTATGGCTGCTTCCCACTCTATCATGACCTACCTCTAGGTTTATTATGAAGAAGGTACTTTGGGGTTTTTTTTAAATAATTTATTTATTTTTAGTTTTCAATATTCACTTCCCTAAGATTTTGAGTTTTAAATTTTCTCCTCCTCTCTCTCCTCTTCACTCCCCAAGATGGCATGCAATCTGATATAGGCAAAGAAGGTACTTTGTAAACTTTAAAGTGCTGCAGAAAGGGGAATCTGTAGCGTAAGCACAGAAAGATCACTGGCTTGGTAAATACAGAGCCTAGGTTCTAGCCCCACTCTGTCTCCTCATTCTTTGGACCCCAGTTTCCTCCTCTGTAAAATAAGGACCTATACCTAAGGTTCACTAGGTACTAACAATCCAGCCATTCAATGCTTACTTACCATTTGAGCATTTCTAATACAGGAGGGGGATCTTTTCTTCCTGGCTCTCCGCTCCAAAGAGCTGTTTCTCTGTCTTCCCCTCCTAGGACTAGAATACAATTGCTTCCTGTCCGCCTGGGCTTTCCTCTGAGACTCTGTCAGGTCAGGAGTAAGATTGGGCTTCCAGTACTTTGGTTCTGATGCCCCCTCATCAAGGGAATGCATTGTGGAGAGGCTGCTTCCACCTTCCTGGTCATGGGTCTTGGAGCGCCTGCTGGCCGCAATGAGAGAGATGCTCTTTGTACTCACTGCAATCTCTTTCAAGGCCTCTGCACTCAGTGAGGTAGCAAGTGCATCCTCACCCAATTTTTTTATGTTTAAATCCAGACTGGTGGGAGAACACAATTTGGAGACCATCTTTTTCATGCTGAGAGAATTGGGTTTCTGGAAAAAAATCACCACAAGAGAATTACCAAACAGCCCTGCAAAGCTTTGACTAATAGGTAACTCTGGACGGGTCACTTCCTACCCCTGGGCAGATCCCAGTTTCTTCACTGTAAAACTCCTCACTGGAGTTGGACTAAATAATCTCTAAGGTTCTTCCTAGCTCTAACTTATTACAAATCTGTGATTCTGCAAAGGGATTCTTAAGCTTTTCTGTGTTTATGGACCACTTGGGCAGTCTGGTGGAATCTATAGACCCCTTCTCAGAAGAATGTTTTTAAATATATAAAATAAAATAAATTGAATTACAAAGAAAACAAAAATTAACGAAAATAGAGATGTAATTTTTTTCCATCCAAGTTCATGGACCCCCTGAAATCTATCCACAGACCCCTTGAGAGTTTATGGACCTCAGGTTAAGAACTCCTGTTCTGGAAGTAGCTGTATAGAGAGAAGGACTAGAATACTAGATTTCATTGGTATCCAAAAAAAAAAAATCCCAGAGGAAATTCCTCCTACCAATGTAGGTTGGCATCTTTTCTATTAGTCGTAGAAAATTGTCTAGAACACTGAGGTTAAGTGACTTGACCAAAGTCACATAGGCAATATATGTCAGTGGTGGGACTTGAAGTTAGTTCCATCTTGTTTAAACACTAGCTGTCTATTCACTATGTTTATCTAAGTAGTTATTTTGGTTGTTGTTGAGTTGTTTCAGTCATGTCCAACTCTCCATGACTTCATTTGGGGTTTTCTTGGCAAAGATACTGCAGTAGTTTGCCATTTCCTTCTCTAGCTCATTTTACAGATGAGGAAACTGAGGCAAACAGGGTGAAGTGACTTGCCCAGAGTATGTGTCTGAGGCCAGATCTGAACTCAGGTCCTCCTGACTCCAAGGCCAGTACTCCATCCGCTGTGCCGCCTAGATCCTAAGTAATCCTAAGGGCCATTCAAAGGACATAGCATCCCTTCACCCAAATTAAACTTAAGTTCTCAAGGGGAATGGAACAAGGGAATAAGTCATATGTCAAATGCGTACTATTTGCCAGGCTCTGTGCTAAGCACTTTTAAAATATTATCTCATTTGATCCACACAAGAACCCTCAGAGATAGGCGCTATCATGATCCCCATTTTACAGCTGAGGAAACAGAGAAAGACAGAGTTTAAGTGACTTGCCTGGGATCACATAGAACTCGTAAATGGGGTAGGATTTGAACTCAGGTCCTCCTGACTCTAGGTCCAAAGCTCTATCCACTGTGCAACCTAGATGCCTCAAGGAATTATGAGAACATGTAGTGGATTTTTTCACAGCCTAGCCACCTTGATACCTTGAACTATGCAATGTAAGACACCACCCATTTTAGTTTAGGCTGATTCTTTTACACACAAACCAATATTTGACCTGGTCCTCAGTCTATCCTGTGACTCCAGTGTTTACTGAAATGCAAAAATTACTAGACTGTAAAAACCACATGGACTGTTGGCTGGCTTTCAAGTTCTACCACTACCAGCAAATGTGAAGTCAGTCATTTGCTTTCAGTTTTGTCAGCCTTCTGTCAATCAATCAATCAATCAATCAACATACATTTATTACATACTACTATGCACCAGCCAATATGCTAGACACTAGGGATGCAAGACAAAAGACAAATTATCCAGGCCCTCGAGGAGCTTACCTTCTATTGGAGCAGATAATTCATACCCGTTTCTCATAATCCTCACTCCTATTAAGACCCATCCCTCTAACAAAGAACTAGTATTAGTTATTTGCCCTTCTCTGTGAATCTAAATCATATACCTTCTCCCATAGGTATCTCTAGCTCCAGAGTAAGAGGCATTGTGGTATAATGGAGAAAATGGTAGTTAGAGTCAACGGACCTGAGTTTGAAATCTGCCTTTACACTTAACTAATTTTTTTTTAACCTTGGTCAAATCATTTCCCTCTCTAGATAACAATTAAAGAACGTGGATACAAATTCCATTTGTACAATCCCAGCTCTGCTACCTGCTACCTACATGATCATTTTTGTTGTTGTTCATTTGTGTCTGACTCCATATGACCCCATGGACTTTTGTCCATGGGGTTTTCTTGGTAAAGATACTGGAGTGGTTTGCCATTTTTTTCTCCAGTGTGCCCCCATTTTACAGATGAGAAACTGAGGCAAATAAGGGTTAAGTGACTTGCCCAGGGTCATACAGCTAATAGTACCTGATGCTGGATTTGAACTAAAATCTTCCTGACTTTAAGCCTGGTGCTCTATCCACTGCACTACCTAGCTGCCCCTCCATGATCATTAGCAAGTCAGTTAACCTCTCTTGGATTCAGTTTCTTCACCTGTAAAATGAAAGGGTCGGGTTAGACAACCCCAAAGTTTCTTCCCAACTCTGAATCTATGATCCTATAAAAAGGTTTTGTCCTTGGAAAATAATTTGAAAGATCAGCATCTTCCTCAAGCCATTGAAGTCATAATAGGTCTCTATCCTGTCCTAGTCTACGACACGGTATTATTCTACTTGGCCAGAACACTCTGGTGGTCTGATGCTATTCAAGTTCATGCAAAAAGATTATTTCATGATTAAATGAATTATTAAATATTAAAATATTACTTAATCTTTCCCTGGGAGTAGAATAGCATCAAACTACCTAACCCTAACCCTAACTCCCTACATGCATTTCTAGCTGCTATCTATTGAAAGGGCTAGTGAGAGTCTCCCTTCAAAGAACCCCTTCCCCATTCTCTATTCCACTGGTTCTAAATGTGACCCTGCCTATACTTCCAAGAACAGAGTGACCAGCATGGAGGTTCATGAAGAGGCTGTGGTAGATATACCAACCTCATGAACCGGAGGAGTTATCAGGAGGTGGAAGGAAGTCGGAGTGAGAAGGGTATCTCTCTTTCCTGGCTTTTTAGATGGAGTGACTTTTGATGACTTGTAACCTTCACTGGAAGCACAAAAACACAGATAAGCAGAAGTCAAACTGCATGTCTACACTTGTCAAAGGAAAAGGGAGGGGAGAAATAGATATCAATCAACAAGCATTTATGAAGCACCTACTACATACCAGGCACTATGCTAGGCCCAAAGGATAAAAGAGAGAAAGAAATAATATCTGCCTTCAAGGAACTTACTTTCTATCAAGGGAGACAACATGTGCCTATACTTAAATGTAACATATATACAAAATATTGGGGAGAGAGATTAGCAAGTAAGGGAGAGTGGATCAGGTAATGCTTTACATAAAAAGCTTAGCTTGAGCTAAGTTTTGAAGGAAAGTAAACGTTCTATGAGATAGAGGTGAGAAAGAAAGAAGTACATTCCCAGAAGGGCAATTGGAGTTAAGTGACTTGCCCAGGGTCACACAGCTCGTGTCAAGTGTTTGGTCTGAGGTCGGATTTGAACTCAGGATCCTCCTGACTTCAGGGCCAGTACTCTATCCACTGCGCCACCTAGCTGCCCCCAAAATATTTTTTTAAAAGCAAGTTCATGGACCCTAGGTTGAGAACCCCTGTTTCTAGATAAAGGACCCAAAAATTGAATAACTTTGAGATTGGTAGAAATAACTCAAGATTGGCATCTGTGAGCATAATTAGTACTTAAAAGAAAAATATTTTGAGTTTAAGATTAATCCCTTAATATTAAAAATAGAACCCAAGAAAAGAATTATCCTTGGACTCCTCTTCTGGGCTATGATCCTAGAAAAAGGAAATGACAGCAATCTCTCCATTACCTGTCTGGTTCTATAACGATAGGTGGAAGTTCAAATTTTGCTCCCCAAGGAAGGTCTTTCCTATTGTCAATCTGGTCTCTGCTGGTATCCTCCTTCTGCAGCTCCATCTGTTGAGCTATATTCAGAACAGAACCATCCTGGGACCACAAAGAAAGAGAGCTGGGTAAGATCAGGTGCGGACACAGCATGGACTATTTAGTTCAAATAACTCCCATGGCACCTTTTGGGGAAGTCCTACTGTCCTAATGAAGCACCTTTGGAAATCAACCCACTAAACAGCTTCCTCATTAAGGTTTACAGTTTGTTTTCAGCTGAGCTTTGTCTGGCCACTGAGGGAAAGAAGAGATGCTCTGCAGAAGGGGTTAAATCAGCAGGGACTTACACAGATTATCCATTTCCCCAGCTTCTCCATTTTGCATGTCACTTAAGAAGGCACTTGTTTATGGAGTGCCCTTTGTTGAAAGAGGCTTTCTGAGACATGCCCCAGTGTGGAGCTTCTCATAAAACTTGTCCTTGGGATCAGCAGCCTTTTCAGCATACAACCCTATAATAAATAACCCAAATAGCCTTCCTAACTCACTAAATTTAAAGCCTTGAGAAAGCTCAATATCCTTGAGTCATTCTGTGAGAGTAAGTCCAGCAATAATGGCCCAAAGGCCACAAATAGGGAGTTTGAATATCAACTAGCTAACAATTCCCCAAGAGTCTTCCCTCCCCACACTAGCATGAATCAGCACCAATACCCTAGTCAAGACCCCTTGCTGCCTTCCCCCAATGCCTGGTCCTGCTTGACTCAGATAAGAACCCTATAAAAACCTACCAGACTTTGTTAGGTTGGGTGACCCCCTCATTCCCTTTAGACACCCAGCAGGATATACAATTCCACCTGGAATTGACCTGTTTCCTCCTTCCTCCCTGACTGCCTTCCATATTGTAAGGATGTCCCTTCAATAAAGCTGATTTGCTTCACTGTCTTGTCGTTTGACTTTGTGTCGTTGCGTTCCAAATTTCCTCGTATTAGCCCTTGGTATAACGAACCTTCCTGTTGTTTAGTTGTTTTTCAGCCATGTCCAACTCTTCCTGACCCCTTTTGAATTTTTCTTGGCAAAGCTACTGGAGTGTTTTGACATTTCTTTCTCCAGCTCATTTTACAAATGAGGAAACCAAGGCAAACAGGGGTTAGTGACTTACCCAGGGTCACATAGATAGTAAGTATCTGAGGTCACATTCGAACTCAGATTCCTGATTCCAGTACTTCCTGGAGCTCTATCTACTGTGCCACCTAGCTGAACCTTCCTGAGTCTGCATTAAGACTTACTCATCAACTGATAGACCCTTAATTGAGATAAAAATTTTCTATTTACCTCTATCAACATTACAGGATTATAAGATTAAGAGATGAAAAGAGTGTTAAATGTCATCTAACATCATGGAAATTCCAGTGTAATGGATTTTAGAGCTGGAAGGGCCCTGAGAAGTTCAACCCCCTCATTTTATAGGTGAAGAAAATGAGACCCTGAGAGCAGAAGTGATTTGCCCAGGCTACATATATAGAAAGTAGATTCAAACTCAGTTAGAAGGGTGGGTAATAGGCAGAGCACAGAAGCTCTTTCTTAGGAAAATAAATTAAGGGTGGAAATAATAAAGAGTACCTGCAATCTGGCTAAGATCATTGCCTGCCCTGCCTTCTGAAGAGATTATTGACATATCTAAGGTGCACTGCCTAGAGCGCTGGACCAGGAGTCCGGAAGTTCTAAGTTCAGATTTTGCCTCTGACGCTTATTTGCCGTGTGACCCTGGGCAAATCACTTAACTTCTGTCTGCCTCAGTTTCCTCAACTGTAAAATGAGGATAATAACAGTACCTACCTCCCCTGGTTTTTGTGAGGAACAAATGAGATAAAATTTGTAAAGTGCTTAGCACAGTGCCTAGCACTTAATTGTTTGTTGTTGTTGTCTGTCCTTCATTCTCAAAGAGGACCATGACATCAGGGAGGTGATGCCATGACATGCAAGTGAATTGGATTTAAGGGAGGGAGGGCTGTGCAAAGTCTCCAGCCTCACTTTCTCCTCCAGAGCCATCTGGGTCCAGTGGTAAGATATAGAACAGGACAACAGCACTATATAAATACTTATTCCCTTCATTCCCCTCCCCTCCTTCTCTAACTTCAAATTCAGGAATCTTTCCACATACTATAAGTTAAAACAAAAAACAAGTGAGTGATTGTAATAAATTTAGGCTCCATTTGTGCTAAGAACATCCCCAAAAGATGTAAAATTCATGTTTGAAACCTATCTGGTTTCAGTTTGAGTAGATACCAGTCACAGAAAGTGACAGCTACTGTCATTGCAGGTTCTAAGCTATCATTAAAAGACATTCAGTGTGGAAGCATATTCCAAACTTCCTCTTTAGTTCAACTAGAAATATTAAAATATAAATATTTCTCTAGCCTAAAACCCCTTTCCAGACATCCCCTTAAAATTATAGGTAATAGCTGGAGAACAAAAGACCTTTGTTAGGAAAATTTTCATTTTTCCATAAGTGAAATAAAAATTTTCTATAAACTATTCATATTCCCAAAGGGTGGAAATAACAAAGAATAACTCCAGTCTGGTTAAGATCATTGCCTTCCCCCATCCAACACACTCCTCACACCCCACACACCCCTTCACCTCCTGCTTCTGAAATGAATGGGCTATTGACATATCTAAGGACAGTCTCTTCTTTATTCATATCCCACTGTTCCAGGAAACACTTGAGCGGAGCAATTAAGGAAGGACCTGGATAATGACTATCGTTCTAGAATATTGACCCCAAATTGTATTTTGTATTATGAATTGTATTATGATCTTTTCCTTGTTCAAGATTCCTATAAATATTACTCAAATTTTCTTGGCAGAGGAATAGATCCACAAGCTTTGGGGCAGGGGGAAGGGAATTATGTCAATTTGTACCTCTTTCTCTAAGCTAGAAAATGATTGGATATTGATTAATGTTAATTTAAATTATTTCTAGCAGGCATGTGTCTAAATGAATAATGCAGTATTAATATTTTTTTCTTCAACAGAAGCTATTAGTCTTCTGTACCAGCAAAGACCAAAAATAAGTCTGTTACTGTTGTTTTCTCCAAAAGCAAACTTTTCACAGAAGTTCAGGAATTCCTCCATCCCAGTAGTCCTTGTGAATCCAGGGCTTAAGGAGAAAGAAAACTACCTCAGACGAAATAAAAGAGTTACCTATTTTGTATGTTTAATATGATTGTACATATATAATCTATATCAGATTGCTTGCTGTCTGGGGGAAGGGAGGGAGGGAGAAAAAAGTTTGGAACTCAAAATCTTATAAAAGTGAACGTTGAAAACTATTTTTACATGTAATTAGAAAAAAATGAAATACGTTTTTTTTTAAACTTGAGGGTTTTTGTTTTTGTGGTGAAGCAATTGGGGTTAAGTGACTTGCCCAGGGTCACACAACTAGTAAGTGTCAAGTGTCTGATCTGAGGCCAGGTTTGAACTCAGGTCCTCCTTACTCCAGGGCCATTGCTCTATCCTCTGCACCACCTAGCTGCCCCCAAAACTTGAGATATTTAAAAAAAAAAGAGTTACCTATTTTGTCAACATTTAGAGGCAAATCACTACTAGATAATTTACTTGTGCAATTAAATTCTACTATCATTCACAGAAGACCACAGTGGTCAGGTAAACTACTCTCCACAAAGGAAATCTCACTCAGCCCAGATCACAAATCTCCCCTAATACATCCCCAACAAGTGTTCACCAAGTTTTCACTTGAAAACTCCAATGAAGAAGAGCCCATTCTCTCCTGAAATTGCCTAATCCAATTTTTTTTTCTGTTTTTGGTTTGGAGGCAATCAGGGTTAAGTGACTTGCCCAGGGTCACACAGCTAGTAAGTGCCTGAGGCTGGATTTGAATTTAGGTTCTCCTGACTCCAGGGCTGGTGCTGTATCTACTATACCACCTAGTTGTCCCCTCCTAATCCACTTTTGAACAGCACTAATTGTGAAGAAGTTTTTATTTACATCACACCATAACCTGTTTCTCTGCAACTTCCCTTCATTCTTCCTGTTGCCCCCTAAAACCAGGTACAAGTCTCATTCCTCTCCCCACTAGACAACCCTTAAAAAATTTCCCCACACACACACCCCTAAATCTTCCCTTCAAGTTAAATATTCTCCATTCTTCCAGTGATCTTCATATGGTATGGCCTTGAGGTCGTTCCCAATCCTGGTTGCCCTTTTCTGGGTGCACTCCAACTTGTCAATGTCTCTCTGGAACTGAACACAGGGCTCTAGATGTGGACAAGGCATGGCACAGCAAAACCATCCCCGCCTATGTTTTAGATGCTATGCCTCTCTTAAAGAATACTAAAACTTCATCAGCTTTTTCAGCTGCTAAGTTGAATTGATTTTGTAGTTCAACCAGTAGTTCACTAAAGTTTCCAGATCTGTTTTACTTGAATGGTTATCTAGCCTTGTTTGTTCCATCTTGAATTTGTGAATCCGATTTGTTTAACCCAAGTGTAGAACTTAAGTTTCTCTCTATCAGATTACATTGTATTTCATTTGGCCTGTGGAGATTTTTTTTTGGAATCTGACTTTGTCTTCCAACTTTACAGCTACCATTCCTTGTTATAATGCTCCAGGAATCCAAAAATCTTCATATTTCAATCCACCATCCTTATCTTGGTGCAATGGAAAGATCACCAAACTAGGAGTCAGAAGACCTGGAGTCCATTGCCAGCTCCACCACTACTGGTTGTGCAGCTTTGGGCAGGTCACTTGACTTCTCTGAGACTTATTTTCCTTGTATGTTAAAATTATGGGGTTGGGCTACCTGAACCTCAAGGTTTCTTCCAATCATTAAAATTGTTTAGAATTAACATTCTATCCAATCTCATCAATGTACTAGATACTGTGAATGAAACAAAGAAATTTAAGACATAGGACACAGTCCTTGCCTGCAAAGTGTTAGTTGAGGGTCAGCCTAAGTGGAGATTAATGGAAATACTTTAAAAAACTTAATAACAGTATAAAGGTTAAATAATAACATAAGCTATGTCATTTGACTCTCTCTCTCTCTCTATATATATATGTATATGTATATATCTATTATAAATCTATATATATCTAGGTGGAGATTAATGGAAATACTTTAAAAAACTTAATGACAACATAAGGGTTAAATAATAACATAAGCTATGTCATTTAACTCTCTCTCTCTCTATATATATATGTATATGTATATATCTATTACAAATCTATATATTATACATTATAAATGTATATATACATTATAAAGTGAATGGTATAGTCTATAAGAGCTACAAATTGAGAGGAGGCAGATCCCTTTCACCATCTGGCCTCACCCTATTTTTTAGACTTCTTTTATACTCCTTCCAGCACTCTTTTGGTCAACCAAACTGGCCTCTTTTCTTCTTTCTCACACCTATCATTCCATCTCCTATCCCTGTGCCTTTTCATTGGCCATCTCCCATGCCTGATGTCTACTCTTTCCTCGCCTCCATCTTTTAGAATCTCTGTCTTCCTTCAAGACAAAGCTCAATCACTACTTTCTCTACATACGGACTTTTCCGATTCTCTAATGGCTAGTGTCCTTCCTCTCCCAGCTACCTTGTATTTAACTCTCTTGTATTTATTTTGTATTCATTCTGTGTGTATTTGTAAGAGTGGATGTTTCACAGACACCTCTATTAATGAAACAGCAGAAGGCACAAAAACCTTAATTGATATCAATCAATAGGCAGAGTAAATTAGATATTAAGGAATTTTTCTAAATTTCATCACAATGCAAAGACAAACTCTTAATCAAATTACAAGGCTCATAAGACGTTGGGCCATTAGATGATGGCATAAGACACCACATAGGAAATATCTTAGGCTATAGACAGAAAGAGCACTTAGTCCAGTGGTGAGTTCACAAGCATCAGACCAGTCTAATGGTTCTGTGTTGTTGTGGTTTGTCCTTCATTCTCGAAGAGGACCATGACATCAGGAAGATGATGCCATGACTTGAAAGTGAATTGTATTTATGTGAGGCAGGGTTGTGCAGAGTCATCAGCCTTACTTTCTTCTCCAGAGCCATCTGGGTCCAGTGACCAGGTATAGATCGGGACAACTGGAGATGGCCCAGCAATAGGGATGCTAAATAGAGGCAAAAGAAAGCTCCTGCCTTCAAGGAGCTTAAAATTTAATGAAGCAGCTTAGATTTAGAGCTGGAGGGGAATCTAAGAAATCATCTACACATAAGCCAGCAAATAGCCCATTTCTATCTACCTATGAACCATTATAGAATTCCAGTCAAGACCCTGAGAGGAAATTGCTCTTGCAGGAAAGAAAGCTAGCTCTCTCTGTGTGTCTTTGTCTTTGTCTCTGTCTCTGTCTCCTCCCCCCCCCCCCTGCCTCTGTCTGTCTCTGTCTCTCTGTCTCTGTCTCTCTCTCTTTCTTTCTCTCTCTCTGTCTCTCTGTCTCTCTCTCTCCCTCCCTTTACACCCCCGCCCCTGGTGACAATGTTATTAGAGAAACTGGACCATTAACCAACAATTCATCTAGAGGATACACCAAAGACAAACATGGATATAGAAACACAGCTGCCCTAGAGAAGAAGCAGTTTCGAGTATGATCCCTAGCACCAGAGAGAAGTACTGGTTGTGGACTGTAGAAAGGCCCCAAATCTCAGAGTCCAGAAGACAGCTATACTCAAGGAGCACTTCTTTAGCCTTCTGTGAAGGATGAAAAGGACTTTCAGCAATCAGGAGTTGTGTTACCCCTTGATCACAGTGTTTTATACACATGTGCCTGGTTATCATTGTACTCTAAGTTTCAGCCCACTCTTCTGCTGGACTCTGTATGAACTTGTGGGAGAGTATACCCTAGACTTTGGGAGGAAAGTGTATTGTACCAACTTTTATAACTATACTATCATATTAATACTTTTGCCAAAAGCTCAGTGAGGCTGCTGGATGATCACCAAAAGGAAATACAACAGTGGGGGCTCATGCATGACTTTACTAGAAACCTAGCCTCTCAAGGGTACCCCAAGTACTCTGAGAGAAGTAGTTGGTGGCTTCTAGGGACCTGACCCACCAGTAGGATTAGGAATTGGGGAGGTAGCCCCATAAAAAGTGCTACATATTTATTTGAAATATTCTTATATGTGTTCATATTGTGAATGTTAAGTTCCTCAAGGATAGAGATTGTCTCATTCTTCATATTTGTATCCCCCACATCTAGCACGTAGTTGGAATTTAATAAAAGCTTGTTGATTGACTGACTAATTTATTGGAATGGGAAACTCCCACTAGTCCCAAGTCATGCTGGTCTCACCATAGTCTCCAAAGACACCCGGCCCAGTTCTACTTCTGAGCTTTTATTCATGCTATTCCCTCACTTTCCTCTACACCAAAATAAAGTACTACCACTGCAAAGAACCCAGATTTTAAAATCATCAGAAAGGTTCAAATCCAGCCTCAGACACAAAACTCTCACTAGCTGCGTGACTCTGGGCAAGTCACTTAACCCCAATTGCTTCACCAAAAACAAAAACATATATATATTTTTATATATATGTATGGGGCAGCTAGGTGGCTCAGTGGATAGAGCACCGGCCCTGAAGTCAGGAGGACCTGAGTTCAAATCTAGCCTCAGACCAAACACTTGACACTTAATAGCTGTGTGACCCTGGGCAAGTCACTTAACCCCAATTGCCTAAAAAAACAAACAAACAAACAAACAATAAAATCATCAAAAAGAGCTAGATGGCACCTTAGAGGGTCAAAGTCCAACCTCACAGTTTACAGATTATGAAACCGAGGCCCAAGGAATGTTAAGGTGACTTGCCCTGGACCATACAGGTAGTGAGTATCAGTGGCATAATTTGAACTCAGGTCGTCTGACTCTAAGTCCAACAAAATTCCCATAGTCGCCTTTAGAGGTTTTCTTGTCCAAACCCCTCATTTTACAGATGAGGCACTTGAGGCCCAGAGAGAAGAAAAAACTTGTCTAAAGTCACAAAGGTAGTTAGTGAAAGAGCTAGGATTTGAACTGAAGTCCCATGACTCCAAGATCAACACTGCCCTTCCCACTGTACCATATTACCTCCCAATTCAACCCTCAATTATTGAGCCCCAACTATGTTCAAGGAGTTCTGTTTAGCACTGGGGATATAAGGAAAGATATAGTTGTCTCTGTTCTCAAGGCGCTTACCTTGTCCTGGAAGGGTATGACAACCCCTACCTGAGCAGAACCTCTCTCTCAAGTTCTTCCTCTACAAAGTCTTCTCCAACCTCGCTAGCTCATGCTGAGCTCTCCCTCCTCTGAACTACCAGAGCTATGAACATCTACAGCCCTAGACATTTCCAAAACAAGAGTGTGCCAGATAAACTAGAAGGTAAACCAGTCTTACCCTGAGGGAGTTAAACATCACTGAGTGGAGCAGAAGCAAACGATTTAGGGTCCCCTCCTCTAATTCTTGAGAGTAAAGTCGATATCTCTTTTCCAGCGGCTCTGGTACAGGAATCCAGTTATCTTCATCACATCCCACAAAAGCAAAGATGTTCCAATAAAAGATGAGACAAAAAAAAAAATCAAGTGAGATATCCATCCCATATTTGTGCCTCCTTAATAAGATTATAAGCTATTTGAGGATAGAGGGGACATGTCCTTGCATGGAACTTGTTCAAAAGTCTACTGAGATTCCACTGTTGTAGGACTTCAAAAAATTCAACCAATTTTGGAAAAGCAGGACTGTGCTAAGTAACAGCAACACAGACAAACCAAGACAAAGGACTGGGGGTTACCATACTCCAATGTCTCTTCCCATAGACCTCTCCCTAAAATCTGATCATCTTATGGCCTTAAACAAAACTGAACCAGGCCACCATCCCAACACGATCACTTCACAAACATTACGCCTATGAAATTGTCTTCTGACTTGTGGGATAAGCAGGGTCTTCAGACACCATGCTCACAAGCAGTTGTTTTCTCATTAAAGCAGAGTTTTCCAAACTGTAAGATATACCTGCCTGGAAGGGAATGAGATTCTGGAATGGGGATAAGAGGAGCATGAAGCATTGGCCAACATTATGGAATAAATTTAAGTACAACTCCAGAACGAATATATCCATTTTTAAAAAATGGAAACAAAGTTCAAATCAAAGACATAGGATTTCCAGATAGAATGTAAGCTCGCTGAGAGTAGGCATTGTTTTACTCTTTGTATCTGTACCTGTTGGACCTAGCACAGTGCCTGGAACAAATTAGACACTTAATAAATGCTTAATGATGGATCAAGTTATTGATTGATCATAAGTCCATAGGATCACAGGTCCAGATCTGGAAGGGACGTTAGAGGTCATCTAAAGTCGATTCGCTCCTTTTATAAATGAGGAATCAAGTCAGCAAAAACTACTAAACTTGCTAACTTACTAAACTTAGTGTAAACATGCTCTTGTTGTTCAGTCGTTTTCAGTTGTGTCTGACTCTTCATGATTCCATTTGGGATTTTCTTAGCAAAGATACTGGAGTAGTTTGCCACTTCCTTCTCCAGCTCATTTTACAGATGAGGACACTGAGGCAAACAGGGTTAAATGACTCACCTAGGGTCACACAGCTAGTATCTAAGGCCAGATTTGAAATCAGGAATATGAGTCTTCTTGACACCAGGCCACTGAACTAAACTTTGAATTCACTCCAAATAATAATAAATGCAGCCCAGAAATTATTTAATATGGTATGCACAAATGAGGTCAAATTTGAGGAAAATTTAAAGGATTTTATCAACAAATGTGCGTTACATTCTTTTTATAGTATATTGAAGACTTATCTGTGTGTTGTTATAAACACTATAATAAAGTCTTGATTAGAATAAAATATGAACTAAGAAGATTATTCCCATAGATTTTTTAAAAATCAAGTAGGGGTAGAGGGTGGCCATCCCTGCATAAAATTTGGAAATTATTGCCTTAAGGCAAAAGGGGGGAGTGGGAGGGCAGGGTTGGACTAGGTGAGAAAGGGATGCAGTTTTCCAAAAGTTCGAGCTGCTCTTTCACAACAATCATAACAGATGATCACGTATGGTGTAACTTCAAGGGTCTAAGGTAGGCTTCTGTCCAAAATTACCTCCCTCACTCAGTGGATGAAGCCTGAAAATTTAAAGTGTTTTTCCCTTTGCTTTTGACTCCAGAGGTATCAAACTCACAGAGGGCCAGAAGCCTACAACACTTCCTGGTGTAACCTGAACCAGATTAAAATGTAATTGGAAAATGTTTAATGAAATAAATAAAAATACAGTAAAACATTGATAATGTTAATTTGTGGTTTTCTAAGTCAATATACAGTTCACTGGAATTCCTGTCTATATGAGTTTGACATCACTTCTAAAACATTCAAATGAAAATATTAGTCAATCCAAGACTGCTTAAAAGAAGCTCAGTTTCCAGGAAGAGGGGATAATAGGCCCCCACTGTACTTTGCCCTGGTTGGGCCATATCTGGTACTGGGTTCAGTTCTAAGCATTCAGTGTTAGAAAGGACACTGATAAGCTAGAGAGTGTACAGAGGAGAGCAGTGAAGATGGTGATGGCCTCATGTTTGTGCTATGAAGAATAAGTTAAAGGAATTGAAGATGTGGTAGATGGTGCAGTGGATAGAGCACTGGATCCTGAAGTTAGGAAGACTGATCTTTCTGAGTTCAAATCCAGGCTCAGATACTTCCTAACTGTGTGACCCTGGGCAAGTCACTTAACCCTGTTTGCTTCAGTTTCCTCATCTGTAAAATGAGCTGGAGAAGGAAATGGTAAACCACTCCAGTGTCTTTGTCAAGAAAACCTCAAATGGGGTCACAAAGAGTCAAACAAGACTGAAAAAACTGAACAACAAGAAGACTAGAGAAAAGGGACCAGTGGGACATTTATACAGGGTACCTATTGCACTAAGACTTCTGGATATCATGAATTTATATTTTCACCAGATTCTTCTCTAAAAACTGGATTTTAGAAGGTCATATTTGAAGCTAAAAGGACAAGGAAGACATGAGCCTGCTTCTAGGAGAAGATGGTGTGTTAACAGATGAACAAAAGAAAACAGAACAGCTCAATTCCTATTTTGTTGAATTGCATTGAACTCTTCTCTAGTGAGCACAATTATATTCAGAGAGAACAAACATTGGAAAGAGGAAATTGAAGTCCAAGAGAACTGAGCAGACAATGGAAAAGTGTCTAATTGCTTTAAAATTATATAGCTCAGAAAAATTATATCCCAGAGTACTAAAATGATAATAATAATAATAAATTTATATTGTGATTTAAATTATGCAAAGCTCTTTATAAATATTATCTCATTTTATTCTCACAACAATCCTGGGAGGGTGGGACTATTATTATCTCCATTTTACAGATGAGGAAACTGAGGCAAACAAAAGTTAAATGACTTGTCCATGGTCACAAAGCCATTAAGTGTCTGAGGCTAGGGGCAGCTAGGTGGAGCAGTGGACAGAGCTCCAGCCTTGGAGACCTGAGTTCCAGTCTGGCCTCAGACACTTGACATTTGCTAGCTGTGTGACCCTAGGTAAGTCACTTAACCCTGATTGCTTCACCAAAATGCAAAAAGAAAAAAAGAAAAGAAAAGAAAAAGAAAGAAAACCATGAAACGTTGGCACTAGAAAGAATATTTTTTTAAAAAGTGTCTGAGGTTAGTCTTGAACTCAGATCTTCCTGATTTGAAAGATCTTACAGATGTGATTAAGTAACTACTGTCATTCAGAAGATGAAATTTGACAGAGGTAATTGCAAAGTCCTTCATTTAACTTCATTTGAAACTAACTCAAAAATAATATCTTGTATTTTATATAGCCCCTTACAGTTTACAAAGTGGTTTGATATCAAATATCAAATCTCTCTACAACTCTGTGATGTAAGAGAGTAAGTGTTCTTGTCCTCTTTTAGGGGAGTGGGACAGATCTCTGATTTCATTGGTGTAGGGAGCAATACATGAAGAAATCCCTCTACCAATGCAGATTGGCAGCTTCTAGTTTTATAGTTATCTAGGACACGATGAAAGTAAGTGACTTGCCCAGGGTCACACAACCTGTAGGTATCTGAGGCAAGGCTTGAATTCAGGCCTTCTGACCCCAAGGCCATCTCTCTAGCCATTATGACATTCTACTTAATTCTCAAAGTGGACCCTCGAAAACTGACTCACAGAGAAGTTATATGATTTGAGCAAGGCCATATGACTAGTGCATTCGAAAGCTGGTCTGCAGGCTCCTACTAATCTAAAGTTCTATTTTCTACAATGTACTCCTTCACCGTGTTAACAATAAGGGAAAAAAGCTAATGTAATTATGACAGATATAGTCAGATATAACATATCCTTAGTAATTAGTAGCAGTATTGTTACTAATACTACTACTTATCAGTATTTACTAAGGATAAATTATATTATATCTATAATATTACATCATAATAATACTAATTTTCCAAGTTAAACTTCCCCAATTTCTTCCACTTTTGCTCCTATAATTTCCAGATTACTCTCCACAGTTAACATATTCATTATGTCAGTTGACCACAAACTTAATAAACTAAAAGTGGATGCGGCTACTAAAAAAGCTAATGCAATTTTGAATTGCTTCATGTGGTTTTTAATTTTTAAATATTTTTTATTTCCATTGATATTTTTCATTTTTACATCATCTTCCTTTCTAAATGTATCCCTTCTCTTCTCCCTCTTCCTTATCCAGTGAACTACCCCTTATGACAAAGAATAAAAGAAAGAAAAACCAAGTGGTTTGGCAAAGCCAATCAGCCCGTCCACCAAGACCGAAAGTATATGGAGCGTTCCACACCTGTAGTTCCCCACCATGGCAGGGAAGGAAGGGAGTACATTTTCTCATCTCTTCTTCAGGACCAAGGCTCAATCATTATAATGGTTTCATTTTATTTTCTTTTAGGAGCCGTATTGTGTTTCCCCAGACAAGGGGAAGTCATCATACTGCGGTATTCTCCATTGGTCAAACAACCGGAATAACTGGGTTGTGTCCTAATCACATTTTAAGAGAGACACTGACAAACTACAGTACATTTAGAGGAAGGCACTGTAATATCTAGGGAGTAGGTGTGAGCGTTTTCTGATCTCCCTTAATGCTGGTAATTATCTCCAGTTTATCTCCTTTATTATCAATTAATTCTCTCCTCTGTTAGTTATTTCCAGTTTATCCTGTATATAGTTTGTTTGTACATAGTTGTTTGCATGTTTCCCCCCATTATACAGGAAGCTCTCTGAGAGCACTGACTATTCTTTGCCTTTCTCTATATCTCCTATGCTTAGCACCGTGCCTGACACATAGTAGGTGCTTAATAAATTCTAGTTGACTGACTATAGAAGCAATAATTGGAAGAAA
>NW_020954585.1:51062271-51078154 GCF_900497805.2 Vombatus ursinus
CACTGGTCAAACAACAACTGGAATAGTCGCGTTCAGTTTTGTAAATTTTTTTTTGGAAGTGGGTATCTCAAATATATATTACCTCAGCTAGGTTACAAGTGCATTAGCCACTACATGATCCCACTCCTAAAAAGCAGAGAAACTTTCACTTGCTGCCTCCAACCTGGGCTAGTTAATTCCTCCTTAGGAAGCCCCTCACCCTGATCCTGGGAACACCTCCAGGAGTTTTGTATTGGTGTCAGACTTAGTGCAGACACTCAATTGACAGTCTTGCTAAAGCTCAGAACTCCTAAACTCAAGTGATCCACCAGCTTCAGCCTCCTCCAGTGGCAGGGATTATAGGCATGTGCCAACACACCTAACCTTAAATGTGACATTTTTGGAGGGAGGCTTACCAACTAAAGTATACTCAGGAACTGGGTGATAATCGAGAAATTACAGGACCAATAGTTGAAGAAACTGGCGAGGTTTAACATGGAAAAGAAAAGAATACAGGAGATATTATATCCTTTTTTAAATATCTGAAAAACTGTCATTTGGCAGAGGAATAGACTCATTCTGGTTTCCTCCACAGAGAAAAATTAGAATCAAGTACAAGTGAGAGGGAAGCAGATTTTGTCTCAATAGTATGGTATAGTAGAGACAACAGTAGCTCTGGAGTGAGAGGAGCCAGCTTCAGTCCCTCCACCTCTGATGCTTACTACTGGTGTGACCTTAGACAAGTTACTTAACCTTTCTCTGCCTCAGTTAACTCATTTGTTTTTGTTTAAGTTAACTCATTTGTAAACGAAGAAGGGGAACTAGATGGTCTCCGAGTTCCCTTCCAATTCTACATCTGTGAACCTATGAACTTTCTAACAGTGATAGTTGCCAAAGTTGATTAAAAAAAAAAAAAGATAGTGACAAATGCTGGAGGGATTATGGGAAAACAGGAAGATTACTGTCTTGTTAGAGGAGGTATGAACCCTGTCTAGCAATTCTGAAAAGTAATTTGGAACTATGCCCCCAAAAGTTATTAAACTGTGCATAGTCTCTGACCCAGCAGGACCACTCCTGAGTCTATTCACAAAAGAGATCAAATGAAGATGAAAAGTACCCAAGTGCACAAAAATACTTATAGCTTCTCCTCTCATAGTGGCAAAGGACAGAAAACGAAAGGGAGGGTGGTGCCCATCAATTGGCAAATGGCTGAAAAAGTTATGGTAGATGAGTGTGATGAAATACTATTGTGTTGTTGGAAATGATGAGGGGGATTGTTTCAGAGAAACTTGGGGAAACTTGAATGAACTGAAGAGGAGAGATAAGTGAGCAGAACCAGGAAAACTATAAAATGACAACAACATTGAAAAGAAAAACTTTGAAAGGCTTAGGAATTCTGATCAATGTGATGAGAAATCACAATTCCAGAAGATCCATGATGAAACATTCTACCTGCTTCCTGACAGAGAGGTGCACAGAGCACAGAGTAAAACATACTTAGTTTTTTGGACAAGTCCAACTCAGAAAGTTGTTCTCCTTGATGATATATGTTTGCAATGGGGATTTGTTTTTCTTTCTCAATTTGGGGTGGGAAGCAGAGAAGGCAGATTTTCATGACTGAAATAAATAAAATTCAATTAAAAAAAAAAACCACTGCCAAAAAAAAATAACAACTACCTGAAAATAGAACGAGCTCTCGTAACAAAGCTGTAATTAGCTACTCATTGCAGGAAATGTTCAAACACATGGATGACCCTCCATCAGAGGTACTATAGAAGCCACTGCCAGATGACCTCTAAGGTCTCTCCCAACTCTACCAAGATTCTGTAGTTCTATAATAGTGGCAGAAGAAGGAACAGGCACTAGGCATGTGGGGAGTGGGCAGGGAGAGAAAAATATTACCAAATTTAGAAATGAGGTGCAGAAAGTTATAACCAGGGGCACTGAAAAACAACTTTGCCTAGTTTAGAAGTTTGCCTGAGGAAGACATGAGAAAATGCATCTCTCCCTTCTTTGAAGAGGTGAGGGACTGTGGGTATCATGTTGATATGTTGGTTAGATTTGCTCTATTGCTTTGTTTTTCTTTTTTATTTTGTGTTAAAAGGGATAGTTCAATGGACAAGGGCTGGAAGAGAGATATTCAGGAATGAAGGTGACATAAAAACATCAATAATAATTTTTTGAAAAAGAACTTTGCCTAGAGTTGGCCCTGCCATTCAACAAAAGACCACCTTTTACTAAAACAAAGAGCAAATCAAATGTGAGCCCTTCAAGGGTTGAACCTATTTTTTCATTTTGTGTTTGTGTCTCTCAAGTCTAATACAGTGGTCATCTTGTAACTTGTAAGTGCTTAAAACATTTTCGTTGGATTATTGGATTGAATTGGGCATTCACAGAAGGGAAAGGACTTAAGAGCTCTTAAGTAATCAGTTTACATTCCTCAAAAAGTCTGAAAACGTACTTTTGTATAGTTTATTATGATTTTGAGGGAAAATATGGTGAAAGTTGCTTGCTCTTCACCCTCCCAGATAGCGCCATCTCTTGCTCTCCCCAAAGTGCTCATTTTCTTGGAATGAAGTCATTAACCTTGGTTTGTTGCATCTTTTCCAAGTGGTTGTCATGGTTACCAGTGATAGGTCACTAATGGAAGGATTAAGACACAGAAAAATGCCCAGCCCAAGCAACTGAATTCTAAACGTGAAGAAAAGGAAATATTCAGAATGTGACTTACAGGCAGGCTTCCTGAGCCAAAGATAAAAAATAAAATAAAATAAAAGTCAAAGTATTTAACTGGAATTAAGTGTTGGCTATTGAGCAAACAGTCTGAGCTTTACCCTTTATCAGCTCCCGCTGCTGCTGGATGATTTCCTCACAGAGAAGCCTGTGCTGATGGTACCGCTGAATCACAAAATCCTTCTGGCACAAAAGGTTCTTCTGGTACAAGTTGTTTGCCTGAAGCTCTGTGTTCTCCACCTCCAGCTCATGAGCTTTACAAAGAAGCCTCAGCACCTCCCTCTGGTCCTTATTAATTATTTGTTTGGGTAACAATTTCTCCATCTGGGAGGCTTTCTTCTTGGTGTTGGCTAGGCGTTGCTCCAGCCCAGCCTATGGAAGAAAACAAGAGTTTGGAGGGAGATAAATCATAGCAACTCAGAGGATATAGTTTGGGTAAATTGGATTGATTTGAATCCACAACTTTAATTGATTCAGATATCTGGTTGAGATGCTTAAATGTGTTCATACTTATATGCATCCTCTATCTAGTATGGTATTTTTTGGTATTTAATATGTTTTGCTATTTTCGCAATGAGAAGTAGGGTGGTGAGGATGGAATAAGTAGAAAGCTGGCTTCAGAGTTAGGGAGACCTGGGTCAAGTCTTACCTCGGACACATACTAACTATGTGATTCTTGGCAAATTATTTAATCTCTGTGCATTAGGCAACTCTAGGAGAGACAAGAGTTCTTTGCCTGGGTCAGTGGATGGATTTCAGAGAATTCATGAACTTAGATGGGGAAAAAAATCATTATTTTCACTAAATTTGAACTGAAATTTAGCATTTCCTTCAATTATTTAAAAATATTATTCTGAGAAGGGATCAATAGGCCTCACCACATTGCCAAAGCAGTCCATGACACAATAAAAGATTAAGAAACTGCTCTGAGACTATAAATTGCAGAATAGGTGGTGGAGAAAGACCTGGAGTTCTTCATGCTAATGAAATCACGGGTCTAAAAACAACAGCAGCAGCAACAATATAAACTTGTTATCTGGGCTGCTTAAGAGCCAGAGAAATTAGATCCTGACAAATGGGCTACAACAGTAGCTGCTAACCTTTTCAGGTATGAAGATTCCTTTTTTATGTCAAATAATTTCACAGACTGACTCTCATAATAGTTTTAGTATTAGCATCCATTGATGCTAAGTGATTTTTAACTGAGTTAGTAACATTGTGATGAGACTCCAAAGCAGCTAAATTTGTTTCCTGATCAATAATATTTTGAGAGGCAGAATGGTTGGTGTAGTGGCTAGGAAATGGGACTTGGAGTCAGTAAGACTTAAGTTCGAATCCCACCTCAGATACTACCTGTGTGACCCTGAGCAAGTCACTTAACCTGTCTATGCCCTAGTTTCCTCATCTGCAAAAATAAAAAGGCTGGATTTTATGGTCTTTAAGGTCCTTTCCATCTCTAAATTTGGATTAGCCTGTATGTCTAAAGTGATCTCACAAAATAACCACCTGCTTGGACTCAGAGCAGATTGAGACATATATATATTTTTGGACAAGGCCAGTGAGGGAATTTGTTTTGCTTAACTTTGCATATTTGTGGCAAGAGTTTTATTTTTCTTTCTTTTTTCAGTGGGGGTGAGGTGGTAGGGAGAGAGGATGGATTTCATTAATTTTAAAAAAACAAAATTTAATTAAAAATAAAATAAATCTATGATGCCATGATCCTATGATTGAAGAAAATACGCCGTGAGAAAAAGTAGTCATGACTTCAGTAATGTTTTTAAATAAATTTATATTTCATGGCTCTCACAACATTAACTTAAATTTGAAAAATAGTCATATACATGAGATATTTTATTTGTTCAGTACAAAAAAAAAGTCTATTTGTTTATGTGTGGCTTCACATATAAATGCGCAGACTCCTTGAAATAACTCCCAGACAACCTTCTCCTTCCTCCAACACACACACAATAGGTAAATTGACTACAGATTAGGAGCCACTAATGGATAGAGTGTTAGACCTGGAGTCAGGAGCTCCAGACATTTACTAGCTATGTGACCCTGGGCAAGTCACTTAACTTCTGTCTGCCTCAGTTTCCTCAACTGTAAAATGGGTTATAATAATATCCCCCACTTCCCAGGGTTGTTGTGAAGATAAGACAAGATTAATATTTGTAAAGTGCTTTGCAAACTTTAAAGCACTATATAAATGCTATCTTCTTCTTATTATTATTATTAAATGAAACTAAGACACAGGGAGAGCTTTTGTGGTAAAACAAATATGTGACCTGCAAATCTTTGAAGTTGGAGATAATGCTTTTCAAGGCATTTTTAGCTCATCCATATAGCTGTTATGTGAGATAAAAGCTGCTCATTTTAATAATAGGAAGTTGCCAGAAACTTTTTTTTCTCTTTCCTAAAAACAGCCCTGTAAGCACTTTAACTAGCAGACTGAAGTGTCATCTTGCTTAATTTTTGCTTTTTTTTTCTCTGTAAAGTGTTGGCTTGGTAATTCTCCAAAACTGCACCAACAGTTAAATGATAACAGCTACCAGAGAAGTGGCTCATCTTCCCAGGGAACTAGGTGGAGGAGGACCATGCTCTTTGCAAAGGGGGCACGTAGAGATTAGCCAAAGCTACACATCGTTTCAGCTGCTGGGCTGAACTGAAAGATACAAATATAGCAAGTTCTTTTTGGTAGGCTGAAAAGAATTCAATATCCAGCAACAGACTCAGAAATTCTTACTAAATTCCTCTAAAGAAAATGTTTTCAGTGTAACACCAAGTTTCTTCTTTTTATTTGAAGTTTTTATTTTTACATTTAATTTTATGTCACCTTTATTTTTGAATGTATCCCTACTCCTTTCCCTACCCAACCAATCAACAAACATTACTTGAACACCTACTATGTGCTAAGTCCTGAGAATACAAAAACAAAAATAAAATAGTTCCTGCCCTCAAGAATCTCACATTCTATCAGGGGAAATAAAATATACCTATGTAGATATACAAGGCCAATACTAAACAGACTCAGTGTAACCTTGAATGGAAAGTTATCAGCACTTACAGTGAACCAGTAAAGGTCTCCTACAGAAAATAACATTTGATTTGAGTCTTGAAGAAAGTTAGAGACTCTAAGAGGTGAGGAAAGGCATTCCAGGAGTGGGAAACAGCCAGTGCAAAGGCTTGGAAGTAGAAAATGGAACATTATGTGTGAGGAGCAGCAAATATGGCTGGATCATAGAATATGTGGAAGAGTAATAGGTAACGAGACCACAGAGACAGTAGGTGGTGAGATTGTGAAAAGCTTTAAAAGCAAAAATAAGAAATTTATATCACTGGAATCTATTGATTAAGAAGGTGACATGTTCAGACCTGTGGTTTAGGAAAATTGCTTTGGCAGCTGTGTGGAAAGGATGGATTAAAAGAAGGATAAGCTTGGGGGTGGGGGAAAGCTATTGCAATAGTCCAGGTAAGAGGTGATATGGGTTTGAACCACAGACATAGATGTGGTGTCTGTGTGGGTGGAAAGAAAAGGAAAAATGTGAGAGATATTAGGGAGATAGATAGAAACAACAAGTTTTGGTAATTAAGTGTTCATTTTAAATGAAAGAAAGTGAGGAGTCCGGAATGACACCAAGATTGAGAACCTCAGTCACTAGAAGACAGGGATTCTCTTAAAAGTAATAGCAATAGAAATGGGGGGTGCTTGGGGGGAAATAAAATGAGTTCTGTTTTGGATATGGTAAGTTCAAGAAGTCTCTGAGACATCTAATTCTAAATGTACAATTGATGGCTGGTAATGTGAGACTGGAGCGAAACTATGGCTGGATATATAGATAAACCCATGGGAGCTGAGGAGTAAATGAGTGTAGAGAGATAAGAGAAGAAGGGGATAGGCTTGAGGTATACTCAGTTAGTGGAAATGAAATGGATGGTAAAATAACAAAGAAAGCTGAAAATAATTGCCAAGAAAAAGCAATGTCATGAAAACCCAGAGAAGAAAGAGACTCCAGTAGCAGAAAGTGGTCAATAATGTCAAATGCTGCAGCGAGGTCAAGAGGGATGAAGATGCCCTCTTTGCAAAGAACATTGCCATTAAATTTGGCAATTAGGAGATCATTGATAACTTTGGAGAAAGCCATTTCAGTTAATTGAGGAGGTTAGAAGCCAGATTATAGAAAGTTAAGAAGTGAGAGTAAGAGGAAAAATCAAATGTAATGATTTTATTAAGGAGTTTGGCTGAGAGATACAGGATAACAACTATCAGAGACCAGAGGATCTAATAAAGGTTGGTTTTGGTTTTTTGTTTTTTGTTTTTTATAAGGGAGACTTAAGTGTGTTTACAAGTAACAATGAAGGATCTGACAGAGAAAGATTGAAGATTAGCAAGAGGGGAAGATAGAAGTCATCATCTGGAAAAGACAGGAAAAAATGGGATCATAGGCCCATATAGAGGAGTTGGCCTTGTTGAAAAGATGAGCAACCTCATCAGAGACTGGAGTAAAGAGGGAAATCATGAAAGATGACGTCAAAGGATTATGAGATGAAAAGGAGGAGTAAAAAGGAGGTTATCAGCAAGTGGTCTTGATTTTCTTGGAAAAGTGTACTTTGAGTTCTTTAGTTGAGAAGGTAAGGAAAGGAAGTGCTTTAAAGGCTTGAGGAGAAGAAAGAAGGCTTGAAACAGTCACTAGGATA
The DNA here is from genome assembly GCF_900497805.2 of Vombatus ursinus. Classification (NCBI taxonomy): domain Eukaryota; kingdom Metazoa; phylum Chordata; class Mammalia; order Diprotodontia; family Vombatidae; genus Vombatus; species Vombatus ursinus. The sequence goes on from NW_020954585.1 coordinate 51,069,679, forward strand.
AGTGGGATGGCAAATTAGAAGTAAATTTCTAATTTCTAATTAGAAGTAAAAATTTTGTCTTGCTGCAGTGAGAGCTGCAGTTGAGATTTGATAAGATAAATTTGGTGGGAACCCAGTCCATTTTCATTTAACTATTCTCAAAATGTTTCCAAAAGGAACATTTGACTCCAGAGATAGTAGATACATAGTGGTAGTGACGTAGTGACCAAGTAGTTACTGGAGGAGGAGAAATCATCTATTGGAGGAAGAGTTTGTGGACCAAATTTCCTGGAGAGAAGACAGTTCTAGGATCTAGCAGACAAGTAGGAGTAGAGGTGGCAGATGGTTGGAAGAATGCAGTGTTGAGTTTTGGCAAGGTGTGAACAATCTGACAAAGGTGCAAGGGTTATTACAGGATAGTATAGAACTGAATTGGTTCACTATGGGGTCAAGATTGGGAGAGGAAGGACAGCATAGGCAGGCATGAGAGACAGAGATGATGGCCTGGGAAAGTAGTGGAGGATTGGAGGATATGGTGAGGATAAAGAACAAGTTTAGAAGTAATAGTCAGAGATGGAATGATAGATTATAATCCAATAAAGAAATTTCAAAGTTATTGATCATGGATATAGAATACTTGTAGATGATGGAAAGACCATCCCTGTATGCACCTGAGGTAGAGAGAAGGAATAGGTCATGGGAATTGAGTAGATTAAGGAAATGAGAGGTTAGGGTATTTGAAAGAACATCAACATGTATGTCCCCTAGTATGAAGGCAAGAGTTGAGAAGAGGGGGAGTATGAGCCAGTCACTGGACTCACTGAGAAAAGAGGGAAAAAGTCCTTTTGGTTAATAGATAATACACCAGGATCTGAACTGCATGATAAATTTGGATAGAGTGAACCTTGAAAGAGAGGTTGTTGAGTGATGGTGGTAGAATATGAATATGGAAGTGGCAACGAGAAACAAGGAGTATTCTAACTCCCTCTCTGGGGCAAGTGAATCAGAGGATATGAAAAATGCACCCAGTACTTGGAAAGATGGTCAGGAATGCAGTGTCATCCAGGGAGGAGTGGGGCAAGTATTGGTGACCACCAAAATACAGAAGGAGTATGACAGGAAGAAGTTTAAGATCAGAAGTTTGTTCATTATGGAGCAGGAGTTTCAAAAGACATGGTAGAAGAAGCAAGAATTTTAATGAGTGGTGGGGGTAGGGAGAGGAAGACTGGGAATATAGTGGAGGTAGATGGGGATGGCAGTGGGATGAGGAAAGGGAGGGAGATCTCATATCACAGGGAATGAGGGAGTGAGAGAAGGTGAGAGCAGAAAGAATAAAAAAAGAAAGAGGATTAAGCAGTTTAGCAAAACTAATCAACATATCAACTGAGTCTAACAGTATATGAAGTGTTCCATATCCATAGCCCCCTACCTCTGCAAAGAAGGGAAGGAAGACAGCATTAGCTTTCTCTTTTGAATCATTTATTTTTAAAAAGTGATATCTTTTGTTGCTATACCATCTGCATTTTCCAATGTTTCCCATACTATCCCCTTCTCAGAGACCCATCCCTTATAACCAGTAACCCTAACTTTCACTTTTATTTCTGAATCCTCCTTTAGACTCATTCAAAAGTGAAGCTTCTCTTCTTTGCCTTAAAGACCAGAAAAGGCTCGGTTGGGTGCTTCATTAGGGCATTAAGACTTCCCTAAAATGCTTTCTGGAAAATTATACTAAATATTCCATACTTATACAGACCTGCTCTTATTCCTTTCATGTGTAGCATTGAGAGTATGTAGCACAATGAGAGATGCAGGGATTGGAGGGCAAAATGAAGATGAAAAATAAAGAAAGGATAGGGAGAGATGAAATGATTGGGTATGATCCAAGAAAGGAATGGTCAACCTAACAAAGTTAAAGGATACCAAATATCACCATTGATACCTCCTTTAGGATTCTGAGAAGATCTCTGATAGGGAGTAAAGTACCCTCATCCTGTGTGCTTGGCCCACTGACACCACACTGAAAATGGCTGATTGATTCATGTCATTTGGAATGTATGATGGAGTCATGGCTGGTGTAGACCTGAGCAGAACCCTTAAATGTGGTCCTCAAAAGGGAACAGACAGAGATCTAGGGAGCTAATTGAGACCCAAACTAAGAGAAGTTAGCCCTCCCTCTGTGCCTTCCCATAAGCTCCTGCTTTTTTACATGTAGAACAGTGATTCTATTTACCCTACAAAAAGGGTCTTGCACTGACCACTGAATTCTGGAGACTTGGACTCTTGGTATGCGATAAAGCATAGCTGTGGTAAAAAACCACACACCACTCCACATCACCTGGAGCCTTTTTCTGGACCCTTCCTGATCACCTACGGCTAAAAAAGGCTTTATAGGAACCTAAAATATAGATCTTGAGATGACACAGTCAATAGCTCTCTGAGAGGCATAGAGATAATGCATGTGATGACTGGAATATCTGTCAGGCACCTGATCCATATAGGTCAGTACAGTCCTTATAATATTTCTCAAACATAAAGATGTCAAGATCAATATTAAAAATTTCTAACCATTGGAGCTGTCCAAAATGTAAATGGGCTGGCTGCCTGTGGAGATAATGAGTTCCCTTTTGGTAGAGGTCTTCAGATGGAGGTTGGATGACCACTTGCTAGGGATATTGTGGGAAGGATTCATTTTTGTAGCTAGGATGTACCAAACATTATCTGGAGTCTCTTTCAACTGGGGGGTTCTATCAGTGTTCATTCTCAGAAGGTAAGGGACATGTCATACATATATTTTACCTCCTACCTATCTAAAGGTCCCAGTCTATTGATGCAAGTACTGCCCTCAGGGTAGTGAAAGGCCTTAGTCAGTACACATGACACCATGAGCCTAGAAAGCAGAGTCCACAGGCACCCTTCCTGTAAGAGCTGCAATACCATAGCCTATCACCAGTCCAGTAATACAGGAGGAAGATTTTCTGTGGTGATACTGGTACTCTCATTTCTTACAATGACTTCTGCTATAACCTTGGATGGTCACAACTATTACTATTCCCTGGATGTTGCTCTCCCAAGAGGAATGAAGACACTTACTTTGAGTGAGTCAAACAACATCCCCAGTGGATCACAGAAAATACTCCCCCTAAGAGAGAACTTCCCCAAAGACTATAGCTGCTTCCACACATGGAAATGAAAGTTCCCACTTCCCTAACCCTCTCACACTTAGTCATTCAAATCTATAACCTACTGATGCAGAATGATGGGGTGGGGCTTGTTTCACAGGGACCTGCACCTTCTAGCTACTGGGTACCTTTTATTTTTCAAATAAGCTTTTATTGATAGTTTTTGCTTTTATATCCCCTGCTGTGTCCCTCTCTCAACCCTCCTCTCAGAGGTTTATCCATTATATTAAAGCATAAGAAAAAGAAGAAGAAAAAATTCCACAAAAACTTATCAACCATATTCATATCTATCCTCTATTTTGCAAATAGTTAATAATAGCATTCTTATGGCACTTTAAGGTATGCAAAGTGCTTTTAAAATATTATTTCATGGGTGCAGCTAGGTTACGAAGTGGATAGAGCTCCAGTTTTGGAGTCAAGAGGACCTGAGTTCAAATCCAGCCTCAGACACTTGACACTTACTAGCTGTGTGACCCTGAGCAAGTTACTTAACCGCAATTGCCTCACCAAAAAAGCAAAATATTATTTCATGGAAATATGTTTTGCATGACTTCTCATGTATAACCTACATAAAATTGCTTACTGTCTCAGGGAGAAGAGGGAGGGAGAGAATTTGGAATTCAAAATTTTAAAAAACAAATGTTAAAAATTGTTTTCACATGTAATGGGGGGGAAATAAAATATTAAGAATGAAAAAATATTATCTCATCGTCACAACAATCCTGGGAAATAGGTGCTATTGTGATCCCCATTTTACAGATGAAGACACTGAGGCAGACAGTGACTGAGGCTGGATTTAAACTTACATCTTCCTGACTCCAGGTCTTGCATTGTACCCACTGAGTCACCTAGCTGCAAAGAGGTGGGTGGCATATACTTCTACAGTCCCTAGCCCTTGGACAAATTCAAGCTCTATGAAATGGGATACCACCTGCTAAGTCACACTGGCCTGACAGGGGGCTAATACTGACTAGCATATGTGAGAATTTAGTAAGTGTGCAAGCAGCAGTTCATAGTACCATGTAAAGGGTATCCACTCAGAGGTGAGAGGACCTGGATTCAAATCCTACCTCTGAGGTTGACCTTCCTGCGTAACCTTGGACAAGTCACTTAACCACTCTGATCATCTATTTTTTTACCTGTAATATGAGAGGGCTGAACTGGACACCCTCTGAGGTCTCTTACAGATCTCTGATCCTATCACCCAAATCAGATTTCCAGAGCTGCCAGCTTTGTTTTTCATTTGAAATCCCCTGTTGCCTGCCCCACACACCATTCATTGCATTGTTCCCTATTTAAACATCTGTTGTACAAGTGGTTGTTACCAGACAGTTTAGCACTTTGGAACTAGTGGAAGAAGGGACCTCAGAAGTCATTGCATCCACCCTCCTTCTATTACAAGTAAGGAGACTGAGGCTTGGGAAAAGTTAAGTAGCTGGCCCAAGGTCCCACAGCTAGCCAGCAGAGTCAGGAGCTGAACTTAAGTCAACTGACTCCAGAAATACTTCATTATTCACTTTTTCACATACATTTCATTTTGTGATAGATGATTAATTAGACCTCTATTTTATTCCAATCAGTATTCAGTTTGATATGATTCTAAAAGGGTAGTGATTATAAAATCTGTTTATTAGGCCCCAGAGCTGTGAACTGTAGATAGTAAATTCACTTGCTTAACCACAGGAAGCTAATTAGAGGACCTCCACCCATGTTTTTGCCTTATTGTGGTGACCAAGCCCAGCATGGCAGAGGTGACTCACTGACATGGAAAATCCCCTAGCTCTTTTTGCCCTCAGTTGCTCAACATGGGGAAATGGCCATGAGCATTGGCGAATAAATGGCCCTGTTTGCCAGCCCATGGTCTGCCTGTCTATCAGCCCATCAGCCCACGTGGATGTTTTGACATCTGTCTATCACTGCATCGAATGAGTCTGCTTGTCAGTTTGGTAGGACCTTCTGAAAGGCCAAGATAGGTCTGTCAAGATCTACTCATTAGCTCAGTCGGACCACCTAGAAGGTCAAGATAGGTTTGTCAACCTATGGGATTCTGTATTTTATGTAGACCCTCCTAGAGGGTCACAGTCAATATCTATCTACCAATGAGGCTTTGTATTTTCAGTTTGCTTCGTCTGTATTGTCCTGGTATCAAGCACTGTACAATAAGGGGGCATCTCAGATCATGAGGAAGATCTGAGGTCCACTTCATTAGAGGGCCACGGACCTTTTAATAAAGTGCTATTGCCTCAGAGCTCTGCCTCAGTTTCCTTTCTTGTAGACTGGACAATTTTGGACCCCACAATTTTCTATCTTCCCAGTTAGAGTATAAGCTTCCTGAGGGCAGGGAACCATATTCTTCACAATACCCAGGACAGGAAATTACTCACGTATCCTCCTACCTTTAGGGCTGCTGTTTTCCGTTGCTCTGCCAAGAGCATGTTAATCTCCTCTCTGGCCACCGAAACTTCATGAGGTTCATTAGACTCTCCCTCCTCTCCTTCACCATCAGCCTCCACATTCTCCTTGTGAGCCTGATGGGCCTTTTCTCGTTCCCAGCTGCACCAAAACCAATAAATGGGAAAAAAATCAGGCACCAAAGAAGCGAAACAGTCTTAGCATAAGGCAGTCTTAGTATCAGAGGCAGAATTTGAACTGGGGTCTTCCTAACTCCAAGCTTAATACCAATAATTCAGATGTTTGTCAATGAAGGGTAAGAGAGATGGCTTTAGTGGATGCAACAATCAGGGAAGGTTTTTTTAAAGGCCTGAACATAAGGGGAAGGAGTCTATAGAGAGGGAAAGATCAAAGGTGCTCAAAAGAAAAGGAATGTGAGTTACCTTATACACCTATGGCTAAGGGGAAACTTCTTAACAGAAGAAGGAACAATAGTAACTATAATCAATAAAAGAGACAATTTTAGCTAACTAATTATAAAAAGATTTTGCATGAATACAATCAATGCAGCTCAAATAAGAAGAGAAACTGTTGTTTGGGAGGGGAAAATTTCACTGCAAATATCTCTGAAAAAAAGTTCTGATAACCATCTTAAGTAGGGAATTGGTACAAATGTACATAAATAAGAGCCATTCCCCAATAGTTAAGTGGTCAAATGATATGAACGAGCAATTTTCAAAAGAAACATAAATCATCAACAATATCTGAAAGTGTTTCAGATCACTAAGAGTAAAAAATGCAAATTAAAAACATCTCCAAGGTTTAACTTCACACTCATTGTAAGAGGACCATGACATCAGGGAGATGACATGACTTGGAATTGACTTTGATTTGAGTGAGGGAGGACTGTGCAAGGTCACCAGCCTCACTTTCTCCTCCAGAGCCATCTGGGTCCAGGGGCCAATATCGATCAGGACGACCAGAGATGGCCCAGGATGCAGTGGGAGATGTGCTTGGGCCATTAAGTGGTGCTTGGGCAGGGACCTATTGTTGTCCAATCTATGAGCTTCAGAGTGAATTGGGTTTAAGGCTTGGTCTTTGAGAAAGAAATCTATCCAGGGGCAGCTAGGTGGCACAGTGGATAGAGCACTGGCCCTGGAGTCAGGAAGACCTGAGTTCATGATATGTGAGTATCATGTGTGTGTGTGACCCTGGGCAAGTCACTGAACCCCAATTGCCTCACCAAAAAAAAAATTTAATTAAAAAAAAACTTGCAAAATGCAGAGAATTGGAAAAGTTAAACATATTTGGGGCAGTTAGGTAGCACAGTAGATAGAGCTCCAGCCTTGGAGTCAGGAGGACCTGAGTTCAAATCTGGCTTCAGACACTTGACACTTACTAGCTGTGTGACCCTGGGCAAATCACTTCACCAAACTGCCTCACCAAAAAGCACAAAAAGAAAGAAAGAAAGAAAAAAAGAAAGAAAGAAATCTATCCAGTAAACCCCAGAGAGAAGAAGGAGAGGGAGAGGGAGAAGGAGATGGGGAAGAAGATGGGGAGGGGAAGGAGATGACACTCACTGGATTGACAAAGATAACAAAACAAGAAAATGGTAAAGGTTGGAGGGGCTGAACACATTTTGACATATTAATGTAATCGCATATTTTTACACCATTAGAAATGACAAACATGAAGAATTCAGAGAAACTCGGGAAGATATATGAGGAAGTGAAGAAGACCAAGAGAACAATTTACATAAAGGAAATAAAGGAACCTTACATAAAAGAAAACATTATCAACAGTCATCAAACTCTGATCAATGCAAGGACCAAACATAACTTCAGAGGACTTGTGGACGATACACAACTCTTTCTCAAAGAGATGGGAGACTGTAAGTACAGAATGTAGCAGTGTTGACAGATATTGCCAGTATGTTGATTTGTTTTGCTTCTTTATTGCAAAAAAAAAAATCTTTATTTATCTCCTCTATGGAGGAGGCTAGGGGAAGGTATAGAAAGTTATTGGGAATTGACAGCGACATAATAAAATAGCAACAATAAAACATTCATTCCTGAGGCTTTTGATGGATGGTTAAATTGTGTGAATGGGGATGGCAGTCTATACACAGTATAATATTAACAATAAGGCTGCTAATGAGAAATAGTGTAGTGAACAAAGCACTTGGAGTCTGCCTGGAGTTTGGACACTTGGATTTTATTACCATCTCTGATACTAGCTAGATGACCATGAGCCAGTGACTTGATACTTCTAAACCTCAGTTTCTTCATATGTAAAATGGGTAGCGATATTTATACTACCTACTTCACAGAGTTGTTGTGAGTAAAGAACTTTGTAGTCTTTAAAATGCTGTGGAAATGTAAATTATTGTAATAAGTCAATGTGGATGAGTTTTCCAGTATTGGGTCCACTTAATTCTTATGTAACATGGTTATATCATGTGAGAGGGGACAAGTCCTCTGACTTCAAATCCAGCATACTTTCCCCTATACCATGCAAGGGTAGTTTCAAACCTATATTTTCTGATGCTGCCAAACCCAGTGCTCTTTCCAGAAGTGACTGTGATCATCACCGAGACTCAGAAATTACACCTATGTATCACAGGCAATTCTATATTCTGTGACCTGTCATCGGCACATTACAGGACCACAGCTGTACTTACTCTGCAATTGTCAAGAGGTGCCGGGAAGTATCAATATGCAGCTCAATATTTGTGTTTTCTAATTCCATAAGGCTCCGTCTCATTTCCATCTGCTCTTTGAATGCACTAATCAGTTGTCCCCGAATCTTATTCATCTGCATTCGGCTATCTTCCTCTGAGTCATGATGGACCTCTGCTATAAAAGAGGGAGAGAGAGAGAGAGAGAGAGAGAGAGAGAGAGAGAGAGAGAGAGAGAGAGAGAGAGAGA
>NW_020954585.1:51078164-51338847 GCF_900497805.2 Vombatus ursinus
AGAGAGAGAGAGAGAGAGAGAGAGAGAGAGAGAGAGAGAGAGAGAGAACACACTAATTGCAATCTGCCCAAAGCAAAAAATGCAACTGATTTAAAAGAATTTTTACATATAGAAAGGGCCTTAGAGATCCTTTAGTCCAAGCCTCTCACTTTGTGGATGAGCAAATTGAAAGTTAAAGGGATGAAGGATAAGAAATTAGGTCTCCCTGACTTCCAATCTAGTATTCTTTCCAATATGCCCACTGCCTCACCTAAAAAGGGTCTAAATACAGTTAGTCCTGTAAAAAGAAAACACACACACACATAAAGGAAAAAGAGGAAGTAAGGGGGAGAAAATCTAAGTCCCTTATTTTCCAACTGGGGAAACTAAACCCTAGAGAAGTTACAGGACTTTCTCATAGTCACACGGTCTAGCAAGTCTTTCAACTACGTCATATCCTTTGAGTGGAGATGTCAACCCTAGGACAAGTGAAAGATGAGGTTTTACATTTTTTATTTGTTTGTTTTGTTTTCATTTATAAAACTTTACTAAAAGAAGAAAAGCTGCAGAGTTAGATAAGTAGGGTCATTCTAAAGCAGAGAAGAATGACCAGTGTTATCAGATAGTATCCAAAGGAAATATTGCAATTCTAGAAGAGAATAAAATCTGCTTTCTATACTACCTTGCACATCTCTGATATCAGGTCCATTTTTCTTCTCCTTTTCTTGCTTCTCAATTTTTGATTTCAGATGTTCTATCTCTCTGCGTAGGTCTGAAATTATGTCAGTGTACTGGGCAATATGATAGGAGACATTCAGTAGATTACGTTTAACCTAATGAATTAGGACATAAAGGCCAAAAGTGAGATGTTAGCTCCATATAAGGAAGAACTTTCTGATCATTAGAGTTGTCCAGATATTAAATGAATTGCCCTGTGAGTTCTCCAGCCCTGAAAGTGTTTGAACAAAGGCTGCTGGTTGAACACCTGTCAGGGATGCTAGAGAGGTTCCCTCTCTCTTCCTTTGAGTAAAAAGTTGATCTAGATGACCTCCAAGGTCTTTTCTAGCTCTAACATTTCATGACTCTGTGAATACAATTGAGTATAGAAATACCTTGTGTTTCCCAAGAGCTATTCAATTTTTTAAGTGAGGTAATATTTTTTTTATTTAAAATTACATTGTTAACAACTTAGACCCCTGAAAAAATACCCCTAGGACACTATGGAAGCATCAATATTGAAAAATGTGCTAACAAGGTTAAATTTGTCTTCTGAACATTTCCAGCTGGATATCCTCTTGTCCTTCCATAATGCCTCTTTGTTAGCCTCGACATCAATCAAAAAAAATCCCTTTTCTTTTCTGTGACCTTTCTGCTCCATCCTCAATTTTTTCTTTTAAGCCTCTACCAGTTTTCTGGTGACAAGTTGTATTTGTTGCATCATCTGTTATACAAAAAAACTATTCTCTGATTCCAAATCTTACCCATTTTGATTTTCCTAACTTAATTGATCCTCCAGCCTGTTCTTTTATTGTTGTTTGGATACATTTTTAACTGCAGTATTTGATTTACTTACCCTGGTCTTGATATTTTTTGCTCGATAGGCATAAATCAAGGTTGTCCGGGATTCTTCAAAGTAAGTGCTAGCAGGGCTGATGTGGGCAATCATCACAGTTCTGCTATTCCCTCCTAAGGCATCCTAATAATGCAAATATTGCTGGAGCCAAGTTGAAAAGGCAGAGACCATCGGCTATATTGCCATATAACCAAGATATGAACCACATCATGGTGTAGCAAAAAGATAGTTCCCCATATACAACCTTCAATCTTCTGCCTCAGTGTCTTGGCACAAATGATCTTCCATGTCTAGAATGTCTTCCCTCCTACCCTTTACCTGTTAGAATTGCTAATTTTCTTCAAAGTGCAACCTGCATACTACTTCCTCCATGAAGTCTTTAGTAAGCCCTAAAGTTATTAACTGTCTTACTCTTGAAATTATTTTGTATTTACTTACTTGGATACATGTTACATCCTGTCCCCCATTAGAAGGTAATCTTCCTGAGGGAAAGGCCTATTTTTTTTTTTGTCCCTAGCATCTAACAATTGTGCTTTATACATAGGGGTAAGACTAGGGACTGCTCCTGCTATTTTATTGATAGAGAGAACTCTCAGATAAGGAAACTCTCTCTTTTTTTTTTTTTGTTTTGTTTTGTTTTGATGAGGCAATTGGGGTTAAGTGACTTGCCCAGGGTCAGACTGCTAGTAAGTGTCAAGTGTCTGAGTTCGGATTTGAACTAAGGTCCTCCTGACTCCAAGGCTGGAGCTCCATCCACTGCACCACCTAGCTGCCCCAGAAACTCTCTCTACTAATGCAGGTTGGCACCTTTTCTGTAACATAAGTTTGGAAAGTCACCTAGTGCACTAAGAAGTTAAATGACTTATCCAGAATCATACAGTCAGCATGTATCTCAAGCAAAGCTTGAACCTAGGTCTTCTTTACTCCAGGGCAAGCTACACCAAACTGCCGCTTTTTGCACGTAGTAGACACTTAATAAATGATTGTTGAATTGAATTGAATTCAAAGAGAGCTAGACCTAGAATCAGGCAACTCTTGGTTAGGATCCTGGCTCTGACACTACTGACCATGGGACATTCATTTCTCTGAGTCTCAGGTTCCTCTCTGATGGAACTCACCCATTTATATTACATTGAACACTCTCCCATATCCTCTGAGTACACCAGAGACTGGTCCAACCCAGGGACCAATATTAATAAAGTAATTAAAATCTTTTGCTCAAGATGATCTTTTTTAAACTAAATTTTATTTTGTTTTCATGAAGATCTACCTTCTCTCCCTCTTACCTCCTCCCCCGACCCCTTATTGAAAAAACAACAAGAAAAACAAAACCCCTGTTATAGACTTGTATAATCAAGCAAAACAAATTCCCACAATTGGCCATGTCATATGTGTGTAGGTGTGTATGTGTGTATATGTATACATATGTATGTGTGTATTTCAATCTGTCCTCTGAGTCTATCACTTTTCTATCAGGAGGTAGGGAACATGTTTCATCCTGAGTCCTCTGGAATCGTGGTTAGTCATTATATTAATCAGATTCCCTAAGTCTTTCAAAGTTGTCTTTACAATATTGTTATTATTGTGTATATTGTTCTCTTGGTTCTGTTCACGTCACCTTGCATTAGTCCATACAAATCTTTCCAGGTTTCTCTGAAGTCATCTTCTCCATCATTTCTTACAGCACAACAACATTCCATTACATTCATGTACCGTAACTTGTTCAGCCATTCCCCAATCAATGGGCACTCTTTCAATTAAAGCTGATCTTATATCATATGTAAGAATGAATGTCTCAATGCATCATAACTGTTACCTATTGCCATTGCTTCTAAGATCATTTGGTTCCAATTGAGTCTGAAATTTGCCAAACATCACATAACTAATGTGAAACTCCAAGAAACTTTTGATGAGTTCTCTCTGAAGGAAAAAGACATAACAAATATTCAGGTCTTGTAGGGGAGTGGGGAGGATAGTTAATTGCTGAGCCTCTGTGTTCCGCTTCAAATTAACCAACCTAAATTGCTGAGGTCAATTGAACAAAGGTATATACCTTCAGAAAGCAGAGCCAGAAGAACAAGACGTACAAAAAATAAATTAAAACAATATTGAAAGGTTGCCAAACTCATATTAAGTGCAATGCCCTGTCTTGGTCCCAGAGAGCAGACGATGAAGCTCCTCACCTCCTCATGGCAGAGAAGTGGGATACTACAGGTGTGCAATGCTGCATATGCTGTCAGATGAGGTTGCTGTGCCATTCTGTCTTGCTTAACTATTATTCTCTGTCACAAGAAAGGATTCAGTGGAGGAGGGATATATTGGGAAATGAATGTGGCATGAAAGACAAAAGGCATCAATAAAGCTTTTTTAGAAAGAAAATTATACCTTCAACAAGCGTGTGAGTTTGCTATCCCGAAAATTGACATACTGAGATCGGCTCCCCCCCTTTTCACTCAGTGCATTGATGCAATTGCCAAGAGCCAGCAGAGAACGGTTGATATGAGCTCCTTCCTTCATTCTCTTGCCTCGATTCTGGGTCTGAAGAGGAAGAAAAATAGAATAACTTACAAAAAAATGATACTGGGTTGCTTTGACAGCCATCATTTAATTAATAGCACAGATTTTGATTTCAAGTACCTTCCAAAACTATTGGAAGAAATTGGAATTTTAGCTTGGCACTTTGTCAAAAATCTGTGATTATCCAACTACTTGTTGAATATCCCTAGGACTGATTGAAAGCATAGTCAAAAACAAATCCAATTGTCAAGAAATTAATAGTCTAGGTCCATTTCTCTTTCATGATTGACTTCCCTAAGTAAAGACACCACAGAATATAACAAATAGTCTATTCATTAAACCCAAGACTTTGGCACTGCTTCCATTCCTTTCTTTTTTTAAATTTTATTTTTCATTTATGGAATAAAAGAAGCATTTCCATAACACAGTACAATAAAAAGATAACTATACATGAAACTACAAATCGACTATGCACAACTTGCTACTCCTTTCAAATATACAACAAAATTATCATGCAAATTTCTTTTTTTCCCCTCTCCCCACAAGAGATGGCCACCATTAGACACACACACACACACACACACACACACACACACACACATATGTAAAATTATTCTACACATACTTCTCTATCCTTTTTAAACATTGCTCTCATTTCTTAATACTATCCCCACTACCAAGAGGACTCTCCCTTGTAATGAACAAATAGAGATAAGCAAAATAAACCAATACATTGGCCATGATGGACGGGTTATGCCTCATGCTACATCTATAATTTACCAATTCTCCACCATTCACTTCTTTAAAGTGAAGATTGGATTTGAAATGAGAAACCATGGGTTCAAATCACAATTATGCCACTTACTTTCTGTGTATTCTTGGGCTAGTCGCTTACCTTTCTGAGCTTCAGTTTCTTCATGTATAAAATGAGAAGGTTAGACCAGATGACCTCTAAACTCCCACCTAGCTCAAAATCTCTATGATCTCTGATTCTGTGATTAGAATTCAAAATGTCCAGTATTATTTTCCTTTATTGTGGTCATTATGTAAATTGTTCTTTTGACTCTGCTTGCTTAACTCATCATCAGTTCATGTAAATCAGCACAAGTTTCTTTGAATTCTTCATATTCATCATTGTTTTAGTGTAACAATATTCCATTACATTCACGTGCCACAAGTTATTCAACCATTCTTTTTTTGTTTTGTTTTGTTTTTTAGGCAATTGGGATTAAGTGACTTGCCCAGGGTCACACAGCTAGTAAGTGTCAAGTGTTTGGTCTGAGACCGGATTTGAACTCAGGTCCTCTTGACTTCAGGGCCGGTGCTCTATCCACTGCGCCACCTAGCTGCCCCTCAATCATTCTTTAACTGATGAGTAACCATTTTGGCTCCAGTTTGTTGCTACCCCAAAAGTGCTGCCATGAATATTTTTGTGTATATGGGACCTTTCTTTTTATATTGGACCTTGTTGAGGTATATGCCCAAAAGTAGAATCATGACTTCAAAAAACACACACAGTTTAGCAGCTTTTCTAGTATAATCCTAAATTGTTTTCCAGAATGGTTGGTTTTTGTTGTTGTTCAGTCATTCCAGTCATGTCTGACTCTTCATGATCCCATTTAGGGTTTTCTTTGCAAAGATACTAGAGTGGTTTTGCCATTTTCTTCTCCATCTCATTTTACAGATGAGGAAACTAAGGCAAACAGGGTTAAGTGACTTGCCCAAGATCACACAGCTGGTAAGTTTCTGAGGCTGGATTTGAATTCAGCTCTTCCTGACTGTAGGTCTGGCGCTCTATTCCAGAATGGTTGGACCAATGTAGAATTCTACCAATAATGTATAAGGTGCCTGTCTTCCCACAGCACCTTCAACATATACTCTTATCATCTTTTATCGTCTTTCCCAGTATGACAGGTGTGAAGTAAAACTTCAAACTTCTTTGGATTTGCATTTCTCTTATGATTAGTGATTTGGAGAATTCTTTTAGATGGGTTAAGATGGTTTGCATTTCTTCTTTTGAAAAACTGGCCATTGATATCCTTTGACAACTTAACTAATAGGGACCTAGACCTGTGATGTTACTTCTGGTGTTAGAAACTATTCATCAATGCAGACTAGCAACTCATCTGTAACTCATAGTCTGAGAGAAGTCTGAGAAGTTAAGTGATTTGTCCATAATCACAATCAGATGCAGGACTTGTAAACAGGTCTTCCTTTCTCTAAGGCTGGCCCTCTATCCATTACACCATGTTACTTCTCTATCAGTCAATCAATCAGTCAACCAACCTTTATTAACCACTGTGGAGGTAAAGAGAGAGAGAGAGAAAGAGAGAGAGATTCTCTGTATTTTCTCAAATTTGTAACTTCACATTATTCAAGGGTTTTAATAGCTAAGCCCATGGTGGGCTCTCATAGGTCAGAGACTTTGCCATCCAAAAAAGAGAAGCAGAACAATGGGGAAATGAGTCACAGTAATCCTGCCACTGCTTTATCAAAGCCTTCATCTCAACTTTCTCAGAAATCTACATCCATGGAGTTGCTTCAACACTGATATGCTGTTCAGCACTCTAGTCTATTAATATATTCCCTTGTGGGATGGGTTGCTGACTCATCAATATTATTGCTTTCACTGGACCAAAATTAGATCCTAGATAATTGATAAGTCAAATTTACAGACCCAACACAACCTACTGCCATGTAGCCCTATTCAAGGATCCCTATAACTGCCTAGATTAATGCTCCATTCTCTGGATACCATTCCTCAACATGTGTCATACCCCCTTAGTATAATGTAAGCTCTTTGACAGCAAGGACTGTCTCACATTTATGTACGTATTCCTAGTACTTAGCACAGTGTTTGTCATATGGTAATTGCTTAATAAATGCTTCTTCATTAATTGATAGTGGGTCCACCCAATCCACCCAACCTGTTGGGGGGCTTCCTTATGCTTTCTTGACATCTCAAGCATACCAATGAACACATACATTGTCTACTGGATATCCCTCTTTCTCAGTATGTGACCAGCCCATCTTCTGATTCGATCATTTCCTTTCTGATATCCTCCTATTTAATTGCTTGTTTATAATATTTAGTAGTCTGCTCATCACCTCCATGAGTTTCTCCATTACCCTTTGATGGTCTTTAGCTTCAAAACTGCTGTGTCCCATGACTCACAATCATTTATTACTAGAGGAACATTGATATTAAAATGATGGATCTTTTGTTTCAGGGAGAAGCTTGAGTTCATTACAAAGAACTTTGAAGTTTCCCAGAGAAAATTAAGGTTTATTTCTCTTTCTCCTCCTGTTCAATTCTGGGATCAATTCTTTGTCCATTTGCAGTTTGTCCAAGATTGCTAATTATCTAATATCCCTGGCTTCCTTCAAGTCCCAGCTAAAGTCCTGCCTTTCACAGGAAACCTTTCCCAATCCATCTTAATTCAAGTGCCTTCTCTCTGTTAATTTTTTTTCTGATTTATCCTTTACATAGCTTATTTGTACATAGTTATTTTCATGTCTTCACAATTAGATTGTGAGCCCCTTGAGAGCAGGGACTATTTTTTATCTTTCTTTGTATCCCCAGTGCTTAGCACAGTGCATGGAACATACTAGGTGCTTAATAAATGCTTAATGACTGACTCTTTTTTGACTTTATTTATACTGATGGATTAATTCAATTAAGTCAATCAGAATTTTTATCATTATTGAAAGTCATCATCTTCCTTGACAACACTAACCCAATATAAAAAGCACTAAAAACATGATCCCTGCTCTCACAAATACATTTATTACCACTGTGTTAACTCTACCTCCCAAAATGTGGATAGCCCACCAATGGTTTCAGTTATTTCCGTATCTTCCTTCAGCTAGAGTTCTAAGAACTCTAAGAACTCTTCTTGCTACTCCTTTGAGCAGTTTTCATTCTTTGTTCCCCCTTATGAAATGTAACTATAAAATATTGGGTTATTTTTTTAAACAAACACCAGAACTTAAGTGAGTGTTTCCCTTCAATGTAGTCACCTTGAAGCCACACATTTATTTGAATAATGCTATCACTGAGCAAAACATTTTAGGAACTCTGTTTTAGAACTGTGGAATTCTTTTGAATGCTGGTAGTGATGGCCAGTTTCCATATTCTGAAAGGTGAATTTTTTTTTTAATATCTTGAAGTCAACTGAATAAGAGAGGTGATCAAGCTAGGAAATGTTGTTTTAGCTCAAAAATGAGGTGTGGCCATAAAGAAATACAACTGGTTTTATGGCATGATTTATAAATGAAGTCTGAAAACTGTTTCAAAAAGGATTTCAAGGGTCAATTAGATAGCACAGTGGATAGAACACCAGCTCGGAGTCAGGAGAGCCTAAGTTCAAACCTGGCCTCAGAAACTTACTAGCTGTGTGACCCTGGGCAAGTCACTTAACCCCTATTGCCTCAAAAAAAAAAAAAGATTTAAAAAAATGTCCCAGACGATGGATATACTATTATACTTCTATCATTTCCATAGATAACTACTTTGAAGGCTAACTCTTATTTGGTTGTGTAAGTTTGAGTACGTTTGTTTAAACAAGCAAACATTAGTCCTCCTGTTTTCAAAGAAACACCGTAGAGCTGAGATTGCGATCATTCAGTACATACCATTTATCTTTCCATGCCTCCCCTATTCTTTCAATTATTTCAAGCTCTCAAGACTCCCCTCAGTTTATTCCCACTTTGCCCATTCTTTTTTTACACTTTCGTTTATCAGTGTCTATTAAAGTCTTTGATTTTGCTATTCTTCTCTTTCTAAATGAGTTTTTTTAGAATTATCTAACCTTATGCCTTTCACTTTGAAAATGTCAGTCCTTCAGGGGAACCAGTAAGAAGGATAAATCTCTTAACTTTGACCTATTACTTGGGCCTTTGCTCCTCTTTAACAATGTGAAAATAGGTGCATTCATTCATTCATTTAACAAGTTTACAAGAAAAAAATGAATTAAGTATCTAAAAATACAAGGCTTGCAGGAAATAATCAGGTTAGTCTAGGATTGACAGACTATATTTACTCAAACAACTGATAACAGTCACTGGAGCATAAATTTAAAGTTGGAAGAGACCTCAGAAGCTCCTTTTAGAGGTCTTCATTAATCCAATACCTTCATTTTACAGAAGAGGAAGTCTTAGTGTTTAATATCTTACCATGACCTGCCTAAATTCAAGCTCTGCCACTTTTTAATTGTATGGCCTCAGCCAAGTTATTTTAATCTTTCTAGGCCTTAGTTTCCTTCAGTGTAAAATGAGAGGGTTGGACTAGATTTCTCTAAGACCCCTTCCTGCTGTAGACTTGTAATCCTATAAATCCTGATGAACTGTTCTAATATTCTCAGAATACTCTCAGAAAACATTACAGTCAATTTGGGACAATGACTTCTTCTGTTTCTTTAGAATCAAAGCACTATGTGAATTTAATCGATGCTCTGAATTGAGTATTTTTTTCTTTTAAAAATAAAAACCTTAATACAGACTTAGATAAATCTAACCAAAAGATAAGCAAGGAAATTAATGACATGAATAGAACTTTGCAAAAATTAGGGATGATAGATCTCTGATGATTACTGAATGGGAATAGAAAGAAATTTATGTACTCAGCTACACATGGTGCCTTTACAAAAATTGACCATATATCTGCTTTATAAAGCAGAAGTACTAAACACATAATTTACCAATCACAATGCAATAAATTATATTCAATAAAGGATGCTTAAAGAAAGAATTTAAAACTAGTTGGAAGCTAAATAAAATAATTTTAAAGAACTGATGCTAAGTAGCTAGATGATAAAGCAGATAGGGCCTGAAGTGAGGGAGATCTGAGTTCAAATCCAGTCTCAGTTATTAGCTGTGTGACCCTAGGAAAATCATCTAATCTATTTCTGCCTCAGTTTCCTCAAATGTTGAATGGGGATAATAATAGCACCCAGCTCACAAGGTTGTTGTGAGGACTAAATAAAATATTTGTAAAATGCTTAGCACAGTTCCTGGCACATAGTAGGCATTTAACAAATGTTTATTGACTGACTAGTGTATCATAGCATACATTATAGAAACAATAGACACTTTCATCAAAGAAAATTATGATAATGAGACAACATATCTTATGCTTATGGAATGCAGTTCTTAAGGAAAAAATTATATCTTCAAACACTCCCATCAATAAAACAGAGAAAGAACAAAGTAATGAATTTAGCAAGTAATTAAAAAACTTGAATAATAAAAAAATCAGAAATCCCCAATTAATAAAGTGGAAATTCAAAAGATTAAAGTTGAGATCAGTAAAGTTGAGAGCAAAAAGATCATTAAAGTGATGAACAAAACTAGTAATAAAATTGAGAACAAAAAGATAATTGAATTTATAAACAAAACTAGGAGCTAGGAGTTTTTGTGGGGAACTAATAAAATAGATAAAGTTAGCTAATCTGAATTTAAAAAGAAAGAGAAAAACCAAATTATTAATATCAAAAAATAAAAGGAGAATTCACAATGACTGAAGAGGAAATAAAGAAGATTATCAAAAATTTTTTGCCCAATTATATGCTAACAAAACTGTTCACTTAGATGAGATGGAGGAATACTTACAAAAACAAAAAATATTCAAATTGACAAAAGAAGAAATAGGTTTAAATAACTAAATACCAAAAAAATAAATTGAAGAAGCTATAGATGTACTCCCCCAAAAAATTCTAGAAACCAGATGCATTTATAAGTGGATTTATAAAACATTCAAAGAATAATTAATTCAATATTATATAAACTGTTTGCAATAATAAGAAAAGGAGGTGCCCTTCTGATCTTTATGATATAAATATAGTATGAATACCTAAATCAGGAAGATGCAAGGCAGAGAAACAAAACTACAGACTAATATTCCCAATAGATACTGATATAAAATTTTTAAATAAAATATTAGCAATTAAACTACAATAACATATTACAAATACAATGTTTATTAAAAAAATATTTTATTATTTATTACAAAAAATGTTTAATGACCAGGCTGGGTTTAAATCAGTAATTCAGGGGTGATTCAATATAAGTAAAATTACAAATATAATAATGTAAATTTAATTCAATTTACATTTAAAAATGTAAATATTAAAAACTAGATCATTATGCAATAGATATCAAAAAGGTTTTTGATAAAATCTAGCACTTATTTCTATTAAAAAATTTAGAAAGCATGGGAATAAATGGACCTTTTGGCAAAATAATAAATGATATCTATCTAAATCTGAGAACAAACATTATATGTAATGGAGAAAAGATAGAGGTCTTTCCAATGAGAACAAGCATAAAACAATGATGCTCATTACACCATTACTTTTTTAACACAGTTCTAGAAATAATAACTGTAACAATAAAAAAAAAGAGAAATTGAGGGAATAAGCATAGGCAAAGAGGAAACAATGCAATGGTTTTGACTTATTTAGAAAATCGTAAAGAATCAATCAAAAATTAACTGAAATAATAATTTCAACAAAGTTGCAAGATGTAAAAGAAATCCACTTAAATTATCAGAATTCTTGTATGTTATCAATAAAATACAACAGAAAAAGAAAGCAAAATTCCATTCAAAATAATTATATAAGCTATAAAATACTTGGGAGTTTCCCTACCGAGATATACCCAGGGCTTATATGAATCCAAATATAAAATGCTCTTTGAAGAAATAAAGACAGACTGAAATAATTGTATAAACATTACTTACTCATGGGTAGGTTGCATAAGTATAATAAAATGGCAACAATACCCAAATTAACTTACTTGTTCAGTGACAAACCAATCAAACTATCAAAGGAATATTTAATAGGGCTAGTAAAAAATAATGAAGAAATTCATGAGCAGGAACAAAAGGTTAAGAATCTCAGGGATAATAATGGCAAAAAGTTGGGATAGAGTCTCTTAGTACCAGATCTCAAACTGTAGACAAAGCAGTAAAGTGTTAAAACAATTTGGTAATGGTTAAAATATAGAAAAGATGAAAAAAATATAGAAAAGATGATCAGTGGAACAGATCAGATATACAGTAAATAAAAGCAAACAAACACATAGCATTCAATACTATTCATGGTGTCACCAACAGTGCATTAGTGTGTCCATTGATTGGCACACTATTCAAACAAATGCATAGTATTCAATAAGGAAGGGGAAAGCAATTATTAAGCTACTGTATCTCAGCTATTGTGCTAAGAGTTTTACAATATGATCTCATATGATCTTCACAACAGTCTTGGAAAGTAGGTGCTATTATCCCCATTTTACAGTTGAGAAAACTGAGACACACCGAGATTAAATGACTTACCTAGGGTCACACAACTAGTAAGTGTGTGAAGCTAAATTTGAACTCATGTCTTTCTGACTCCAGGTCCAGCACTCTATCCATAACACCACCTAATAGCCTCTGTAGCTAAAGCCAAAGACCTCAATTACTGGGGGAAGGGCTCATAATTTGACAAATATTACTAAGAAAACTGAACAGCAGCCTGGCCAAAATTAGGTTTAGACCAACTTCTCACACCATATACAAAGTAAGCTTCAAATGCATATATTACCTATATGTAAAAGGTAACCTCATAGAAGAATCAGAAGAGCTAGAAGAAATTAACTTTTAAATCTATGGATATGGGAAGAGTTCACAACTAAACAAACAAAGAGGATCACACAAGATAAAATGGACAATTTTGATTACATAAAATTAAAAAGAGTTTTGCATGAATATATCTAATGTAGTTAAAATTAGGAGAGACGCTGGGAAATGGAGGGGAAAATCTTTGCAGCAAGTTTTTTTTTTCTGATAAAGATCTCACTTCTGATACATAAGGAGCTGATTATAAGACTTAGAGCCATTCTCCAATAAACAATGGTCAAAAGATATGTATGAACAGGCAGTTCTCAAAGAAAGAAGTCAAGGTATCAATAAGCATATGGAAAAAATGCTCCAAATCGCTAGTAATTAAAGAAATTCAAATTAAAGCAACTTTGAGGTTCCACCTCATATCCATAAGGCTAGCAAAGATGATAGGTGAGAAAAATGATAAATGTTGATGAACTATGGGAAAAATCAAACTACTTAGATATTCTCAGTAATACAATGAAATAAGACAATTTTGAAGAACTTATTATGAAAAAGGCTATCCACCGTCAGAGAAGGAACTGATGGGATCTGAATGCAAATCAAAGCATACTTTTTTTTTACTCTATTTTTCTTTTTCTTTTTTTTGTCTGTGTTCTATTTTGCCACATGGCTGACATAGAACTATGTTTTGTTTGCCTGACTGCACATGTATAATCTATATCAGATGCTTACCTTCTCAAGTAGAAGAAGATGAAGGGAATTTGGAACTAAAAATTATAAAAAAACTAATGTTTATAAATATTACTTAGGGAGCATGGTAAAAAAATCAAGAATTTTCTAACTATGCCCCAAAAGCAGCTAAATTGTACATACATTTTAAACCAACTAAATTAATATTAGGCCTCAATTCCAAAGAGATATTTAAAAAGAAAGAAAAGAACCTATATATGCAAAAATGTTTATAGTACCTCTTTCGATAGTAGCCAAAACTAAAAAAATGCCACCCTTCTCTTTGGAGAAAAATGGGGAATTATGGGGACAGAACGTCAGAAGTAATCATTCTATTAGTTGTTTTTTCTTAACTTTTTCTCTGTTACTATTTTCTCCATTATTACTACCACAGTCTTCCCCTCCCGATATTCTCTGTTCCAACCAAACCTCACTGCTTTCTGTTTGTCAGACACACACTATGGGAAGGGAATGCTATATCTGGCAATGACTGATGTAAAAACAAAAGGCATCAATAAAACCTATATATGTTTTGCATGACTTCATATGTGTAATGGATATTATATATCTTGCCTTCTCAATGGGTGGGAGAGGATGGGAGGAGGGGGAGAATTGAGAGCATAAAATACAGTTTTTTAAAAAATTTAAATAAATAAAATTTATTTTTAAATGAAACTGAACAATATATCATTATAATGACCAAACTTAACCCCAAAGAAGAGATCTGAAAAATGCATCTTGTTCCTCCGTTGCAGAGGTGAAGGACTGTGGGTATGGGATATTTCATATACTATTAGACTTTGTTGATAATGTTAGTTTTGCTGAAATATTTTTTTTTTATTTTTCCTCTTTCTTTTTTATTCTTCATTATAAGGGATGGTTTACTGGGTAGGGGAGAAGAGAGGAATATATTCAGAAATAAAGGAGATGTAAAAACAAAAGGTAGGAATAAAGTTGAAAATAATTTTAAATAACTTTTTCAAAATGGCCAGTGATATTCTTTCTTCATTTGATTTCACTTGTGATTGCTTTGGGCCTGTTATTCCCTAGGGATGGCCCTGGATCCATGTAACTTCCTAATTATAAGGGTGTTCTCCATCTAAACAGGTGGCATTACCTGGGATGCTCTCTCTGACCCTGCCAAATCAACCATGAAAAGCTTTCCCACTCGAACTTCCTCAGAAAGATCCTTCACCCGACTTCTTTGTTTCACGGTGACTTGCAGTACAGCATGGGAACGGGAAGAAGTCTTGTTTGCTGCTGTGGGTTCCTGAGTTCGCTGCTTGTTCCCTTTAATTAACAGCTGCATGATCTGTAGGAAAGGGCAGGCAGAGAAAAGGAAAAGGATACAAGTGTCTTCCGGGCAACTTTCTAGGCTGAGAATAGTACCAATACATATTGTTCCATAAGCATGGATTCCAATAAGCAGAGCTTCACAGAATCTCAGATACGATACTTTTTTTTAAAGTCCCCAACATTATCAGTTAGTTCAATCAATCAATGTTGTTGTTTGTCCTTCGTTCTCAAAGAGGACTGTGACATCAGGAAGATGATGCCATAACATGCAAGTGCATTAGATTTAAGTGACAGAGAGCAGTGCAAGGTGACCAGACTCACTTTCTCCTCTGGAGCCGTCTGGGTCCAGTGGCCAGATATACATTAGGATGACTAGAGATACCCCACTCCACCCCCTATCAATCAACAAGCATTTATTAAATCCCTACTATGTGTCAGGCACTGTGCCAAGCTATGCTCCCAGCATTCCTATGAAAGGTCATGATCTATACTTAGCTCTGTCTCAGACCCCAGACTGGGAACTTGTGCTCATTAAGGAACCCATGTCTCTGCTAAGAAAAGTGTACCCCCTCCTAGCTGACCACTGATGCTTGACAGCACACACAGACCGCTGAAGTTCCATCATGGAACCTTACTCTCTCAAGGGCATGGATAAGAAAACCTTATCCAGAGTTACAGTGA
Source organism: Vombatus ursinus (assembly GCF_900497805.2). Taxonomy (NCBI): domain Eukaryota; kingdom Metazoa; phylum Chordata; class Mammalia; order Diprotodontia; family Vombatidae; genus Vombatus; species Vombatus ursinus. The sequence goes on from NW_020954585.1 coordinate 51,093,545, forward strand.
CTGAATCCCCTGTTCCCGCAGAAGATGCATGCAACTCTCAAGGAAGTAAGGAAAAGGGTATGTCATCAATAACTATAAGTAGTGCTTCAGTCTAGTTAGCTAGTGATGTGAGCCAATTGTTAAAATTTCAGTGTGTACATTTACACTGTAAAAATCAGCAAACACTACCAACCAGGACTTGATTGTTTATATTATTTTATGTTATAATATATGTTTATATTATTATAATATTTTGTTATATTATTTATATTTATATTACATATCATTTATATTATTGTTTAAACTGTCTTAAGAAAATGATGAAATGTTAATATTGCAGTTAAAAATTCAAAGTGTATTCCTGCTATTTTTTTTTTTGAAAACCAGTTGTTAAATATTTACCAGTACATCCCAAGGTCAAGCCATCTCTTTTTTCGGTCCATACCTGTGATTTCACTGGTAAAGGGAATCACCTTGGTAAGAAAATTCCTTCTATTAATGCAGATCAGCAACTCTTTTACAAATCAGAGTCTTTCCTGGAGGTACAAAGAAGTTTAGTGACTTGCCCAGGGTCACACAGTATGTATCAGGCTGAACTGGAGGCCAGATCTTCTTGATTCTGAGGTAAGAAGTGTCCCTATTCCCCAACAATACACTTCCTCCATCTTAGAGTGATAGATCTTTATAGTTGAAAGGTATGTTAAATCCAACCCCCTCATTTTACAGAGAAGGAAACTGAGGCTCAGTTATACTAACTTGTCAGTTGACAGATGAAGTAGCTAGGTGACACAGGGGATATAGAGTGCTGGGCCCAAAGTCAGGAAGACTTGAAATCAAATATGGACTCAGGCATCTACCAGTTGTGCATCTCTGTCTGCCTCAGTTTCCACATCTGTAAAATGTTGGATTAAGGGATTTTTAAGGTCCTTTCCAATGACAATCATATGAGATAATGATGGAATCCTAATAAAGTTGCTCTCAGCCCCAATATTCTAACTTCCTTACGGGCCCCACTGAACAGCAGGCATGTCCAGATTTAACCACTCCATCTGGCTTTAACCACACCACAGGACCCCAGACTCTATCACAGACCCCACTGAACAGCAGGCCCACTGCCCCTAAAGAGTCACTGTCCCCCCACCCTGACTAAATATCCTTCCTTCATATATGCCTCACTGCTCACTCTAACAACAGGTGTGTCCATGAACTCATATTTCCCACCGAAACAGCAGGTGTGTCCATGCACTCAACCACAACCATATCCATCTAATCTCAGACAGGACCACAATGCTCAGCCAATCAGAAAACAGCACCACCAGTATGCTTGAGCAGGATGTAGACCCCAAAACAATAGAAGGGATTTTCCCTAAGTAGGCACCTGCACAGTAATAGCAAAAGCTGCCCTTTAGATGAACTTATGACATGGAGAGGCTTATTATAATATCATTATCATACATACATACCCCCTCAAATGGGTTTTTCTGTATGCATTGTGAGTAATCACATGCACAGTTCCACTGAGACTGGGACCCCTCCCCTATTACCTAATCCCTTAACAAGTCCCTCCTGCCTTTTTAATATTCATAATTTCTGTTATGTAATTGCATCTTTACCCTATAAAAATCCGCCTTGCTTTCTCTGAAGTTGCTGGTTCCTCTTGTAACTTAGCCCATTTCATGAGAGGTGTCAATCTCAATAAATGCCTATATTTGGATTAAAGGTGGTTTGACTCTGAATTCTTTGAGACATCACAACACATCATGAAACCGCAACAATAATATTTATAATGCACTTTGCAAATCTTAAGGGGCTATGTAAATGCTAGACGTTAGTAGCTATTATCATTGTCTTAGGTTCACAATAGCAGAATGAGACTTGATCATAAGTCACAGAATCACAGAATCTCAGAGCTGGAAGAGAATTAGAAACCAAAATACTGACATATGTTAGGGAACAGAGAATGAATTATGATTTCCTTCTTTTTTGTGTGACGCTATTGGGTTAAGTGACTTGCCCAGAGTCACACAGCTAGTGAGTGTTATGTGTCTGAGGCCACATTTGGACTCAGGTCCTCCTGACTCCAGGGCCAGTGCTCCACCTAGCTGCCCCTATGATTTCCTTCTTTATACTGAGTACCTAAAATGGTAATAATGTTCCATTCTTAACTCCAGTTAAAAAAGTATCTCCTTTGGGCTCGTAACTGAGCCTCTTTCCAGCCCCTTAAGTGATCTCTAAAGGTTCAGATTTGGTCTTCTTCTCCCTTTAAACCAGGGGTTTGTAACCTTTTTTGGTCACATGTCAGGAACCTTTTGGTAGTTTGGTTAAGCTTATGGACCCCTTCTCAGAATAATGTTTTTAAATGCATAAAATAAAATAGGATTAAAAAGAAAAACAATTAGATTGAGATACAGTCATAAAAAAATTTTTTTAAGACAAGCTCGTGAATCCCATGTTAAGAATCCCTGCTCTGGGGGCAGCTAGGTGGTGCAGTGAATCTCTAGCCACTGGCCCTGAAGTCAGGAGGACCTGAGTTCAAATCCAGCCTCATACCAAACACTTGTCACTTACTAGCTGTGTGACCCTGGGCAAGTCACTTAACCCCAATTGCCTAAAAACTAAAAAAAAAAAAGAATCCCAGCTCTGCAGAAGCAGAAGAACATTGCCAAGAAAACCCCAAATGAAGTCATGAAGAGTTGGACACAACTGAAAAATGACTAAACAACATTATTGTTATTACTATCATATTGTTCCCACACTCTTGCTTCAACTAAACTGTACCACTTTATATCTGCCAGACACATTCTGTACTTTCCCATCTTCTTGACATTCTTCTTGTAATTTATTTCTTATGCCTAGGTTGTTCTCTCTCCCCTTGTCTTGATGGATTTCTACCCATGCTTTAAGGAACAATTGAAAAGCTAACTTCTCCAGGAGACGGCAGGCGAGAGCATTCCCTCCATTCCATCATTATCATTGACCTCAGATAGTGTTTCATTTCGCAGCTCTCTGATACATTTACCAAAGGCATTATAGTCCTTATGTTTAATTTTTATCCCCAACAGAACTCTTTATGAGGTTCCATAAAGACAGGGATCATATCCGATTTTGTATTTCCCTCGGGACCTGGCACAATGCACCCTGCATACAGAAGGCTCTTAATAAATATTGTTGAATTGGATCTGCTAAATAAGCCACAAGAACTAAGGGGCTGTCCCATGGATTTTGTCTTGCCTCTATTGATTCTGTTTCATTTACTCTGGGTACAAATAACAGTAGATACCAGTATTTGGTTTCTGGGCATGATATTAAGTGTCCCTCTGGGAGTTGCTACTGAAATTTACCTCTTGGGCATTTGTAGTGGAGACCTCAGTAATTCCTGCAATCTGGATGCTTCCTTTGGAATCTTCTCTCAGCTCTAGAAATTCTGAAGATGGATTCAGGAGGTCACGGATTACTTCATTATAAATCTGTAAGCAGAAAAGAAAATCCAAGGTTGAAACAGTTCTCATGGCAAAGAGGTCTAGGAAAATATACAGGACAATGATCCCAGTATGGGTTCTGGACCCCTTTCCCATGAATTCCAGGAACCCAGCCCCTGAACTCAGATCTCTGGCTTTTGCCTGATGCATTTGCGAATAATCCTTTCAACTATCCTTTCATTGTGGCTCTGACCTTCAGTTCTACAACCTCTAACCCAGTCCAGCCTTCATTATCTGCACCTGGCCCCACCTAGACTGCCACTCCTTGATTCCATCTAGCCCTATTCCTTGACCACTGTATATGTGTCCATCTTGCCCCCATTAAATCACTCAATAGCACAGACTCACTAGGTATCTTACCCACCCCAACCGGTATTTTAATAAACCATGTCTCTGACTGAAAGAAGGCTTCAGTTGAATTCTTTTGAGGCAGGACCCAATCGTGTCTTTTGCCCTTGAAATTCTGGGGTTCCCAGCACCCCTAGACCACAACAACTTGAATATTCATCAAACTGAACCTAACAGAAAATTTACAATCCTTGAGAGCAGGAACTATGTTTGTTTATGTGTTAAAAGCTAACAATTAAATAGCTTTTTTTATTTGAGACCCACTGTGATGTAAATACTACAGTCTTATTCCCAGTTTCCAGATGAGGAAACTGATATAACCTAGCCAGAGTCACAGAGCTAGTAAATGTCAGAGACAGGATTTGAAAGCAGATTTTCCTGAAGCCATGCTATAGAGCTCTATGGCCTATACCACATTGCCTGTCTTTTGTTGGTCAGTAGTCTGACCAACACAGTATCCTTCACATCAGTCAATCAGTCAATCACTCAACAAAATTTTATTAAGTACCTCTATGTATCAAGCACTATTCTAGGTGCCAAAGATACAAGTACCGAAAATAAAATAATCCTTACTCACAAGGAATGTATATGCTAATGGGGGAGACAATATGTGTGTGTGTATGTATATATATGTATGTATATATATGTATATATGATAAGCCAACATTTGGAATACAAATACTGTTGAAATTATGTTTCTAAAGAAGTCATTCTTTAAACAACATGCAAAAATTTAATTTTTATTATATGGTGCATTGGGTTTTTGTTATTGTTCAGTCATGATTTCATTTGGGGTTTTCTTGGCCAAGATACTGAAATGATTTGCCATTTCCTTCTTTAGCTCATTTTACATATGAAGAAATTGAGGTAAACAGGGTTAGGCGATTTTTCCAGGGTCATATAGTAAGTATCTGAGGCTGGATTTGAACTCAGGAAGATGAGTCTTCCTCATCCTAAACCCAGTGCCCTATCTACTGAACCACCTAGCTGCCCCATGATGTACTGGTACTTCTAGGAAACAAACTAATATTCTGGTCTAAGAAATGACCATGTGCTCTGTTAAAGAAGAGAGAGGGCATTATGCACAAGCAAGGAAATGATAACAGATGTAATGGGAGGGTCAGAAACAGGGCACTGAATGAAGGGCTCTCAATAAGAACAATAATGGCTTAAATTTCTACAGCACATTAAGGTTTGCAAAGCACTTTGCATACATGATTGAATTTGGTTTTCATGAAAACCCTGTGAGATAAGTGTTATCATCTCAATTTTTCAGATGAGAAAACTGGGACTGGAAGAGGTCTAGTGACTTGCCTAGAATCACACATCTAGTAAGTATCTGTGGTAGTTCTTCATGTTGCCAATCTTCTTCATTCTGCTGGGCTGCCACTCAGTGTGACTTTAAAGGAATTTGAAACTTAAAAGAGGAAATTTCTAGCCAGGCCCAATACCAAAGTTCCCCTAAGATTCATTGCTCTCCAAGCTCTGCTCATGACTCTCCTGTCTTCTTTCTCCACCATTTCCCAGCAATTCTCTTGTCCCTGAGAGACTCCTGCACAACCAACTAGAAGGCTCTACTAGCCTTCTCACCATAGAAAATCCTGTCAGTCCTGTGGCCTCTTGCTCTGATTGGTCAGTTCTTCCCCAAACCTCCATTTTAAGGAAGTACCCAGGCTACCCAAGTTCACTCCATTCTTCTCTGAGCTCACTGGACATTTTTTTCCACCTTGCCCCTTCTCGCTTTTTATCTCTCCCATCTCCCAGCTTTTCAGCTTCCTTCTTCCCTATTAGAATGTAAGCTAATTGAGGGCAAGAACATTCTTTCTTTTTGACAACAACAACAACAATATTTGTATTTCAGATGTTTAACTCTGTGCCTGGCACTTAAAAAACACCTAACAAATACTTCAACAAATATTGAAGTGCTTGTTATATAAAGGAACTATATTAGGCACTTGAAAATATAAAGACAAAACAGAAAATAAAAAGACAAAACAGACCCTGCCCTCAAAGAGTTTATTATGTTCTTATATTCTACTAGGGAAATATGACCTGTAGAAAAGTAAATAAATAGAAAACTATTTCAAGAGGGAGAGAGTACCAACAAATGAGAGAATCAGGGAAGACCTCCTATAGAAGGAAGAAACTAAGTTGTGCTTGGAAGGAATCTAGATTCTACCAGCTGGAGATAAAGGAGTGTACTGTATTCCAGGCATGGAAGTCCAATTCTATAAAGCTAATGGTTAATTTTAAATTCCTAAACATTCTATTTGCTTATTTCTCCAATACCATGCCAATTCTTGATTCTGTGGGATCAAGAAACAATATAACTTAGAGCAGTGGTGTTAAACTCAAATAGAAATGATTCCCTGGGCCAGCAGGCATATTTACTTAGAAAACAACAAATTAACATTTTCCAACTTGTATAGTATTTTTTATTTATTTTATTAAAAATGTCTGAACTAGGGCAGCTAGGTGGTGCAGTGGGTAGTGACATAAGCCCTAAAGTCAGGAAATACTAAGTTCAGTTTCAGCTTCAGATAATTACTAGCTGTATGGCCCTCAGTATGTCACTCAGCCCTGACTGCCTCCCAAAAACAAACAAAACAAAATAAATAAAAATGTCCCAAATACATTCTAATCTGGTTCAGGCTGACTCCCAAGTTTTGGTCCACAACTCTGTCTTTGAACATCTTAAAGGTTACCTTGGCATCCATTTCCATCCATTTTCTAGGGTAGAGTCGTACAGGCTTTGTTTGCCTTGCCCTCAACTTCCTCAATCTTTTTTTTTTGGGGGGGGGAGAAATACCTCCCCCCAATCCCTTCTTTTGCCATTTCTAATTTTTCAGGTGTATTAATGACCACCACTTCCTCTTTTAGTTCCAGAACGAAACTCAGAAATTTCCATTTGCATCCTCACCTTTATTTATTAAAAACAGAAGCTTAAATAATCATCTTTATAAGCAAAGTTCCAGGTTTACCCTTCTCTGCCATTACAGGCACCTCACCTCCAGGTAGGACATGGAAACTGTGTATTCCATGTCATCACTAGTTTCTTCAATAGCCTGAAAGAGATCATTCAATGTCTGGAGATAGATCCCAGGCTCAGAGTCCATCCCCAGCATCGTGTAAGTTTTACCAGCACCTATTTAGAAAAGAAAAGGAACACAGATTAGTGATGTAGGGAACATGGCAAGTGGGACTCCTATTTCCCTGCAGAGATTCAGATGTCACACAAATAGCGTTCTCTTCACATATGCTGATTTTCCACACTAATTGGAAAACAGCTCTTGGATGCTTTAACATAATTTTTTATTTGCTTACTTGTTTGTTTGTTTTACCAGACTTCTGATTTCCTAGATGCAGGGATTTACAAGTGAGGAGATTCCTCTCAGCTGCTTGGCCATCTGTAGTCTTAGAGTCAATGCCTGGAGCATTGAAAAGTAGTGTTACACAGCCAATATGTGGCAGAGAATGGACTCAAAGCCCAGTCATCCTGATTCTGAGACTCTCTACTACCTTACACTGCCTCTCTGACATTGTTGCCTTCACTTTTGAAATAAGAAGAATAAGCTATGTCTGGGTCATTTTGTTTTGTTTTGTTTTTGCTTTTTTTTAATCTGGAAAACAAGAAGAAAATGAGAGTTTGGACAAGAAGATCTCTAAGATACTTTCCAGCTCTGACATTCTAGGATTATATGAGTCCTCTGGTACCAACCATGGCCCACCATTTTCTTGTCCCTAAAGCTATAAAATCCTTAGATTTGAGTGCATAGGATATTCATTCTAGTGTGGTAACAGAATTTTTTGGTATTGGCTTTATGACTGTCATTTCCTTAATGATAGCTAGTCACACCTCTTACTAGAGCTTACAGAAATTTAGCTGAAACATCAAATTTTAGCTCAGGTGATTAACTGGTTAGTGATAGAAGAATTGCTGGCTCACCTTTATTGACTCTACTTATGATGAGCATTTCCTGTCACTAGCTATAGCTCTAGTGGAAATGGCTAGTCTGCAAATTCCAGTTAAATACCCTAATGTTTGCTGATCAGTTTATTAATTTACTTGAAGTAGATCTTCCCCTTCTGCTAGTAGTTTTTTCATGTGTAAATCTTTACCTTCCCTTACTGCCCTCTGTAAATTCCATGGTATCTATTTTCCTGATGTAACTAAGAAGTATAAAAGGTTGCTGAAAATGTTGATCAGTATCCATTGCGGTTTTTTTTTGTGTACCATGGGACTATGCTCCAAGCATACAGTAAATTGGTTATTAAAACATCTCTGTGTGTTAATAAGTGGGATTGACAGCAGTATCTATCAATGAATCCTTAGATAATTTTTATGTCAAATTGGCAGACCACAAAGGGATAGGAATAGCTCAGAATATCAATTCTTTCAGCCTAGCAGCCTCAAGCATGCACAAGGTAAAATTTACCTAGGGAGAGTTTTGGGCAGGAAAAAACTGACTAAGTAAATTTTACTTTTAAAAATAGACTTAATAAAGTTGTTTTTCATTCTGTGTACTTATCTTCTATTGCCTGTTTGTCTAACTCCTGTGCCTGAAAAATCAATTAGGCATAAACTGTTGAATTTTGCATTGCTTGGACTGGCAGCCACATTGATCTCCCTAACAAGCATGGCGCTGTGATTCAGGAGTTGAAAGCAAGGGCTGGGCTGAGAAACCCAGGGGTCTTAACAGGACAGCCTCCTCTCCCTCTCCTTTTTCTGGGTGAATGCCTAGGCTGGGACTAGAAATTTTCCAAACTCTGTGCCCTTTTATCTCATTTTCCTACAGATTATACACTTGTCTGCCTGTCATTTGTCATTACTGCACTGCCTTGGCTATGCTCCTAGTATATTCATGGATAGTTTTGGTCTGATCTGGTTTAAAAATAACATAAAATTCTGCCCTGAGTGATCCCTAAAGAGCTGTTTTGGTCTGATTAAAAGAATTCCAAATTTGAGATAAACCCCAGTTCTAAACGGGAGGGACATCAGACATCTTTGGGGGAGGATCTCTCAGTTCAACTTGTCTGTCTCACTGTGGTCTGTAATTACTGTCTTGACTACTGAATAGTCTGGTCTGGTCTGATCTTGAGTGGTCAGAAAGGATCCCTATAACTAATAATATAAATCTGACATAAATCTCAATTCTGCCGTGAGTGGTCAGCGATCAGTATGGGATCCCTCAGATAAATCCTGGTTAAATTCAGGGAATTCTAGTTTGTGGTAACTGTCTGTAGATTCAGAAGTTAAATTATTCCTGGTGGAATCTACTCCTGATATGAAGGGACTAGTGTGATCAAACTCTCAGAAAAAAAAAAAAGAAAAATGTATGAATTGTAGAAATGAGTAGAAATACAACATTCTTGACAATGACAGAGTATAGGCCCTGAAAACCCTCCTGCCCCCAACTTCCTTGAACTTTCCCATATGGTCAAGTCTCTGGCATTCACCTGAGGCTATAATCCTTTCAACTGGCCTTTCACTGTGGCCTATGCCCAATCTTCCAATTCTCTATTACCTCTAATCTAGCCCATCCCTTCATTGTCTGTTACCTCCCAATAATCCCAGCACCACCTGCCAATTCCCCCCCTTAATTCCATCTAGACCCCTTCTCTGTTCCCAGACTACTTGGCCTGTCTTGCCTCCTTAAAGTGCTCAGATTCAGTCTGACTCAAATGCTCAGATTCCTTAGGAGTCTGGCCAATGCTGAGATCTTGCCCATCTCTATCAGTGTTCTAATAAACCTTGTCTTTGGCTTAAAGAAGGCTTGAGTCAAATTCATTTGAGTCAGGACCTGTGTTGCTTGCCCTTGAATTTCAGGGTTCCTAGCATCCCTAAACCTCAACAACCCCAGGAGGATTTTTTTGAAATTGGAATCTTATTTGTAAGCTTAAGTGAAGTGAATTTCTAAAGCATAATACCTCAATTATCTCTAACTGTCTGTGGTAGCTGCAATTCTAATATTGACCTCACTTTCCTATAAAATGGGAACTTCTACTACTCCTTGGTCAAACTTTTAATGGGAAAAAAATTTCAAGAACTGGCAGAAAAAAAAGACTGGGAACTTTTTCTTATCTTTATGCCCCTAATTCTGGCCAGATTAGGAGTGTAAAGAAAGAAGAAAAAAAGAGCTAGGGAGAGACAGCTAAGGTTTCCCTTTAGCAGAAATTAACCAAAAGGAAACCTGTTTAGCATGCATTAAATATTCATGAAAATGTGGTTTGAAAATGCTGAAATATCCTAGTAGGTTTTGTCAGTAAAATGATTTTTGTTATGTAAAACACCTCTCAGTCTCTCTCTTTATTGCCTGGAGATAACAGATAAGAAAGAAGGGGGTGAGGGGGGAAGCAAAAGCCAAGTCATCTAATAGGAACTGGAATGGACTTGCTTCTATGAGAAAAATTTCTGAGGAGCTGCAAAAGATCTTCTACCTAAGGCAGGAGGTCTCTAGTTAATTTCATTAGAATATAGAGGGAGAGCAGGAAATCTCTTAAGATTGTGGAGATCTCTTTCAAAATAGGATTTTGGATAAGTGCAGACTGAGAATAGTCCCTATTTATAAAACCTTGTAACTGCTCCTTGGACCTCTAAGAAGCTTCAGTTCTGATATGGAAAAAGGGTTAAAGGTTTCATTTTAGTTGGTATCTTGTTAATTTGCAAAAGAGAGATTCAGTGGAATGAAGGAAACTAGTTCTGAGAACAGATTTGAGATAAGACTGGGAAATACAGAAATGTGAAGGATTAAGAAAATGGTAATGGTAAGTAAAGCATGGAATAAGTCAATAAGGCTTTAATGAAAGTACATAAGAAGAAGAGGGAAAGAAAGTGTCAGGAATTTTGGGATCCCATTGTGATCAGAGGAGAATGGGAATATTTGTATTCCTGTACATCTGAAAGAATGAGACAAGGAGAGATAAAGGCAAAATGAGGGAACGAGGAAAGGAGAGAGGGAGAGAAGGAGAGAGAGGGAAAGAGGGAGACAGAGACAGAGACAGAGACAGAGATCTCGAAATCTTACCAGCTTTTTATGGAATTGTGGTTTGTTCATTCTACCCTGACACTAGAAGCACTCTGAGTCTTTGTGTTGCAGAGGTACTAAGCCCTTTCCCCAAAACAATTATAGCCTAAAGTGAAAAAAAAACAAACCTTATTTGTTACTTATATGGTATATTTGTCCTGCCACAGATTCTGTAAATTATGAGATTGTATCTGGAATAATATGTATTAATGTTAAATCTTTGAGCAAACTTAGTTTTATTTAAATACCTTAATACATTCAGACCAACAGTTTACTATTTTTGTTCTGGGTTATAAGTGAATTATTGGGCATTCACTTTATGTATAAACCTCTGAATATTTTAAAATATCTTCTTACTTGGTTTTTACATTGGCATATATTTAAACTTCAGAAGTAAAATGAAGAACGAATGCTTTTGGAAAGACCTTGTATATGCTCAATAAGTACTATCTATGAATGCTTTTATTGTTACTTATTGTTAGCCAACTGTTATTGCAACATGATAAACAACTATATCTTGCTCTAAACTGTAAGCAATGGAACTTGCTGTATGGGATAGAACTGTAATTAAATATGCTCTGAGTTTTTAATTCAATTATATCTCTATTTGAATTACTGTTACTCCAGTACTCTACCATTAAAGGGAAATGCTAAAAGTTTCTCAGAGAAGCTGTTTTCTGGAAACTACTACTGATTAATATTAATGACTAGGAAGGTTGAGAAGATAGCCCTGTGAAGGGAATGGCAGGAGTTTCTTGATTCAGTTTCCCTACTGTGCTATTTCTTTTTTGAATAAGAATGTTTCCTTCCTGGTTGATTTTGAGCCTGGCTTTGATACCCTGTGAATAATGTGGAACTCTTTTGAATGATTGGCTGTTCTAAAAGGTATTTATGACTTTTATTGAAATCAAACGGAGCTAAGGGAATTTTCCCCTGGTATACCTATGACAGTCTGTGACTTTAGGCTTAGGCCTGAAGAAATAGTCCTGATTTTGTTGTAACAATGTCCTTCCTTCTTTCATAACAACTTTCTCTGGCAATTGCAGGAAAACTACAAATGTTTATGATGGATCTTTTTATTATAATCACCCAAGCATCTCTGAACTGCTATAATGGAATGCAGGTATAGAAGACCCTATTGTTTTGTTTTTACCGTGCTGGATTTGTGACCATAACTTGTCTCAATTTCCTAATCTGAGTGAGTAGAGAAAATCATATCTTAGACTTGCTATCTCCGTATTATCACTGACTTAATAGTTATACACTCATGTATAACATGAGATCTGTACTAGTATCACATCTTTTTCTGGATAAAATGAGAAATATATATCAATATATATGTGTGTGTATGTGCATACATATACTGTATACACACATATGTATATGCATACACACACACACAAAATCCCATTCCCCTTTGAGGGAGGATATAGATATATGCATATGTATATATGTATGTATATGGATATGTATGTGTGTATCCCCAAAGAGGATATGTGCATGTGATATGATAAAGATATAAAACTTTCAATTTCAATGGATTAGTAGACTTCACTTTATGGAAAGCAAGAAGATTAGATTGCTTCTATTTGAGAACTAGGATATAAGTGATTGACTTTCAAATGTTTCATTGAATAAAGGAATATACTTAAAACTTCTTATGCTAGATGAAATTGTATTAGTAGCTTTAAAACTTCCACTGTTGTGTCAGTAAAAAACAATGAAAAAAGCTGAGTAGTGATGATGGTCCTAAATGATCAATTTTATCCTAGAGGTAATAGGGAACTACTGACCTTGCTTCAGGTCCATTTGAATATTCATAAATGCCTATCCATGTAGATGCCTAAATACACAGGTTTTGGACGTGTTTTAGCCTTTAGATATGTTTTAATAACTATCCTTGAATATGTTTTAGTTATTCTTGATGAAGTCTCAAATTGCATTGAGACTCTTGCATATAGAGTTGTTTTTAATTGTCAAGAAATTTTTTCACTCTTATACTTGGAGGTACATACATTATATTTACACACATTTGGAAAAGAGAAGGGAAATATTTATGGTCCTCAAAATGATCAGAAATAGGACACCTTGCCATACCACATAATGGGTTTTTACAGTCACATAATCTTGGCTTTAGGGAAAAGGTTTGTCTCAATTCGTTGAGGCTTATACATTAAGTGGACTAGTTGTTCATAGTATTTTAATATGTGCAAGATGGTTAAATAGATATAAAAAAATGTTAAGAAAAAAATGAAGTCTGTAGTATGGTCTAATTGTTTTGTTAAAAGGCCAGTTTTCAGATTAGGGTAACACTGGAGAGTCACTAATCATAAAAAATGGATTTTAATATTATAGTTTTTGTTTTTTTTTTTACTAAAGCTCCTAATCATTAAATGCATTTTGTACCATATTTTGTGAGCTGTTCTTAAATGGGAGATCATTTTTTTTTCTCTGAGAAAATTCTCTAATAGGATCAAGAGACAGAATGACTTATTTTACAAAGACTGTTTCTTCCTCTGGCCTATGGATAGCATTATCCATATAATGTACATAATTCACGTAAAGATGGAAAGAACAAGCAGTATGTTAAAACTGAAATTCTCTAAACTTTCACATGAACTACAGGTAGCCTAATTTGATGTGCTTCTTCTACCTCTGTTGTATATTAGATTAACTCCATAAGGTTTGGACGGGCTTTCATCACATGGATTACTAAAAGGCCAAAGTGATTAGATTTTGTCAGGCTCTAGTAAATTATATTAAGCCTTACAGCTAGCAATTTTAAGCAGCATTATCTAGGGAACCTCTACAACTGATTTAGAAACTGTGAAGTAGATCACCTGAGAAGAACCCTTTTTCAACACTGCCCTGGGAACAAGGCCCATTTCAAAATTTCCAAGGGAAAATGTTTTCTCAGAATCAGATGACTTCATGAGGCAGACAGTTAACCCAAGACAACAGGATATCTGTTGTTTAAATAAACATTAACTGAATTTTGTACATGTGTGTTTGGCCAAACTCTTGATATTTCCTTATATTATTATTCCTTATATATTATTAAGAAGCTAAGGAAGGGGGGCAGCTAGGTGGTGCAGTGGATAGAGCACTGGCCCTGGATTCAGGAAGACCTGAATTCAAATCTGGCCTCAGACACATAACACTTACTAGCTGTGTGACCCTGGGCAAGTCACTTAACCCCATTGCCTAGCCAAAAAAAAAAAAAAAAAAAAAGAGAGAAACTAGGGAAGGATCTAAAGAAGATTAAAGACATGGAGATATTTGACTGGACATTTGGGATTGATTACGCATAATAGGTTAGATTAAAGACATCATGAAAACCCTGTGTTATATCATGCAAATAATTGTTATTGTATTATTTTTGCTTTGCTTATAATGTTTTTAATGCTTCACAATACTTGTATCTGCTTGCGAAAATGCTTGATAGAAAACTCGTATTATGGCATCCAGAGATAAGTTTGATAGGAGGATGTGCATCAGTATGATCAGAAATGTATATGTTATTATGTCCATCTATGACAAAAAGCAGGGACTATGGTAAGAGAATTTTTCTATTCTGGGTTTATAACCATCGTTTCCTTAAGACATTTCGTCAAATAACTAGCTAAAGATTGCAGAATTTAGCTGAGATAGCAAACTTTAGCTCAGGTTATTAGCTGGTTAGTAACAAAACAATTGCCGGCTCAGCTTTATTAACTCTTTTTACTTGTGATGAGCATTTCCTGTCACTGGCTCCAGTGTTAATGGTTAGTCTGCAAATTCTAGTTAAATCCTCTAATGTTTGCTGATCAGTTCATTATTATTTTACCTGACGTAGAACTTTCCTTTCTGCAAGCAGCTCTTTCTCGGTAAATCTTTACATTCCCCTTCTATCCACTATAAAATTCTATACATCTTCCTGATATAACTAAAAACTTTAAAAAGGAGCTAAAAATGTTGGTTGAGGCCCATTTGATTTTTTTTATACTATGGGACTGTGTTCCAAGCATATAATAAACCAGTTATTAAAATTATTCTGTGGGTTGGTTAGTATGATTGGCAGCAATCATACTAACTTGGTAACTAACATAGTAACTTGAACAACTTTAATGTCACTAGCAACTAAATCTTGCAAGTTTCTGTTTAGTCCTCCTTTGCTGATTGGCACATATATTTTTTTTTATTGGTACCTGATGGGCCATATGCAAAGACTGTTGCATTGTATCCAGAAATGATGCCTTCCACTAAGTGCTTAGTTGTGGAACAGTACACTTCTTCCTGCAAATAAACAGTAAATCTGTCACTCTAATAAGAAATCAAGAAGGTGGCAGTCAGCAAGTGTTTCATTTAATTGCCTTCTCTTCTCTTTCTAAGCTGTGCATATATTATCCCTACTTTTGGCTTCCTCAGCAAGAAACAAGGGAAATAAAAAGTAATGCAAAAATTAGCAATTCAAAAACAGGGTTTGGAAATCATAGAATCACAAAATTTCAAAGAAGGAAGGGATTTGGAGGGATCACCTATGAATTTCCTCACATGATTTACAGCTGGGTCCCATTAGTGTTAATAATGAATCCCCTGAAATGAATGTATTTACATTATATGTTTCCACTGAGTGAGAACCAATTACCATATTTTACATGATTACAATGTTGAATAGTGTGAATTCAAATATGTGTGACAATTTCAGGTGACTCTTTATTCACTCTATCAAGACCTAGCTATAGTTATTCTGTGAGCTTGGGATCAAAAGTACAATCAAACCCAAAAAGTGAATGTGGAAAAATTTTGTATTGAACAACCATATGAAAGAATTCTTGGGGCAGCTAGGTGGTGTAGTGGATAGAGCACTGGCCCTGAAGTCAGGAGGACCTGAGTTCAAATTCGGCCTCAGACCAAACACTCGACACTTACTAGCTGTGTGAACCTGGGCAAGTCACTTAACCCCAATTGCCTAAAAATAAAAAATTTTAAAATTAAAAAAAAAGAATTCTTCAAATCACTAATAGTAAGAGAAATGAAAACCAAAACAACTCTGAGATTTTACCTCATCCACCAAACTGGCAGAGATGACAAAAGATGAGAATGGTCAATATTGGAGAAGTTATAGAAAGACAGGCATACTAATGCATTGCGGGAGGAACTGTGAATTAGTACAACCATTCTGGGAAGCAATTTGGAATTAAGAAAATAAAGTAGCTAAGATGTCCATACCCTTAGACCCAGAGACCCACTGCTAGGCATATTTAGACAAGACCCTTTGACTTCTATATAATAAAGGGACTGTACTAAATCAGTGCTTTTCAGTGTGAGCCAGAGAACCCTGGGGTCCCTGAGACCCTTTAAAAGGGTCTGGGAAGTCAAAACTATTTTCATAATAATATTAAGATGTTTTAATTTGTAACATAATAAATATCAATAAATATAACTTGCATAAACAAAACCTCTTTTGGGGAAGATCCTCAATTTTCAAGAGTGTAAAGGGGTCCTAAGACCAAAAAGTTTGAGAACTGCTAGACCAGATGATCTTTGAAGATACAGCCCTTCTTTGAAATCCTATGTGCTTTGGTTGATTTTCCATAAATAAGCCATTTAATCCCTCTATGTTTCGGTTTCCCCATATATGAAATTGGATAAATTTATAAACCTGTGGAATCACTGATTTAGAGTTGTAACAAAGAGGATTCCTGCAAAGCCTTTTGTCTCAGACGTAAATGTTATCTAAATATAGAGTTACTACTGGGAACTTAGAAAAGACTTTTATTGGTCTCAATTTCTCTGACAGATTTAATACTCAAGAGCCATGAAAGGACAGGGTGATAGGGGCAGGGTCCTAAAATGCCAAGATTTAGAGAGTACTAATAACATTTACATTTTCAACATCATAGAAACAACTAAGCAAGGGCTCAGTTGAAAAGAATATTAAAAATGTCTTATGTGACATGGTGGAAAGAGTCATGGATTTGGAATCAGGAATACTAGAGTTCAAATCCTATTTCAGACACTTACTAGCTGTGTGACCCTGGACAAATCACTTCATCTCAAAGCTTCTTCATCAGTAAAACGGGGAAAATAATAGCACATACCTCACAATGTTGTTATGAGGATGAAATGATATAATAAAGTGCTTTGCAAATCTCAAATGTTAGCTGTATAAATGTACACATATTTACATACACACATACATAGCTGTATAAATGTTAGCTATGATTATGGTGGTGATGGTGAAAAAGAAAAGGCCACCACTAGTAAATTTTAAAAACAGACACAAAAATAAAGGAAACAACTGAGCTTAGTATCTAGTTAGCAAGAATAACTAATTAAAATAGAAAGCTACCAGATGGTATGGGCTTCCATCTTTCAGACTACTTCATCCCAAGGGAATTTCTCCCATCTGCCTGCCTTGAGACCCTGGTGTTTCTGGGATCTTTGCCCACAGGGAATCAATGTCCCAGTGTCTCCATCTATCTATCTATCTATCTATCTATCTATCTATTTATCTATCTATCTATCTATCTATCTCCTTCACCTCAACTAATTTGTCTTAAAAACTTAATTTGAAAAGATAACTCATACTACTTGCTTGGGTCCTGTTTTGTGAAATTTCCCCCAGGCACCAAAAACAAAAAACAAAACAGAAGTCAGCAGCTCTGACATAGTACTTTGTGTCTAAATGTTGGGTGCATTCTGGGACTTTGCAGAAACTGTTCATTTATTTATTAACTACCCTAACTACCTAGGGCAGAGCACTAAGCTAGGGAAGATCCAAGGTTTAAATACGGTACCCTTGGTCTTCTTAAGCAGATTACCTTCTAGTAGGGGGATATGAGGCATATATACAAGTAACTACATTACTTTTTTTTTAATGGACCTGTGATTTCATAGGTGTAGGGAGATGCCGTTGAGAAATTTCCTTTACCAATACAGATCAGTCACAAGAATTTTTCTTTTTTTTGAGAACATCTCCAAAATCTCCTTATTTTTTTTCATTTTTTATTTCTTTTAAATTTACTTATTTATTTTTAGTTTTCAACATTCACTTCCATAAGATTTTGAGTTCCAAATTTTCTCTCCATCTCTCCCCTCCCCCCACCCCAAGACGGTGTGCATTCTGAATACCCATTCTCCCAATCTGTTCTCCCTTCTATCACCTCCCTGCATTCTCTTATCCCCTTCCCCTTCTATTTTCCTATAGGGCAGGATAGATTTCTATACCCCATTGCCTATATATCTTATTTCCCAGTTGCATGTAAAAACAATTTTTAATATTTCCTTTTAAAACTTTTAGTTCTAAATTCTCTCCCTTCCTCCCTCTTCACCCACTCTCATTGAGAAGGCAAGCTACTTGATTTAGATTATAGATGTGTAATCATGCAAAATACTTCCATAATAGTCATGTTGAGTCACAAGAATTTCTTAAAAAAACAAACAAAATAACGGGGCAGCTAGGTGGCCCAGTGGATAGAGCACCTGCCCTGGAATCAGGAGTTCAAATCTGATCTCAGAGCAGACACTTGACACTTACTAGCTGTGTGACCCTGGGCAAGTCATTTAACCCCAATTGCTTTGCAAAAAACAAACAAACAAACAAAAACAAACAAACAAGAATTTCTTAAGCACCTACTATGTGTCAGGCACTGTGATAAATCATGGAGTTACAAAGAAAGACAAAAAACAATCCTTGCTCTTAAAGAGCATACATTCCAATGGAAGAGAGAATATGTAAATAACTAGGTACATACAAGACATATATGGAAGCATGACATGGGAGACACTGGCAAAGGACCACCCACATCAAAGAAGGCACTGTGCTCTATGAGTGAAGCAGAATTGCAGTAGCTCAAAAGAAATGTGAGATGCACAAATACAGAGACGTCTCCGTTCCAAATGTACACATGGACTCATTGTGCCTGACCTATGGTAGAGACTTCCCAGCTTGTACTGGTCTGATCAGTCACAGTCAGACACAGTATACCTTGACTCCAACATAGTGATGACATTTTGGTCCTCTTTGAAAATGAAGGACAACTAACACATACACACACACACACACACACACATGCAACTGATGATGATAATCTGTGAAAGGAAAACATAAAGGAGGGGTAATAAAGAGGACTGGAAAGTTTCTCCTGAAAAAGGTGGGATCTGAGTTGATCCTGAAGGAATCCAGGGAAATTAGAGGCAGAAGGGAGGGGACACCGTATTCCAGGCATGGGGGATAGCCAGTGGACAAGCAATGGTGTGGACAAGAAAGGTGGAATGTAAAGAAACTACTAATAGGTTATTGTAGCTGGATGCCAGGGTTCAGAGTAAATGTAAACATCAAGAGAAGCTCCAGCTGTCCCATGGGAAAACTGCACATGACCCTGAGCTATCCTGGCACTATGCCCTCTTTGTTCTGTTTCTATATACCTGACTTGACCTAGGGTTGGTTCGGGGATCCACAATATTACTTTGTCTTGCTGCAGCCCAGAACAACTGGCTTCTTGTGAATAAACTCCCTTAAAAAACCCAATCAACCTAATTAACCCTAACAAAACCTATGAATAACCAAGCTAATATGAGCCCCTCTTTCTTTGGTATATCAGTATTGTCTCTGAGGGTACGCAATTGGCATAATTAGGGCAGGATAGTCTGTCCTCTTACAGCTTACCACTCTCATTAGATGTCACCCTCCCCAGTGACTCAATTCACTGTATGAGGGGGTCTAGAGAGAGGGGCCCATTAATAGATAGGGACAGGGTGCTCTGTCCCAACATGTTGAACCCAATCATGGTTGTAATTGTTAAAAATTCATTACAGAGTTACAAAACAGAGGACAATGTGAAGTCAGAAAAGGAATGAAAGAATCAAAGATTTTGTGGAGGAGGTGGCTTTTAAGTTAGGCACCTTGGCAAAACGACCCTGACTGAAATCTGGCAAAGGCATCTCTGAAGAAAGGATGTGCTAGGAACAAATTCACCTGGGAAGCTTGCTGATCAAAAACAATATCAAATATAAACGTCTTTTCACGGGAACGATTGGCTCTCAAAGCATCGTCAGGATCCTCATCTGGGTCCATAAGCACCACCATCTTTAAAAAAAAAGAAATTGAAATAATTAATACGAAAAGCAAAATTTTTCCCAAGTGCCAAAGCTGAACAACCTGATTCTAGGATGAGAGGAACCATGGGAGGGGTTTTTGTGAACTCTGAGCTGCTAGTAGGAGAGGGAGGCTCAGGAACCTCAAACGTTGAAGTCTAAATTGGTAGCTACCAGTACCGCTGGTGTGGTGAGTGCGTGATGGACACATAAGGCCCACAGAAATCATCTTTGCCATATTGGAGAGGGAAAGAATTTGTGCCAAATTTTCTTGATTCTACTTCCATTGTTATCTTGTATCTGCCTGCTTTCCACGCACACAGCCACCATCCCAGTTGAGACCCTCCTCATCTCCCATCTGGACGACTGCAACAGCTTCCTAATTGGTTCCCTTGCCACAGTCTCCAATCCATTCTCTCTCCAATCTATCCTCCACAGAGGGGACAAGTTAATATATATATATTTTTGGACATGATGAATAAATTTTAATGGGTTGCTATATTCTGTTATTTCATTTTTCATTTAATACATCTACATCTGTGTTCATTAAGAGGATTGATTTATAGTTTTCTTTCTCCAGGATTGACTTTTTTTAAATAATATTTTATTTTTCCCCAGTTACATGTATAGACGCCAAATTAATATTTCTAAAGCATGGGTTTGATCATACCACTTCCCTGCTCAAGAAATTGAAATGGCTTTCTTTTGCCTCTAGGAGAAAATTACAAACTTTTCCATTTGACTTTTAAAGCCTTTCACAATCTGACTTTAATCTACCCTTCCAGGCTTATTTCACATTACTCTCCCCTATGTGCTCTATGATCCAGCTAAATTGGCCTGTTGCTTACAAGGAATTGGGGGGGGGGGGCAGTCAGGGAATAGATTAGCAAGCACTCCCATGGAACATTCTTGGGTATGGTGTTTAATAAATGTTGATTGATTGATTGTTGGTACTTTAGCAAGAGGTTAGAGCACATACACCTCCAAAAGCAGACAGGCTTCAAGCTCAGTTCCTCACATGCTCCAGGTTTTCAGGCATCAGTGGGAGAGATATTTTGGGGGAAGAGGGCAAGAACAATATTTTAGGCAATTATTTAATTCAGTTACATATAAGACCTGCCCCTGACACTTACAAATATTGCCACTAAATAATTTTTTTTTTCTCT
Source organism: Vombatus ursinus (assembly GCF_900497805.2). Lineage (NCBI taxonomy): Eukaryota > Metazoa > Chordata > Mammalia > Diprotodontia > Vombatidae > Vombatus > Vombatus ursinus. Next base: position 51,114,623 of record NW_020954585.1, read on the forward strand.
GTTGCTGCACAGTGATTTACACATTGTAGGCTCTCAATAAATTACTTGTTAAATTAAATCGGCCACCAAGGTTAGGCTACGAGAAAAGAGGAAAAAAAGATTGGGAGAACATTTTTGAGTTGATAATTGGAAGCAAAATCAGAGCAAAGAGAATCAGAGCCCTGGGAATGTCCAAAGTCAACCTTGAAAGTGGTATGCCTGATCTCCATGGGCCTCCTGTAGCAACCAAGATGAGAAAAAGAAAGAACAAAAGATTCATACTTGAAAGATTATGAAATAAGTTTTGTTTAGCAAAGTGACTTGAGGGCATCCGCTGGGATATAGTCTGCTCTATTGCATAAATACATAATTATGAAGGAAAGTGTATTAGGTTCTCTGGAGGCTGGGAAAACTCATAAAGAACTGCTTCAAAGGGAATTATGCTATTGGAGGGGGCAGAGAGAAATAATAAAAAATAAAAACCCACGTGCTGTTTACACAAGAGAGTAGTTTCCGCAGCTGAGAAATGTAGAATTAGCTCAGTTGGCATAGGAAAAGCACTTTTGCTCAGCTGGACTGTCATCCAGGTAGGCCCAGAATTACATCATGAAAGCCTATAATGCTAGGGTTGGCAGGAACCTTAGAGTTTGTCTCGTCCAGTCTCTTGATTTTTGCAGTTGGTGGCCTTAGAAACCATTTACTATAGGGGTTTATAACCTTTTTTGTGTGTCATGGACCCTTGTAGTAGTCTTATGAAGCCCTACAGATCCCTTCTCAGAATGATATCTTTAAATACAAAAAATAAAATATATAGGACTACAAGAGAAAATATATTAAAATGCAGGTATCAATTTTTTTAAAGTTTATGAATCTCAAGTTAAGAACACCTGATTCAGTCCAATCTCTTCATTTTTATATTTGGGGACCTTAGAAATCACTGAGTACAGTGGTTCTTAATCTAGGGTCTGCAAACTTGTTTGTTGTTGTTGTTGTTTTGTTTTGTTTGATTACTTTGTTTCAATATAATTGGTTTCCTTTGTAATCTTATGCTATTTTATGCATTTAAAAACCTAATTCTGGGAAGGGTCCATAGGTTTCTCCAACTTCCAAAAGGGTCCAGGATGCAGAAAAAGTAAAGAAACATTTGTTGTGAGACCCTGGACAAGTCACTTAACCTCTTAATACTCTAGGTAACCAAGACTACAAATTGCAAGAAAGATGCTGACCCTTATTGGTACAAAGAGTTTCTTCACGTTTGAGTTCCCTGTACCAATGAAATCACAGGTATTTTTGGCTTTGAAACCACAAGTGTATCCATGCTGCTTCTCAAATGGGGAAAGGGGGAAAATGGATGGCAGCAGCAGGGAAGGGTGGGAATGGGAAAAGAATGGAAGGATAAGACGCATCCTTCCCTTTTTTCAAAGATTTTAATGGTCTAGTTGGGAAGGGAAGACTAAGATACATGCAAAATAGTATGTAATATATGCTTAATTGTTCAAGAGAGATAATTAGAAATAATAGTATAGAAAAGGAAGCAACATTAGGTAGTGTGGTGTGCTGTACTTGGACTTGGGGACCTAGGTGTCCAAGGACACATTAGCTGTAAACCTTGGGCAAGTCACTTTAGGCTTCAGTTTCTACCTGTAGCATAAGCATGTTGGACTGGATCATCTTCGAAGTGCTCTAAGAAGGGTGTAATTGTACTAGATTTCCTTAAACATAATGCCTTGGCAGAAGAGGGAGCTTCTACTTGGGTTAAAACCACAATGGATTTTACAGGCTCTTGGCTTTTCAAAAATGGATTTGTTAAAATTCCTGCAAAGTCAGATTAACAATATCTTTTGATGATGAAATGCATTTAAATGCTTTGGCTCTTTTATTAAATACACAGTTCTATCTGGTGGAGCGCCTATCAAGTAAACTTTCTAGGTGCCATATAGGCTTAAATTACTACATGGCATTTGCACCTGATGCATAATGGACTTGTTTGTGATGTCTGGGTACCAGCTCAGTTTCAGGTTATGAAAATAAAGAGAAACAGTAGTTTATGAAGAAACCAAGGCCCAGGATGAGTACATGGCAGGTCCCTTGCAGGGAGTAGGAAACCCAGACATCTGGAAAGGACCACAGAAACCAACTAGTCAACTCCCCTCAGTTTACAGAGTAGGAAAATTGAGGCCCAGAAAGGTTGAAAGAGAAGGAGAAAAGCAGCATGATAATCCAGTCAGGAAGACTGGGTTCAAATCCATCCTCAGATTAACAAGTCAATTGCTGCTCTGTAAAATATTGACAAGATTAGCATTTACCTCACAGAACTGCTGTACAGATCAAAGGAGATAATCTATGTAAATTCGAGGACCTGATGTAGAATGAAGTGAACAGAATAACCAAGAGAAAAAAAATTATACGGTAACAACTGTATTTTAAAGACAACTTTGAAAGACCTAAGAACTCTGATCAACACAATGACCAACCATGATTCTAGAAAACTCATGATGAAACATGTTACCCACCTCCTGACAGAGAGGTAATAGATTCAGGGTGTAGACTGAGATATAATTTTGGGCACGGCAACTGTGAGAATTTGTTTTGTTTGACTATGAATATTTGTCAGTCAGTCAACTAGCATTTTTTTGTTGTAAGAGCTTTGTTTTTCATCTTTTTTCAAGAAGGGGGAGACAGAAAACAGATTTTTGGTCACTGAAAAAACAAAATTAAACTTTAAAAAGATAATATATGGAAAACACTTTGTAACCCTTATAGGTATTATAGAAACATAGATATAGATATACACATAATATATGAATGTAATCTGATATGTGTATGTGTATGCATACATCATAAATACATATCATTATAATAGCTAACCCTTTGAATAGTACCTACTATGTGCCAGACACTATCTTAAGTGCTTTACCAATATCATCTCATTCGATCCTCACAACAACCCTGGGAGGTAGGTGCCCCATTTTATAGATGAGGAAATTGAGGCAAAGAGAAATTAAGTGTCACAGAGTCATGTAGCTATTTAAGTGTCTTGAACTCAAGTCTTCCTGATTCCTGGGGCCCATCCTCTATCCACCATGCTACCTAGCTGCCTATATATGTGTATACAGACATATATGTGCATATGTCCATATATGTATATATATATATATTTTTTAAATATTATATTGTCATTATCAAGTGACTTATCCAAGCTCACACAGGTGGTAAGTGGAAGATCTGGGATTCTACCCAGTATCCTCTGATTCCAAACCCAGTGCCATTTCTACTGAAGACAGAGGAAGTATTTGTTTCCGCCTACTGTTATGTCTTACAGACTAAAGGGTTCTTGACTTTTTTGTGTGTGTATGTGTCCTGGACCTCTTTGGCAGACTGGTGAAGTTTATAGAACCTTTCTCAGAATAACGTTTGTTGCCTTTGACAAGGATTGCTAAATGTCAGTTAACAATTACTGAAAATTAAGATATAATTTTTCCTATTCAAATTCAGGGACCCCCTGAAATCTATTCATGGACCCCTAATTAAGAACCCTTGGACTAAAGGACATAATGATTGATAAAATCTCTTCCTAAGAGATTTCAATAATAGCTCTAAGGATAAAATAAAAATAAAATGAGAGTTGGAAAAAGTCCAAAGCTGTATAGACTAAGAAGGAGGCAACGCTTCTAAATCAGCCACAGGAAGACAAAGGAATTGAATTTTAAAGCAACTCAAACCCTGAGCTTAAAATGCCAAGAGTGTGTGCTTCCATTTGCAGTGAGATGTCACAAAAGCTTTTCATTACAGAAGCATGGAACATAGGCTGTAAGGGGCCTTAAAGGGTCAGGCTGCCTGTAATTGATGACAGGCAAATAGGTGTCTCTTTTGTTCTTAAAGATCACCAGGGGAGATGCTTCAGCCTATGACAATTCATTTCAGTGCTTAGCGATGCTTATTGTTGGACGGATCTTCCTTGTAGGTAAATTAAGCCCTTTATACTCTAAACTCAGTTAAGAATGAGAATAGCTGGGTGCTATCCCATATATAAGAAGTATTTGTGCATGAATTATACAAACACCATGTGATCCATACTACATACAGACACACTATATAACTAAAATATCCTCCTGAAATCCAATACTACTAGCTAAAATTGGGGCAGCTAGGTGGTGCAGTGAATAGAGCACCAGCCCTGAAGTCAGGAGGCCCTGAATTCAAATCCGGCCTCAGACTAAACACTTGACACTTACTAGCTGTGTGACCCTGGGCAAGTCACTTAACCCCAATTGCCTTAAAAAAAAATTACTAGCTAAAATTTCACTAGGCAGTATTATTGCTCTTCTACTTTGATGATGATTTAAAGAAGAAAGGGTGCTATGGAAAAGAGCACTAGACCTGATGTTGGGAACCCTGGCTCCAACTCTTTCTAAAAGGTCTAAAAGACCATAGGCAAATAAATTAATTTTTCAGAGCTTTAACTTCTTCATCTGTAAAACAGGGATAATGATATTTGCACTATCTGTCTTACAAGATAGTTGCTGAAGAAAGTACTTTGTAAACCTGAAGTGCTATTGTAATTATTCTCTTGATCTCTTCCCCCTCGCCCTATATATACATATATTAGATGCTGTAAATTCTCTCTGTCTGTATATGTATGTATACATATATATATACACACACATGTATATATAACATATACAGACATTATTACATCCTTTATATATACACACACACACACACAAACAATAATATGTGTCTTGAGGGCAGGACCGTGTTATATATATGCTATATAACCCAACACAGTGCCTTGCACACAGATGTTAGTCAAGTGTTCTTTAAATAAATATATATACACATGCTGTATTTACACCACACACTGAAAGATGTATAGGTTAATAGATATAAATATTAACTCCAAATGCTCAAGACAGAAGCAACTAGGTGGTACAGTGGATAGAGCACTGGGCCTAGAGTCAGGAAGACCTGAGTTCAAATCCAGCCTCAGACACTTATTAACTGTGTGACCCTGGGCAAGTCACTTAACCTCTATTTGCTTCAGTTTTCAAATCTGCAAAGTGGGGATAATAAAAGCACTTACCTCCCAGTTGTAAGGCTCAAATGAAATAATAATTGTAAGCCCTTAGTATGGTACCTGGCACATTGTTGTTGTTGAATCATTTCAGTTGTGCCCGACTATGCCTGACCCTATATGGGGATTTTCTCGGCATGTAGTAAGCGCTATACAAATGTTAGCTATTATCATTATTATTAATGTAAGAAGCCAAAAAAGTCACACTACTATTTTTGTGGCTGGTCATAATGCAGAAATAGTCTCATTCCCCCAAGGTGAAGTATGCATTTGTCTCACTTAGCAAAAATTACTGAATTTCATCATTTCATTCCTAGTGTCAGAAGTTTTGACTTGGAAGGGACCTTAGAAATCATCTAAATTCAACCTTTCCATTTTATAGATGAAGAAACTGACATCCAGATGTCATGTTTTGTGATTTATCTGAGGTGGCTCAGCTAGTAGGTGGCCAGGCTAGCATTTGAACAGAGAACCTCTGACTCCAAATTCAGTGTTCTTTCTGGTTCACGACACACAAAAGGTAAGTAAGATACCCTCTGTAACCTAGCGGAGCATGGAATATAACAGGGAAGATAAGATGGATACAAAGTTGATTCAAAGGATGGAGAATTTGGAAATCCCTTGCTGCTGTTTTCTCGCTGATATTGCCTCCAGCTCCAGGAACACCATTTTGCAATCTATTTTATTACTAAATTCCAGCATAGTTAATAACCATTATCATCAACCAATATTTATAAGCTCTTTAAAACAGGCATATAGCAAGCACCTAATAATAAAATTTAAGATTTCTATAGTACTTTAAACACGTTACTTCCACAATCATATTTGACCCTCTTACCAACTACGTCGGGTAGGTAGTAAATGTATCATTCTCTATATTTTTAGGACAAGTAAATTAAGGCTGCTTGGGTGTTAGTTCTATACCTGTGCATTCAGAATAACTGTAATTTTTTTGGTCTTTATTTACATTAAACAAAGAATATTATTTGCTTTTTCTTAGCAAGATATGATAATAATTACAGCTAGTATTTATGTGGTGCTTTAAAGTTTGCAAGTGCAAGTTTACACTTCACAAATATTATCTCATTTTATCTTCACAAGAATCCTGGGAGGTCCCCATTTTACAGATGAGGAAATGGAGGAGACAGAGGTTAAGTGACTTGCCCAGGGTCATTCAACTAGTGTCTGAGATCAAATTTGAACTCAGGTCTTCAGGACTGCAGGTACAGCATTCCATACACTGCACTATGTAGATACCACATACTGAATGGTATGTAGTCATTAGTGATATGGGGTCACTAGACTCCAATAAGTATACTTTTTAATCTGCCTTGAGCATGGCCTAGATGCTGTCTTAAGATACCGAGTCCTCAATTCTCACCTGATCACCCACTTTGTGGGCAATGACTGCAGCTCCCTCATCCAGTTCTGTGTCATTAATTGGGCGGATCCGAAGTGCTACCTGCACATAGAGAAGGATTATAGATTTCTTTTTCCAATTTTCTTTCCAAGGTTCTTTTGAAAAAGGTATGCAAATAGTGACTATTCTATCAATAAATTCTTTCTGATTAATTATATACACCTTATACTTTATAAAGATATTTTTAATTTCTTTACCCCTACTTCAGTCCTCTTTTAATATTGGGAAATCAATTAACATGAGATACTTCCCCCTAAAAAAACAAAAACAAACCCTTCAAAACCAAACATCTTTATTAAAAGGGGGGGGGGGCCTTTTTAAGGAACAGAAATCTCAGGTAAGAAAGAATAAATCAAGTCGTTGTAGAAAGGAGAAAAATCAGTTTCCAAAATCATACATTTGATGAAAAAAAATTTTCAAATTAAATTCTTCCACTTCTGGGAGGGCACAGATGTGTGGTTCAGTTCAGTGACCACTCTTCTTATGCTTTTCTGGCTTAAGTGTCCCCAGTGGAGAAGAAATAATTACATTCCTAGAGGAACTATGAAAACTTATTTTTCCTGTTGCTGGAGTCATCCTTAACTGTGTTTGTGAGGATGCCTCATCTATTCCAATGTTAGATCAAGTTCCCCCACTTTTCTTCTGAATTTCCTCGTCGATTAAGGTAGGTTAAGTTTTCTGAAGAGCTGTAGTTCTGGGTCGTGGAGGGCAATATGTAAAATTCCAACCTGGGCATGGGGGCCACGGGCTGGGATCTGCTTAAGTCCCTTAAGAAGAAACAACTGGAGAGCTAAGGGAGGGAGGTAGGGAAACCTGTAGGGGAGCTGTGGAGAAGGGTGAAGAAGCTAGGAAAGAGGAAGATGGAGTAGCGTACCTGAGAGCTCTCCTGGAGAGGAGAGGATTCAGGATTTGGAAACATTCCTTGAAGGTCCGTGAAAGGCAATGGAGACAGTTCTGTGGGCACGGAGGGGATCAGGGACAGAGCAAGAAACCCAGCCCGCCCTACTGCAGTTCTGAGGGAGGGAGGGAGGGAGCGACGCTCGGACTCACCATGAGCTGCTGCTCCTTAGGCTCAGCTGGGAGCTCCTTCATGGCCTGGCTGCTCCGGCTCCCGAGCCCGCTGCTAGCCCGGGAAGAATGCTCCTCGGCTGAGGGCGCGTTGAGCCGGGAGGGCATAAGAAAAATGGGCATGGAATGGAGCCACACACCTGTGCCCTCCCAGTCACCGATGGCGCCTCTTGGTACCTGCAGTCCCCGCGGATATGCTCATCACATCCCCGGCTGGCCCCGGATGACATCACCGCGCGGGATCCCAAGAGGTTCTCGTGGGAAGGACCCAGCAATGGGAAAGGTTTTAGAGCTGCAACTAGACAGGAGGTTACTTAAGCCTGGGTTAGAGCATCCCTGGCTTTTAAATAATAGAGTTTAACTTCCGAGGAATGATAATGAACATAAGAAACTAATGAGGTAATGAACCACATCAGGAGGGAAGTGGGATCAACAGATTGCAGAAGGTGGCAGTAGTCCTTGCGCACGGAATTTGAAACTGAGGGGGTACCCTTCAACTGGGGAATGGCTTAGCAAGTTACGGTATATAAATGTGATGGAATACTACTGCCACCGTAAGAAATAATGAAAGGGATGGTTTCAGAGAAACCTGGAAAGACTTGAATAAAGTAATGCAATGAGCAGAACCAGGGGAACAATTTATACAATGACAACAGTATTGGAAGAAATAAACAACTTTGAGAGACTTATGATCATCATAATGAAAAACCACAATTCAAGGGGGCAAATGATGAAAACATGCTATTCATCTCCTAATCGAGGTGAAGGACTCGGTGCAGAATGAGCCATATTGGGCGGAGAGGGGGGAGGGCGGCGCGTCAAGCAGGGACATGGCCAATGAAGAAATGTGTTTTCCCTGACAATACATGTTTGTAATAAGGGTTTTATTTTTCTTTGTTTCTCAGTTGGGCTGAGGATAAGGAGAGAAAGAGAGCAAAAGTAGATTTCTGATTGAAAAATATTCTTAATTTAAAAAAAAACACACCAATGTAAGCTAAGTGATGAAAGGATATGAATTGTCCTTAAAAGAATTGTAAACTATTAACAACCATGTGAAAGAATTCTCCAAATCACTATTAATAAGATAAATGCAAATGAAAACAACCCTAAGGTTTCACCTCAGTGTGCAAATTGGTCAAGATGACAAAATATGAACAGTATTCAATGTTGGAGGGGTTATTAGAATATAGATACACTGATTTATTGTTAGTGTAATTACTAATCAGTAGTCATTTTCAAAAGAAACTATGCAAATAAAGTGACAAAAAAAAATCCATACTCTTTAACCCAGAGATTTCACTGCTAGGTTTATGCTTCAATGAGGATACTGATAATGATTGAATGAATGAAGTATTTATTAAGTGCTTACTATATGCAAAGCACTGTGTGAAATCTGGAGATACAAGTAGAAAAGTGCAGTCCAGTCCCTGATCTCAAGGAGCTCATATTCTAATTCGGGAGACAACACACATGTAAGGTTTCGGCTCTAAATCAGACAGGAAAAGTCCCGTGGTCCTCAGATACAGCAGCAAGGCAGATGGTAATGCCTCTTCTTGTAAGGTCATTTCCACTTCTAATGTTTCTAATGTAGAACTGTTTGACTGCCAAGGGTCTTGGTGGCAAGTCTTTTTTGGGGGTCTTCAGTAGCTGTGGGTAGAGCATCTACAGGAGTAATTGCTAGGCTGCATTTCTACAGCGGCTCCTTCTCAGGATGATGGCGGGGGGCACCGGGCTGTAAGCATTGCTATTCCCAAGGCTCTTGAGTTCAGAGTCCTAGGTTGTCTCTGTCGGGGCTTGAGGGAGATCCTTCAAGGCGGTAATTTGTTTTGCTGGTGTGTTCTCCTGTCTCTCCTAGTGCTTCAGCTAGGCAGGCTGGTTTGCCTGTCCTGTGTGACAGCTTTTTAGCAGTTAGTGGGGGTAGTTGGCCCCTTTGTAAAGGAGTTACTTCCCCAGATAATGGCTGTGAGGTCTGGAAATGAAGCAGGACAAGAGCTACTCCCAGGACTCGCGTGCTTATCTGCTTTGCACATACTTGCCTCCCTTAGGGTTCCTTGATAAGGAAAAAGCCTCCTTACGCACCAGAGTTATTTATAGCAGCAATTTTTGTGATAGCAAAGTTGGAAACAAAGTAGATTCCCATCGATTGGGAAATGGCTAAATAAATACTGTTGAGGCTACTAGATAGAAAGAAGCAAAGATTTACATGATCTGATTCAAGGAAGTAAACAGAGCCAGGAAAACAACGTACACAACTACAAAATACAAATGGAAGATCACAAAAGTTAAAAGTGAATGTAGCAGGGGCAGCTAGGTGACCCTAAAGTCAGGAGGACCTGAGTTTAAATTCGGCCTCAGATCAAACACTTGCCACTTACTAGCTGTGTGACCCTGGGCAAGTCACTTAACCCCAATTGCCTTAAAAAAAGTGAGTATTGCAAAATTACAAAGAACAAACATGTCTCCAAAGAGGAGATATGAGAAGACACCATCAATCCTATGTAGAAGTGGGAGGTCCCAAAGTATGGTATACTAGTACAGATTTTTTTTCAATGTATTAATCAGTTGTGCCTTTTTTCCTTTTAAAAAATAGTATAGGATAAGAGAAGGGGGGGCAGTGATAGAAGAGAGGGCAGATTGGAGGAAGGAGTATTTAGAATGCATACCAACTTGGGAAGGGGGGAGGGTTGAGCTGGGGAGAAAATTTGGAACTTAAAATCTTGTGGAAATGAATGTTGAAAACTAAAAATAATTTTAAAAAAGGAAAAGGGAAAATAAAGCACTATTTTTTTTTCAAAAGCAAAAAAAAAAACTATGGTCGGGGGGGTTTATGAGACAAGGGGAGTGATACTGCAAAAAATTATGATCTAAAAAAATGTATCAATAAAAACTTAATTAAAATAAAAAGAAATCTAGGGGTAACATTTAGAGCTGGGAAGAGATCTTAGCAACCATCTAGTACAACCCCCTCATTTTACAGATGAGGAAAAAGACCCAGAAAGGTTAAGCACTTGCCCAAGGTCACGAAGGTCTACAGCCACATAGTCAGCGTTTGAACTCGTCCTAATTTAAAGGCAGATAAACCTCTTCCCCTTGAATCATGTTTAGTTGCTCATTAAGTCAACATTGTGTCAAATACCAGCTTAGACTACATTATATAGTATTTTATGTACCATGTTATACATACGTATGTATATACATCTGATCCAATAAGTGTTTATTATGCACCAAGAAGTAGGTGCTGTGCCAAGTACTGGGGATACAAATATGAAATGGTAAAGTCTCTGCCATTAAAGGCTTGCATTCTACTGGGGAAAAACGTCAGGTACATAAATGGGCAAATATAAAATGTACAAAATACCAAGTAATTTTGGGGAAAGAGAAACACTAGAAACTGGTTTGATGAGGGAAGGCCTTCCATTGGACAGGACACAGCCTGAGCCTTAAAGGGAAGTGGAACAGGAGGCAGAGATGAGGTCTGCGCAAAGGCAGAGGCTGGAGATGGGAATGTACTGCATAGAGAGTAACAGGGTGGGCTGAATTAGAATAAGCGAATCATGTGAAATCAGTCAAACACAAGAGGTGCACCAAATTGCAAATATACAGAGCCAGAGCATCAAAATGAGAGCGCTAACAACCCCGCTGCACTCATCAGGCCACACAAGGAGTACTGGGCTCAGTCTTCAGGGCCACATTTGAGGAAGAACACCGAAAAGGCAAAGCAGAAGGCAGAGAGGCTTCAAGTGCAGGCCAAGTGATGACCATTCAGTATAATTGTTTTCAATTAGCAGACCTTGCCAATAGAATCTGCGTCATTCAGCTGGGAGATCAGTATTAATTAGGCCACTCAGATTGCTAATGTCAGTAGAGTACAGTGTTATCTGTTCCATTAGTACAAATCTATTACTAATTCCGGAAAACCTATACAAAAATCCATTTATTTGGAGGGAAAGCTTATTAAATCAAGCACAAATATTTCAGAAATCCTTTATTTATAAATTATGTAAAACAATTGCAACTATGAAGTTAAAAAACATCAAGTGCTAATCTTGGAACAGCCCTGTTAAAAATCCATCAATTATCAGACAACACTCCATTGTTCTCTGGAAAAACTCAAGAAACTAATTATGTACTGGTATACTAAGATCTAAAAAATTTGAAAAGGGTGACCTGAGATACTATAAAATATATTAAGGTAGTTACACAACTAACTAAATAGGATCAGAATATTTCATCAGAGTTAGAATGCAGGATAAATCACAAAATTAATTACAAAGGAAATAGTAGATGCCAGAAGTGTTTAAAAGGCTTATTTATTTAAGTATTTAAGTAGTGGATCAGAAGGGAAGTGGGGGAAGAACAGCTTGAAAGCAACCCAATATTACTGCTTTCTTTTGTATACAAAGTGGTATCAAACGTTACTGGTCGCCTTAGGAGTTAAGGGCAGCTGGCAAAAACTAGAAAATTTGCTCATTATGACACCCCCAGAATGTCTTCCAATCCCAAAAGATTTGGCTTCAAGGATGTTTTGCCTTTGCATTCCGCCACATAAAAGTTAGTTCTTGGTGAACCCACAACTTTGTTTCTCTGGTATGAACTGAGCTGAACTACAAAGATGACTCAGTGCAAGTATGGCCTTTTAGAACCCTTGAACCCTGATTTCTGATAGGAGTCAAAGAGAGAGTCAAAGGACAAGGAGAGAATCACAGTGGGTTTAGTAAGGCAATTTAAAAATGAAACAAGAATATGAGCATGAGGGTTTGCATACTACCCCTTGAGAATGAATGTGGCATTTAAAATATTCAAAGGGAAGACCATAATCCTAAGATGAAACCTCAATCAAGGCAAGTTCCCATGTGTCTCTGAGGCCGAGTGTAAGGAGCACATCAAGTGAGATGACATGAATTTTAGGACTCGTAGTGCTCTAACACTTTCTGCAGAGCTCTCAACTAGTGTACATAATTTCTATGTTGTTTCATCACTCAAGTAAGTAGAATACTCCTTTAAATGAAGCATAAAAAATAGAATCAGAAGGATATACACTAATACAGTTCTGCCTTGGAAACAGATTTTCCATTTCCAAACAGATTGTGGGAGAAAAAAGTAAATTTTAGGTAGTTTTCTAGGTTTAAAAGAGATGAGAAAGACGGCTTTTTAACATAGGTCTGCTTTTTATTTCCATGTTCAACCTGTTGAGAAACCCTATCACAATCTGAAGGGTGGAGGGTACAGCCCACTATAGTGCTGCTTCAGCACACTAAAACATGAATGATACACTGTTTTCCTGCAGATTTTTTCTGGGACAAAAAGAACACCAGTCCATGCACTTGGGATATAAAGAGAGTCCTTGAATGGCAACATTGTGTGATTGTGGGGATGATACACTTAAGAAATGCTACTGGGAGCAGTAATCAAAAGTTACCTGCCAGCAGCCCTGCATAAAAGTCCAAGTAGCAAATACTGGTAGTTTTGGATTTTTAAAAAATCCCCCAAAAGTAAGAATTTAAAAGCAGTGCCTTAAAACCTCCCACAATGCAGACACTGGGGTTTAAAGGCACAAAATGTGTCAGAATGGAAGGATCCAGGTGTATTCACTGTCCAGACAGCAAGAGAAAACACAAATAACTCAGAAGCTGTGTAGGCTTTCTGCAAAAGGATGAACTCCACTCCTGGCACAATATATGGCAATGCTGCAATGATTAAAAAAAACAACAACAAAAAGATTAATATTTACTTTACTGAATATGCAAAAGCACTTTTTATTACAGAAAGGTCTATATGCAATTACAATTAATATTATCATTCCCTTTCCCTTGGAATATTCCAAGCAGATGAAGCAATTACAATCACAGAATCTTAGAAATAAATACATGATTGAGTCTCATCTCCTATCCAATGCCAGAAATCTATCCTAAATTACCTTGGATAAATGGCATTCCAGTCTCTATTTAATACTTCTGGTGGTAAGCTCGCTACCTCATTAAACAGGAAAACAAGGATAAGTAATACACTCAAGGATCAGCAGCTACTCAAATATTGGCCTTACAGCAGCAATGCTTGATGTTGACTTGCTTGCCCTTCCCCCCCCTCCCCCAATGATCTCAAGAGACAGAGGAGGGGCCCTTATCTTGGTGGTGTGGAATGTGCTTTAATTTTGGTTCCAGGCCACGCTCCACCCCATAGCCTCTCCAAGTCTGCCCCTTTTAAAATTCAACTTTTAGTCATTGGCAACTTTTAAGTCTGTTCACCTTTTTATAAAATGGTTTTGTACTCATCTAGGAAATCTCAGATGAAAAGTTCCGACAGTTATCTTCAATCTAATTAACCACAACACACCAAATAGACTATGCCACAAAGAGAAAACAAGGCATCAATAGACAGAGTCTTGACTTTGAAATAAGGAAAACCTGGAATCTAGGCACGTGCTAAGAGTTTTTTACAATTATTATCTCATTTGATCCTCACAATGAGCTTGTGAGGTAGGTATTGTTACCCCCATTTTACAGTTGAGGAAACTGAGGCAAATAGAGGCTTCGAACTCAGTTCTTCCCACTCCAGGCCCAGCACTTAATCCACTGTGCCACCAGCTGCCTAGACACAGAAAGACTTTAAACCCCAGATTAGTTCCGTGTATACAGATAGTTATTTTACATTCTATGATTTGGAAGGGAAAGAAGAAAACTGACAAGAAAATTTAACAAAAAGAATTAATCTTACCAGAACTCTATCAAATTACTCCTGATTTCCAAGGGGAATAATTTCTTCAGTGACAAAAAATTCAATTGTCTCTTCTTCCCAATCATCTACATTGCTATCTAGTTCATCAGTGTCTACACCTATAAAAAGAAAAAGAAACTATTAAAAAAAAGGACTGAGGGCACTTTCGATGTTCAACTGCAACGCTACGTTCGTAGTGAACTGAACGCTACCAAAAAACTCAAAAATTAAGAAAAAAATTAGATCTCTCTTCTTTTTTCCTTTTTAACTCAATGGCTTAAATACCAAATGACTGCTTAACAAATAAAACACTTCTGTATTCAAACAAGAATTAACACCAAACTTTTGATTTTAAAAATTTTCAAGGGTGAAAGACTATGTTTGCACTATAAATAGATGCAAAAGTGCTTTCCACACAGCTTAAATTTAGCCTCCATTTTCCCGGTACCCAAAGGTTTTAAAAATAGATTTATCTCTATATTATAGAACAAATTTACAAAGCACCTAGAAATGGTTATTACAGTATTTGCTGTTTACCTCCTCTTAATTCCAGACGCTCATTTTTCTGTTCCATATAAAGTTCTTGGGCCATTTTTCGATATTTCCTAAAATCTTCCATCATTGTACGTCTCCTCTCTACCAATTCCTAGAGAAAAATGTAGATGAAGGGTATTATTAGACTGAAATTGAGACCCTGAGGCATCACGTATGTACTAAAATCACCCAAAAAGCCTTTTAATATTGGTTACTATATCCTGAGAAGAAAACTTTTAATTAAAGAATACAAAGGGAAGAAGAAGGGGAAAGGGAAATCGGGGTTATATCGTTCTCTGTTTTTGATTTTCCTCCCTTTCAGAATACAGTTCCCTTTACTAGAATATTAGTTTGGCTTCTGGAGGGCAAGGGTAGGGACGGGGGCAGAGATAAACAACCTCATTCTGGAAGCTGCAGCTTGATCCTTTATACAATACAGTGTTTATGGATACAGAGCATCTTTACTATTAGGTAAAAATGAACATTTTGATTATATTATAGGACAGAGATGTAATGACAACAGGGTTAAACCCTTTATGTACCAACAACTAGCACTTCAAGTACATCAATTTGATGAAGACTCCTTAATGCTTCAAAATGTTTTTAGTGTCTGGAAGCAGAATTATATTTTCAGTATCTCCACGTAGAAAAACATTTCAGTGTGCCCTTTCCTTTCTGTGTTGTCATGATGCTCTCTTCTCCGATAACCAACATGCTTGTTTTCTGTATCATGAAAAAGCTGCCTTTCACTTTTTGTTGAGGTCAGGAACAAAGCTTACCTTTGAGGCTTTGGACTGGCTCAAACGATCTTTCTGTTCAAAAATCTTGGAGTATCTCTTCAGATCCTTTTTAATTTGCTAAAACAAAGACAAATCACTCAGGATTTAAACCATACAAAGTCTGAATAAAAAAGCAAGCTCCAAAATTACCAGGATGAACTGTTACCCACAAAGATTAAATAGATACACTCCCCCCAGGAACATCTAAGTGGTCTTAACATTCTTTTTAAAAGCAGGTTTCCCCTTCATCTAGAAGGGCTTTCTTCTCTAGCCCTGGGATTTACTCAGTCTCCCTCTTAGTTTTGACCTAATATCATTAACTCATTTCATTATAATTATGCAAATCCTGTAGAAATGTTGCTTTTAAACCCATTAAAGTTTTTTAAACAACCTTCAACACTTATTTCCCATTCACCGCTTCAGTTCACACGGGACTTATCGAAATGGTACTGATATATTTTTAAATGACTAGTACTCTCTGAAGGTGCGAAGCCATAAAAGTCTAGATAATCCCCTACGACTGGTGCTCTTCATTATATTCCACTATCCTAAAAACAAAGAGTTACCCTTCAAAAGTGGGGTCTTAGAATATCATTATCCACATTCCCTAAATATCAATGAAAACGCAAGTCAAAACTAAACTAATTATCTTCCTCCAGGGTCACGAACATTTTCATAACCTAACCATACCTTTATCTGATCCTGGCTGAGTAGAGTTGGGGGCCGAGGCCTCCACAGCAACTGGCAGAAACGATCTTTGTTATTCTTTTGAAGGAGACGTCCTTGGAAGGTCCATAGCCAGTAGGCATTATCCACCTGAGTGGTAAATGTGAAATATAAGACTCTAGGAATGTACACTGAGATCCGGGGTATCATCCATGTATACATAACATAATTTCAGGTTTAACATAACTGGGGGGAGGGGAAAAGGGCACTCCAATAACTATGCTGAGGGGCAGCTAGGTGGTGCAGTGGATAGAGCACCGGCGCTGGACTCTGGAGGACCTGACTTCAAATCGGGCCTCAGACCAAACACTAGACACTTACTAGCTGTGTGACCCTGGGCAATTCACTTAACCCCAATTGCCTAAAAACAAACAAACAAACAAAAAAAAACCCCTTAAGACTGATATTTTCCTCTCTGATCATAATGTGTTGTTCCAGCTCTTCTTCTGCCTCACTCCTCCTAGAACTATTCATAGTCCTTACTTCAGCCTCTAATGCCCATTTCTCACTGCTCACTATCCTATGCCTTTCTCCTAGATACATTCCCCTCTCTTGGCTCCTTGAACTCTCTCCTGGTTCTCTAACACTCTGCTTCCTCTCTCCTGGTTCTCCTCCTACTAGTGTCTCAGTCTCTTAAAACCGAATTCCCTATCTCCAACACCTATTATACACCTCCACTAAGATGTCCCATAAGCACCTCAAACATGACCCAAACTCATCTTACATCTAAACCCACACCTTTTCTAAGCTTCCTTACTTCTGTAGATACCACCATATTTCTACTGGCACCACCATTTTCCCATTCACCCAAGTTCATAACCTCAGTTATCTTTAACTCCCCCTTAACTCCAGTCATATTCCATCAGTTGCAAAATCCTATCGATTCTACCTTCACAGTAACTTTTGAATCCATCACTTCCTGTCCACTCACCACCCTATTTCATGCCCTCATCTTCTTTCTTCTATGCTACTGAAAGAGCTTGTCTCTCTCCTTTTCCATCTATCCTCTCTAAGTGTGAGAATAATGTTCCCAAGGCACAGGTCTGACCATGTCAGGAAGACCTAGGTTTGAATCACACCTCCAATACCAACTGGACATGGGACCACAGACAAGTTGCTTAGCCTCTCTATGTCTCAGCTCCTTCATTTACAAAATGAGGAACTGAACTCAATGGCTTCCTAAAGCCTTTTCCCCAACTCTAAATCTCTAACTACTAACCTATGAAAAGACATACTCCTTAGCCTGGCACCCAAGGTCCTCTGTGGTTTAACTCCACTCCTCCTGTTCACTCCTCTAGTGTGATTCCACATCACTCCCCTCAAACACTTTGTGTTCCAGACCTCCTGCCTTCTATCACCTCGAGATCATGGTCCATTCCCCAAGGCCTGAAATGTCCTCCCTCTTCTCTACCTCTCAGGATTCTTTCTTTCTTCAAAGTTCAGTTCAGGTGTCACTTCCTCCAAGGAGAAGTTTCCTTAGTTTTGCACATGTTGTATCCCATGGCCCCAGGCAGAACATAATTTGTATTTCTAGCACCTAATGCGTAGAAGGCACCTAATTTTTGGTGAATAATGATGAATTTTACTCAAAGTATTTGTCAACCCTGCCCTATAGCAGCCTATAGACAACAACCCTCCACTCTAGCCCCCCAAAACTTTCCACCAAACAACTAATCAACAAGTATTGATTAAGTGCCAGATGGTCAAAAGGCTGTACACGGATACAAACTTCATAAATGAAACAATCCCTACCTGACATATGAAGCTCACATTCCGACAGAGGTGACAACAAGAAATCATGTAAGTAAACATGATAAACAGAGTAAGTCAACAGAATAAACACAAAAGAGCTGAAAGGATTGAGAAAGGCTTTATGGAAAAGAAAGAACTAAGAGCTTAAAGTAAGAATGATTTTGAGAGGCAGAAGTAAGGAAGAAGTACATTCCAGGCATGGGAGACAACTAGTGCATGTCCACAGGGATGGATGGGGAAATGACAGCAGGTAAGTGTTTGTGTTTGTGTGTGTGTGTGTGTGTGTGTGTGTTTGTGTGTGTGTGTGTGTGTGTGTGTGTGTGTGTGTGTAAGGTAATGGGGTTTATCTAGTGTATGGGTAGGATGGCGGGAAGGGGATGTGAAATGGTAGAAATAACTACAACTAATGCCACTTTTAATGATACAATTGTTGCTACTATGTCAGCAATATGAAGGCTGGACCACAGTAGACAAAGTGTACTTGAGGCAGGGACACTAACGGAGTAAAATGTAATATGTTAGGCAAGAAGTGAGGCAGAAACTGGCTGAGTAAAGAGCGTGGTCACATGTGAAAGTTGGTGGGCAGACAGAAAAGAAGCAAGAAATGGCAACTGCCTATTTATGTGGGTGAGGGAGAACCGATTAGTCAAAGAAAACAACCAAGCTTACAAACCTGAAAAAACACAAGAAAGATGCTCCCTTTGACAGCAACTGGGAATTGTGGAAGATGGTGGATTTGGAAAAAGATGTTTTGGACATGTTGAGCTTGAGGTCTATGGGACATCCAAGCTTGAAGTTAAAGGGAGAAACAGGCCACAGTGTATATATGTGGGAGCCAGTCAGAGTCACAAACGAAATTCCAGGTCTTCTAACTCTGCCCAGGAGGCTCTGATCTTCCCTATGAGCTGATTCTGATTGCTTTTTATGACTCAAAGCATTCAACTGGCAATTACTAAAGTCCACTTTATCTTCTCTGACGTAATTCTCTCCATCTAAATTTTGATGAGTGTGAAGAGGACAATTTCTATGCTTTTTTCCCTACTCTAGTAATTCACAATTGGGATCTTGGTGCTCAGCAGGCCAACCCAAAGACTTAATGCCAACAATCCGCTATATAAAGTAGCCTTAAGTGTGATTTAAGAAAAAGATCTGCAGGTGGTATGCAATAGGCTTACTGCTAGTAGCCAAGTCACAACAGCAAAGAATTTGTGATGCTGATAACATACTTCAGTATACCCAGACCCAGTGGGCAGAGGGACATAGGATGGGGACAACATACTTTGACTGGTTCTCCAAGGCACAGAGGCCTCTATTATATGACAACTCATGACCTATAATTCCAGCACGTTCCCCTTCCTTGATATTTTAGGAAAGTAGGCAATTTATGATAACACAAGACACTCAAGGAAGTCACAACATTACCCATGTCATTCACTGCCTGTTTTCAAAGGCCCAGCAACAACTGCATTTACCTTGTGGCTCCACCAGGACACAGAAGTTACAACATAACGGCCCGTAGGATCCCACTCAACATCAGAAGCCATGTAGTGTTCTGCAATGTTCATCATGGTACAATCTGATGTATCAACAAATGCCAGGGCACCATTCATGCTGTAGAGATAAGGTGGTCATTACATACAAATAGCCTGTATTACCCTGACAATTAGGAGAAAGCTAGAGATTAAGGGATGGAGTAAACCACTAAGGTACCTCACAACTCTTTGACATCTCTCAGCTTTACCTGTAGCATTTCATTTAAAGGAAGACTATGGCCTCACAGATGGATAAATGATAGCAATATTAAATTAAACTGGAAAAGTTAACAACTGGAGTATATTCCAATAGCATATAGGAGTGGCATGAGAGCCATGTTCCTGCAACACTACACCTTCTGTGATAATGGTCGTCATGTAAAGAAAGAAGAGGATCTTTTCAGTTATTGTACAACTGATCTCAGCAATAAGGATATTCTCAAAGGTAACTAAACATTTTTCCTTCAAAAAGATATGCAACCTATGAAAGTATTATTACTAGAGAAAATGATAGCTCAGTACTCAATTACAACAGAGTAATGGAACTTACAGAAAATGATCACATAGAAATCACAATACATCAAAGTGTGTTAGGTCTCCTGGCATTTGCAAATTATACTTTTATTTGCTTCCATCACACAACTGCAAGTCTAAGGACACTGATGACAGATTGCTATGTGTTAATGTTAGAGGGGCACCAATAGATGCAGTGGAAAAAACACAGCATCTGTAATCAGAGGACAACAGTTTAATCCTCTTTTCTGCCACTTATTACAGCTGTGACCTGGAGAAAGTCACTTCATCTCTCTGGGCCTCAGTTTCTCTATCTGTAAAATGAGGACAGATAGGATCACCTCTCCAACATACAAGAATATATTCTCTATAAAGCACCTCAAACATTGGGACAATTGTTCATGTTACAAAGAGGGAATCCAAAGAACAAGAACCAAATCTCAATTTTCTGTGTTTACCATGCATGGCAAATTTCTTGAGACAAGCAAAAGGTACTGAATAAGAGAAACCTACCTCCTCAGACCAGCGAGAACAACAAATTGACCCTGGGGACTCCAAAAGATTGTGTTTGCCTGCTGCTTATCAAACATTTCTGTAAAGAAGTTAATATTTTGTTAAAATCTTCTTCTTAAGGAAACTGTTTCTTTACCTGAGGAGATAAATGACATTACAACAAACCAAAGAGGGCGTGGTGATGAGTTTACGCTGTTCCTTGAAGGCCTACTAGAAAATTAACTAATCATTTCTGTGGATTCAGTGAATCCACTAATGCTTCAAAAACAAGTCTGTAATATATAACCTTTACCAAATTACTTATCATCTGGCGGGGGGAGAAAACTTGAAACTTACAATTTAAAAAAAAAATGAATCTTAGAA
Source organism: Vombatus ursinus (assembly GCF_900497805.2). NCBI lineage: Eukaryota > Metazoa > Chordata > Mammalia > Diprotodontia > Vombatidae > Vombatus > Vombatus ursinus. The sequence continues at coordinate 51,135,590 of NW_020954585.1, forward strand.
CTTGTCTTTACATGTCACTGGAAAAAAATAAAATGCTATTTAAAACTCAGTCTTTAAAGTTTTCCAGAGTTCACAAAAGACTATCTATCATTTAAAGGCCAAAGTAAATAACAGTCTAAAATTCCTTTTAAAGGGCAAAGAGGAAAAATTTGGAAACCTTAATGATACTGCTTAAGTTGATGAACTCAACTTTCCCATGAAAATCTTTTTAAAAATAGGATGATCTGGGCAAATAATTCCACTTAGAAGTTTCTTTTTTGTTAGCGTATTCCTGCTATTTTTTTTAATTAGATATTAGCTCAAATATGCTTTTTCTGGATTTTTAAAAAATTCTGTTTGCTTAACAAGTTCACCTATTAAATATCTCATTTCAAAAATCACAGGACCACTTTTCCAGAGGTCGTTTACTTGGCAACCTCACCTATCTGAAACACAGCCAATAATCAACAACAACCTCCAGCAGCCAAAATGTTATAAAGTCTGTGCACTAAAGTTCATGTCGTATATTATTTTTAGAAACTGGAGTTTATTTATTCATTTTAAACATGTTAATAAAGCTGTATGGTTTTCTAGGTCAAAGCATTCATTCACCCATCCATCTATGCAACCAACCTTTTTAAAGCACCTCTTACATGGCAAAGCATTTTTCCAGGAAGTGGGGAAGACCCAAAGATAACCACGTTGCGGCTCCTGTCTCTGTGGAACTTAGACTAACAGCAAGCATCGCCAAACAACATTCACTGCACTTCAGACAATTACGATAGGGCAAAACAAATAATATAAAAAAAAGCAGAAGCACTAGGGAAAATCTGAGGAAGGAAAGATTACTTCTGACAGAGGCGGCCAAAGAAGGTTTCTTAGAGAGGGAATTCTAACTGAGTTGAGAATTTTAACAGGCAGAGATGACGAGGATGGGAGACAGACATTCCAGGCAGAGATTACTCAGTTATTTTTCCTTTCTGCAATATTATGGTTTTAACAGATTTCAGTGTGGTATATATTTTTAAAAAGGTAATTCTTAAATGCCTGACTTTTTTTTTTTAAAAAGACTATCTTCTTAGTCTTTATGGTTATTTAACACATATTTGAATGTGTGTGCCTCACTTAAAGGGAACTGGGAGACATTTAACTTGAAGTAATACTTTTTGGAAGAACAACGTAAATCATTCAAGTTATAAGGAAAGTATAATAGGAAAGTATGCTTCCCATCTCCCAAACAACTTTCAACTGCTTATTTTTGCCTTATATCAGTCAATGTGATCAACTCTTTAAAGTGAGTTTCCACTACCAAGTCACATACTGACATAGCAATGAAACCTAGACTATCTATACCTAGACAATCTATTCCACAGAACAAGAGAAATTATCGCTCAGAATATGCACATTCAAAAGTAAGACCAAGAATATCTGATTATACTTTCCACATTTGGGTCTTGTAAAACATAGTATCTTAATACACACAGTTTCCAAAAAGGTCTCAACTTTCCCATCCACAATGATTTTAAACTGTAATTCACTTTTTATCTTTATTGAACATTTAAACAATATCTTGTTATGTGAGTTTAAGCTACGGGAAAAACTGGCTCCTATGTAAGTAAAATGAGCACTGTTCACAAGGGACAAACGATACAACATCACTGACACAAAACAGTAAGAAAGAGGCATCTGTTCCCAATAAAGGCAAGTAAAGTCTACTTACTGATAAGTTCAATCTTTCCATTGTTTTTCACATGGTAGAAGGAAACTGATATTCGAGGAGCTTCACCGTGTAGAACAGCAAACTTACTTCCATTTGGTTCCCAAGCAAAGGCTATTATGCTTTCTGGAAGAAAAAGAGGTTCATACCTCCTTTCACTGGATAAAAGCTGGTGTTTATATAGTGATTTAAAGTTTACAGTGTGACTAACATTATCCCATTTGAGCTTTAAAACAACCTGGTGAGGTAGATACTACAGATAACATCATTCCCCTTTTGTAGATGAAGAAACTGCAGCTCAAAGAAATTAAGTGTAGGAGAAGGGATTCAAACCCAGGTCTTCAACAATTACTGATAAATCAGTATCAGGCTTGTGAAGCACTTCTCATTTGGTCCTCACAAACCTGAGATTACAAACTGTTATGCAATATAGTGATTTTCCAAGACAGATCAAAGATGAAGACACATTTATGCTTAAAATGAGATATTTAACTTGGTAAATTAACATCTGTGTAATCCTTTATAAGAGGAGATCAATAGGCCAGACAGAAGTAAATCCAGGAATTGCTTCCAGCAATACTGGAGATAAACCACTTAAAAGTGGGCAGTCTCTTAACCTCTCTGTGCCTCAATTTCTTCACACATAAAATGGCAATAATAAGAGCACCTACCTCAAAGGGCTGTTGGAGGATCAGGTAAGTTAACGTTTATAAATTGCTTTGCAAACTTTTAAGTACTACGTAAATGCTAGTTATTATTAAAAAAAGAAAAAAGTAACCCATTACAGGCAAAAAGGGAGGAATTACATCCTTAGAAAGTATGGTTTCAAACAACAGAATTAAGTATTTTCACAAATGTTAGTTTATACTGAGTTACAAACTTTTCCTAGGAACCACACTCAGTGTGTGGTTTTCTGAGTACTTTCCTTGAGGCATGAAAATGCTGTGTTCAACCACTCACACAAGCATTTTGTCAATGGAATGAAAAGGATGTGGGTCATTGGAATCAAACCCCATAGATCCCTGCAGACCTCATAATGACTTAAACAACAACAAATTAATATTATCTTTGTTGTACTGCATTTTTATTTATTTTGTCAAACATTTCTCAGTTACGTTTAAATCTGGTTCCAGTGAGTTTGACATCTCTGATGCAGCCCATCTTCATCTAACACTAAAAATATTCAAGCAAATAGGAATGTTCTAAATCATTAACAATTAAAGACTTATGCAAACTTAAAATAACCTCAAGGTTTCAATTCAGTCTGTAAATTGACAAAGATGGGAATAGTAAACATCAGAGAAATTATGCAAAGACCGCCATACTAATGCACTGTTGGTGGAGTTGGGAGTCAGTGCAACCAAACCATTTTGGAAATGGAAATATGCAAATAAAGTAAATAAAAGACCCATCCAGAAATTCTACAACTAGGTTTTCAGACCAGAGAGTCACAGAAAATTAGAAAAGCCCCATATAATCAAATCTAATTATTTATAGTAGCACTTTTTTGGGATGCCAAAGAATTGGAAACAAAGTAGATGCCCATAAATTGGGGAATGGCTAGAATCATGGTACATGAATATAATGAAATATTATTGAGCTCTAAGAAATAAAAAAACCAAAAGTGAATACAGAGAAGCATGGAAAGATCTACACAATCTGATGCACTGTAGTAAACAGAACCAAGAAAAATGACTACCACAATGTAAATGGAAAAAACCACAAAAAAGTCAAAAGTGAATGAAAAACAAAGTAGAGAAATGAGATAATACTCCCATCTCACTCCTTTGCAGAGGTGAAAATAATACTACAGTTCAACTAAAACTAGGTATTAATTGATTATGCTAATTATTTCCTTTTTTTCTTCTTTTTTTCCTCCCTTTTAAAAAATATTCTTTGTTATATAGATGGCTTTCTGAGAGGGCTAAATTAAGGGATACTGGGAGAAATTCCAGTCATGTAAGAAAGTATAAAAATAAATAATTTTTTTTCAAGAAAAATATTCAAGCTGGAAAAGTCAAATGTAATCACTAATAACTCTCTCTCAAAATAAAGCCAACTACAAAGTTTACTTTTATAAGACAGTATGTACCAAATAGGAACTATTAATAGTATTTATGTAGCACTTTAAGGTTTGTAAAGCACTTCACAAATACTATCTTACTGTAATACAGCATTAAAGCTCTCCCTTAAACATTTTTACAAGTTTCAACATATCACTTGGAAATGAAATTTTTGCAAGAGAATCACATATATTCAGATTCCGGTCAATTCCAAGTGGAATATAAATTCCTGTTCAAATTTAAAAAGTGAGAAGCATTTCCCTTGCTTAGTTACATAAATATGGCACATAAGAAACACAAAAAAGTGAAACTTGCCTTTCATTTCTACTACATCGACAGGCACCTGTTTCTCTCTCATACGGAAGATTTCAAAGTTGGTTACTACACCCTGTTTAAAAGTAAGGAAAAATACTGTTTTAATATAATAACATATCGTAAAATATAATAATATCATGTAATAGTAATAATCCAGAAAGAGCTCTAAAGTCAGTCAAAGAGAGACTTTTGGAGCTGGGAGGCATTTTAAAAGGTTTTCAAATCTGATTCTTTCATTTTACACATAAGAAACATAATTACTTTGAAGTTAAATGACTTGCCCCCAAATGGTACATTATCTGCCCAACTAGAACACAGGGGAACAAGAACTTGAATATGGATCATCTGATTCTAACCCCAGTGAGATTAATAATTTTTTTAAATTAATGTTTTGCCCCTAACTGGTAAATGGCCTAAAGCTCTGTGAACCGAAAGCTTTCTAAGGAAGAAATCCAAATTATCAATAGCTTTGTGAAAAATCCTCTAAATCATTAATAGAGAAATAAAAAAAATTAAGCAACTCTGACATTCTACCTCACACCCAGCAGATTACCAACAAAAGAAAATGACTAGTATTGGATGGGCTGTGGGAAAACCAGGGGTACTGATAACCGCTAGTGGAGCTGTTAATTGGTCCAGTCATTCTGGCCAAAAGCAATCTGAAACTTTGTCCTAAGAGTTATTACTAAACTGTACGGCTTTCAACCTAACCCCGAGTAAGATCAAAATAAGAGGAAAAGGAACTTTCTGTTGCTTGTGTACAGATGTACAAAGATTTTGCTAACAATAACTTTTTTTTCCGTAGTGTCAAAGCAATGGAATGTTTTGGGCTCCTTCTCAGCAGATCCCAGCCCTTTGCCGCACGTAAATGCTAAATAAATGCTTTATTTGTTCATCCAAAGAAGTGGAAACAAAGGAGGTGGCATTAATTAGAGGATAAGACAAATTATGGTATATGAATGTAGTAGAATATTACTATGCAATAAGAAATAACAAAGGGGACAGTTTCAAAGAAACCTGGGAAGACTTGTAAGTACTGATTCGAGTGAGCAAAACAAAGAAAACAATTTATGTGATGGCAACACTATAAAAACAAAGGCCTCCGATCAATGTGAAAACTCTGATTAATAGCATTAACCAGAAGACAGACGATGAAGGATGTTACCTCCTGGGGAGGTGATGAGACTGAAGGTTCAAAATGAGAGATATCTTTTTTGGACTTGACCACTGCAGAATTTGTTTTCCTTAATTACACATATCTGTTACAAGGGTTTTGGATCCCACCCTTTTTTTTTTCAATTGGAAAAGAGAACAAGAGGGAGAGAAAAATCATCTCTTTGGTTAATTTTTTAAAACGTTTCCCCTCCTACAATATAGTAATCTGACATGGTAGCTACAAATTTAGTTAGATACTTTCATATCAACTGCAGTTGTTAAATCACAAAATTCAATGACACATAACCAAAAAGTGCTATGTAAATGTGGTTAGTGTTATAGAGAGAGAGGCAACCCGAGGTAGTAGAAAACTAGATGGCTTTAGTTAGAAGACCTGGGGGTTTAAATCTCCGGTCAGACACTCATCAGCTATCTGGCTTTCTCTGGACAAGTCACGCTTAATCTCTCAAACTCAGTTTCCTTCTCTATTAAGAGTGGATAATATCTACCTCACAAAGCTCTTGTTGTGACAAAATTAGCTTGTAAATCTTAAACCACTATTTATGAGTTATCAAAAAAATAAAGAAAACTCATGCTACAATCTGGCAAAACAAAAATACTTTATCTGTAGTGAGTTGGGCTATTTAAACATGAAGTGAAAAGTCTGAGTTCCCAGGAAACTAGGCAATCACTGTAGTTACTCACCTGGGTACCTTTTGGAGTTCTGTCTACTTTGACACACAAGTAATCTCCATTCTTTTGCCAGTGTAGCTTGCAGTCAACAACATTAAACAGATTTCTAACTCTGATTTCTTGTCTGGTGGGGAGTTGCATCAAGGTCACCCTGGCAGGAATGTCCTTATCTTCTGGCACCCAAAACGCAATTATGTTACCACCAGGTGACCAAGAAAAGTCCCTGTGGGAAAAGATATTATCAAAATACTTATTATGATAATTAATGAATTATGATCAACTTACTATAAGAATAACAACTAAAGCAATTTTAATCTGCTCTGATAATTCCAGGAAATGCTGAGGAATAAGATAGTGGGTTGTGCTATTAGTTTATATAAACATTATAAATACATAAGCTACAAGGCCAGGTGACAGAACACGCAGTATAAATAAAAATGGACAAGTTCAACTACAATCTGATGTTTTTTTCAAAGACTGACAACACTGGACCACAGACTAGATCTGGAACGGCCCTTAGAGGCCAGCTAGTCTAACCCCATCCCTGCACAGATGAAGAAACTGAGCAGAAAAAGCTAGATATGCAAGGAAACATACGTGCAAAGAAGGACTGTGGGTGGTACAAAACATCTTATCCACATTTTTTCTTCATAGTACTGGAAGTTATTACAAACAACAATTTATAAAGATAAATCATCTAACACATGCAAACGTCTCAAAAATATTTCCATACACAAGCTGACAAGAATATAGACCATAACTGTACTAGGACTGCAAAATGGGAGTAGGATAACTCAAATCTAAGACAATACATACTGAGGTATCCATAAACAATGTTATCAATAGGAAACTTAGTTTGTTATGATAGGAGAGTGTTGGGTTTTACTTGGTTACAAATCATCCTGTGACTAACAGCAAGCATGTGGGAGATGGGGAACTGTGTTTTAGGGTTCAGTTTATACCCACAAAAATGAGCTTCCATGAAACTGATTAAGCTGGAAACTATGACCTCTTTACAACCATATTGTCTGACCTCAGCACAAATAGGATTAAAGATTCATGACTAACGCTTCTGTAAAATAAAGTGCAGGCTAGCCTAGTTCCCTCTGAACTAGAGTAGCTGCTGAAAAATAATTACTAGGCTGAGCACTAGCCATTCTCAAAAATAAAATTCATGGGAGATGTTAACTAATCCCAAGATTAAGGGGGGAAAATGGCCAGAACAAAAGGCACCGACATTACTTAAAGACAGAGGACAAACAGGAAACGAGGCTTTCCTCAAAGGAGAAATACTCACTTAATTCCAGGGATTTTCAAACTCTTCTTATCCAAAAGACCCATAGACTACGAAGAAAAAGATACAGCCAGACAAAAACACATCAGAATTAGAGCTCTCACAAAAATCAGTCCAAATGCAACTGGAGGGCAAGATACAATATAAAATACAAATCTGGCTAACACTAAAAAATATCTAGTACAAGGCCTCAATTCACTCTGCCCAAGGAAAGCTTAGAATATAACACTAATTTGCTGGATGACAGACATTAGAAAATGGCCAGCCTTCATCGTCAAAGCCCAGAATCCAGACAATTACTAACCTGAAAAGGCAAAGGGAATGGAAGTAGATGCCATCAAGCAAAATTGCTTACATTAAATACTCTATTTCCTAGATAGATACGTCACTTACCGGAGTCTCATAGATGCTGAGAGTATCTACTGTCATTCGGGCAAAAAACTTGCCATCATGACTCCACCTACGCAAAAAAAAAGGAAAAAAAATCAGACATGTTACTACTTATAAGTTCCACAATTTTAGAGTCTAATAAAGACCACCTTCGATGCTAATATTGAACCTACTTAAAAATGGGCCAATGAGCAGAGCTTTCACAGTGAAATCCTCGTTTCTTCTGTCCTGTGAGGATGTCCCATATGATTATAGCCTGAGGGTCATCCTGTGTATCCATCAGAGGGCTGAAGGTCACAAGATACCTAGGAGAGAGAAGGAAATACCACTATATTAAACTTCCCTGTATCTTCCTTCCTTTGATAGGCACAACCACACAGTAAGGCAGGTTATTATCCACCCCCAAGTTAGAGAGAAAGGGACCGAGATTGAAAGACTAAGTGGCATAATCACGTGGGGTATGACTGACGGAGTTACCCCTACAGCCCCAAGAGCAGCTCAAAGGCTTCTATTTCAGCAGTTACTACTACTGGATTTCAAGAGCTCTAAGTGGCATTCTTGGTGCTAAGTGATACAGTTGAAAAACATTTCTCCTTTGAAGTCTAGATAGTATGTATGTATGTATGTATAAATAAATAAATCCAAATAAAATAATGTGTGTGCCCTGGGAGCCAGGGAAAAAGGAACTCTCATACATTTCTATTAATGTAGAATTAACAAAACAAGGTAAATAAAATGAGAGTCAGATCTTAACATTCATCAGCTGGGGAACCTTGGTGCCTAGAGGCCTGACTATTCACATTATTGTTTGTTTTCTATCTCGAGAGCATCTGTTTATTTATACCATGGAAAAAAAGAAACTCTAAACCAGGTTGCTTCCTTATAACAGGATGGCAAAATAAAGAGGAAAACATTGAGAAGAGAGACAGAAATAGCCCAAAATATCCTGGGTAATGCCTTCAGCTGAATGCATATCTCCTGGCAGGACTACCCAAGGCCTGACAAACTCAATTTGGGATTGACCCCACACCATGGTTTATCTTACCATGAAACTCCTATTTTGAGCTACTTTACATGGTTGGATAGGCCTGTCCGACACTAATTAGAATTTCCTTGATATGTACAAACTGTGCCAACACCCTAATCATCTCATCCTATTCAAACTTAAAACATTAAAACAATATTCTATACTGAAACACAAGTAAGCTCTATCAGTCATTCACATTGCACAACACAAAAGGTGGCATTTGAGCAGATGAAAAATACGGCTGCTCTTATTGTGGGAAGAGTAAGAGAAAAGGGATGAACAAAATACTTAAGTTGTTTGTGGTTTGTATAATGAAGGAGGAGACAGTAAATAAGCAAAGTGAGCTATAAGACAGGTTGGGACTAGAGTTAACAATCTGGAAGTCATTTAGCATCCAGGTAATAAGCTAAAACCATGTAATGATGAACAATGTAAGACAATGAAAGTAGAAAGAACAAGAGATGGAAAACTGAGCCTGGAAGGATAAATACAGGGGATGGGAGAAAGAAGAACGACTGAAGGAAAAAGCATAAAAGAGTGAAAACATTAATATCAAAAAAGCTAAGGGAAGAAAAAGAAAGCAAAATGTCAAAAGCCAGACAGAGGTTAAGATGAAAATTTCCCAGCTAGCCACAAGTCAAACTGTTTCTAAAATGTTTTTTAATACAATAGTTGGACTAGAAGCCCAAGAGTAAGGAGTTAAAGAATAAGGAGAAAAGAAAAAAAAAACAAAAAGAAAACTGGAAACTGGGTTAAATACTCAAGAAAAATATAGATGTTCCTCCTAAAGATGCAGGACACTGAAGGGACTACTTTTTGACCATGACAGCCTGTACTGACAAGGACCTAAACGTGGCCTTACTAGATCTTTGTACTTTAGATTCAGTTTCCATTTGCTTTCACATCCAAACCTTTTCACATAAGTTTAGCCTCCTTTGCTAGACAATATCTCTCATACTTTTATAAAGAAATACTGAATGAAATAAGAGCTGATTTCTCATGATAAGAAATGAGCACTCAAAGCATTAAAATGAATCTTTATCAGATCTCATAAAGCATACCTTTCACAAGGTGAGAAGTCAATAAGCTGCACCCCCTGGTGGCTGAATCGTTGAATTTGTTTGAATTTTTCTCCCCCCCATAAAGCAATTCCTCTTTGATGGAATGTAGCCAAGTAGGTGCCCTTGGGAGACCAGCGCACATAGGTTTCTGTCCATCTCTGTGGAAATCAGTACCAACATTAACCAACAAAAACTGAGAAAACAATCATATACAAGAGAGAATTACAAAACTGAAGACTACTGCTCAGTCTTACTGAATCAAATACCTTCATTTTTATGACCCAATTTACTTTGGCAGAAGAAAACTATAATGGACAGTTATGGAGCTATAATCTCAGAGAAGGAAAGTGATATCCTTTCATATAACTTTCATATGATGACACTTAACAAAAAAAAAAAAGGTTTTAAGAAGCATACAAATGTTAAAAGTAAGGTCTCTATTCAAAAGGCCAAATTTAGAGACAGATGACATAGGTATCCTTTGAGGGGTTTTGCAGGTTCCCCATACTATATTGCTCTAGGAGCCCCAGAGCAGCTGACTCTCACCGCTCTTTCTTCGATGGAGACTGGATCCTTCACATCATTCCAGAATATGGATGTACGATCCCCGGATTCAAAGATGACACTGTACTGATCTCTGCACTCAGCCTCCTCCAGCCAATAGCGGAGATTTCCCTAAAATAATAAAGTGGAATAAAATGTTTATTACATGTCATCAAAAATTTATTTTCAAATTTAATCACAATAAATTATCAAAACAAAGGATCAGTGACACCTTTGTTTTCTCTGATGGTTCTGAAGGATTTCAAAAATAGCATTTAGATATTTTAAACCCCTTGGACCTAAAGGTAAAGCAAAACACCATACCAAGTCTTTGAAGGGCTGCTTTTCTGGAATGTCCCATTCATCACTGATTGTCATGTATCTGAAAGAGACCGTGACCAATTATTAAACAATGTAATATTAGAGTTCACTGATTAGATCACAGAGCTGTTATAAGCATGTTTGTATGAAGAAAGCCATAGACAAAATCTGTACTTACTTGTCGAAGTCAGTAAAAAGGTTTACTCTGAATGTATGCTGCTTGTCAAGCTTGTAGCCATCAGCATTTTTAACAGCATCCAGGGCATGAGCAGGGGAGACATACTCCAGGAAAATATAACTGTACAAATATAAGAAGTACAAAAGGAAAGTAGCTGACACAACTAGTCTTTGGCATATGTTGACATGTCATTAAACCTCTTTGTGACTGGACAGTTGGAATCCTTTTAACATTGTGGATAAAACCCAATAAAGGTTAGGTACTAGGTACACACTCATCTGATGTCTTCCACAGGCAAAAAAAATCTAACAAACTTCAGCCAAAGCAGCTAGCACAAATCCCTTAACCAGAACATAAACTTGAACAATGGAAATACAGAAAAATATTCTCTAGCTCCACAAACATAAAACGAATGTTTAACAAACAGAAATCAAAGTCAGTTAGTGAATATTAGTATGTTTACTGATTACAGATAAAATAACTAAGATATTCAAAGGATGTTTTACTTTAGTATGACCAATACAACCAACAGCTGGTAGACTTTTCAAGCTGTTTCACAAAAGAGGAAAATTTCATTATAATATAAAAAGGTTATTGGTCATTTCTCTCAAAATTCAGACTGTCACCTAGCTGCATTTTTTTCACCTTTCTGTATTGCTTCCTCAAATTTTACCATTTATTTTTAAAATGTTTCATTGACAGTTTTTTTTATACTAGTTGCTTTCCCAAAATACCCCCACTAAATACATTCCTTACAAAGCAACAGTATCTGACAGTATACAACACTGTATACAACATTGCATGCCTATAGTTTTCTCCTCCCACAAATACCATCCCCATCACCCTGCCAAAAGAAGGGAATCTGTTTGGGCAGCTAGGTGGCACAGTGGACAAAGCATGGGCACTGGAGTCAAGAGGACCCGAGTTCAAATCCACTCTCTGACACTTGACACTTACTAGCTACGTGACCCTAGGTAAGTCACTTAACCCCCAAGTGCCTTTTAAAAAAAAAAAAAAAAAAGAAGGGATTTTGTCCTTAACTGGTCCTTGTATTTAACCCAATTCTTAGAGGGGATGACGTCAGACAGAATTCTGGGATTACACAAATTGATGCAGAGTGAATCAAAAAAATAATTTACACAATGACTCAGGAACTCTGATCAATGATATAGTCATATTCTCTCTCTCCTGTCTGTGTGTCTCATTCCTTTAGGACATGTCCAATACAGAAATTTGTTTTGCTTGACTATACATGTTAGGAAGTCAAATTTTTTTCTTTTGTTTTCAATCTGGGGGGAGGAAGGAAGGGACAAAAAGGCAGACTTTTGCTGATTAAAAAAAAATTTAATTTTAAAAACTTATTTTTAAAAAAAGGTAGCAGAATTACTGGTATTCACCTCACATCTCAATAGCTTGTGAAATACATTCAAATAACTAATGGGCTGTTACGCTGTGCACAAACCTGTTTCTTGCTATTCTTTTTTTAAGTGGTTAGATTTTTCTTGCTTATTAAAAAAAAAAAGGTAAAATAGTGTTTCTTACCTTCCTAAAATTCTTTCAGCTTACATTTCTGTTAAAGCCTTTTCTCAGGATTTGTGGCTAAATGCTTGAATTGTAGCATTGTATTTGAATTGTGAGGGCAGTAAGACAAAACAGTAACTGGATTTCTGAAAGTGATTTCTGCAAGTTTCCATGATCACAACACCCACAGTGTTACTTTCTTTTCTCTTTCTCTAGTTGCTTGCCTTGTGGCAGACTGATATAGAGGAGGGGGGTGTCCTAAAACAATGACTGTTACAGCCTGTCAGGGACCCCTGAAAAGGATAATTGACCTTTTTCATTACTTACCCTTTAGTTTTTCCATCTTCTTCTGGGTAATAATCATTGGTTATTTTCCCAAACTTGGAAAAAATCTTGTGGATGACATTCTTTAGTTTCTCAAGACGATCAGGTCCTACCTGAGGAACATTGTCCACCACTATTACGGAATCAATTCCATCAGCTTCCTGTGGTCTATCTTTGAGCACATCTCCCAGCAATTCTGTAAAAGTTAAAGATAGACATTTACCAATGATGAAAAAAATCCTCACGTGTGCACATACACATGCACACATTCTCTCAATGGAATACAATTCTCCAAACTTAAAAGTCAAAACAATTTATGAATTAGTCTGAACTATTACTTTTTTTTTAAAGTTCCAAATCCTCTTTTCCCTTCGCACTCTTACACCTATTTAGAAGGTTAAAAAAAACCAAAAAGCCACCATACAAATATGTAGTTATACAAAACAAATTCTTGAATTAGCCATGGAAGGGAGGAAGGGAAAAAAGAAGGAAAGAAAAGGAATAAATATATGCCTCAATCTGCTCTTTCAGGGGGGCAGCAGGTTTCATCACGAGTCCTTTGGAATTATGGTTGGTCACTGTGTTGATCAGAGTTACTACCCACTAAGTCTTTTAGAATTTGTTGTCCAGTGACTCTTTGTGACCCTCTCTATCCAGTCTGTCATGAACTCTTCCCGTATCCACAGAGATAATTTCTTCCTTGATCTCTAATTTGCTTACATTACCCTTTATGTCTAAATCATGAACCCATTTGGCGCTCATCTTGGATACAGCTACAAGTTGGTCTATACCTAGTTTCTACCAGATTGTCTTCTAGTTTTTCCAACGATTTTTGTCAAATAATGATGAACTTTATGAACAAAAAGAACAAAAAGATTCCGAATTACCAAGAAAGATAGCACACTATTTTCAGGACCTTAAGACATGCAAATCAAGGAATTATGACTGCCTTAAATCCAGTCTCCCGTTTACTTTCTCAGGACAGGAAATAGTCATAACATTGAATTAACTCATCGAAAATGATAGGAAAATGATAGGAAATGTGATTTAAGGAAGAGAAAATGCAAACAGGAAAGTAATACAAATATGGAACAAAAACCTGAGAAAAAACTAACATTTTGAATTTCTATAGGCTAACTTAATCTCAAAATTTCTCTTGCTATATATAGGAAAAAATAAATTATAATGTTGCAGTGAAACTATTAGCAAAAGTTTATGAATGTATGAGATGTCAGATGCTATAGTGCAGCCTTTGGTTACAAGGTTTCCATAGCTAGAAATCACATTCTCACTCGGTACATGGCAAAGAAACACATTATTTTAACTTATTCTTTAGTTAATCATGAATTGTTTTTAACTTAATAGCAGAAAAGAAAGCGTGACAGAGACACCACCACACTCCTTGTTAACGAATCTTTTATTTTGTCTTTTGATTCAGACGTCCATCAGGCAGAGGGGAGGAAAGCGAAGGGCCCTGGCACACTGGAGACGGGGGACAGGAAGGTCCCCGCTACCTCAACACAGCTCGTCCCTCCCTTACCTATATAGCAAATGGTACACAAACGCTTTTTTTGTTTTTATAAAATAGATGTATGAGGGATGGAGATCAGAGAAAGCATTTTTTCCCCTGAATTACTCAGGGTAGAGAGTTCTTCGTAACAAGATCAACAAAGAACTCTTATTGCACACAGTGCATACAGTCACATAGTGAAACATGCACATAACTCTGTTATACAGAACTCTTGCTGTGTAATGGAATTTTCTTATACTACATAATCTCACTACTTCTTGACAATTTGACTAGGACACGTGCTCCTTGCTGTTAATTTAGGATAAGATTCTCTTCAGTCTGGAAATAGGTTAGTCTCATAATATTATTTCTGTAAAGTTAAATCAGTTTGATTTAAGCCAGTTTCCACTTAATGCCAATGTATAGCGTTAAGTCCAGTATTGGGAAAATTTTATTTTTAATCAAGGGCACTGACTTACAGAAAGTTTGTCTAAGGCTACACGCAAAAAACTTAAATTTTATTTTCTGGAAGTACAAAACATTCAACTCACCTTAAAAGTACAGAAGATACTAAAATTCATTCAAAAAGTGTAGTAAATGCAGAAAAAGGTTTCGGCTTCAAATCACAGTTAGTCTAGAGGGGAAAGCTTCATTTCTTGGAGAAGGCAGAATACAGGAAGGAAAAGGAAAAGAAGAAGAGAAGGAAGACAGAAAAAAGAGGAAGAGAAAAGACAAACTAGAACCAAAGTGGAATCAGCTGGGGGGATGGTTAAACAAAGTGTGGTGTGTAAAAAGTAAAGGAATATTACACTCCTATAAGGCATGAAGACAATAAATTCAGACAAACATAGGAAAATCTATATGAACCCATGTAGAGCTAAGAAAGCAGAAGCTAGAATAAAAACAACAATAGCATAAATGAAAGCAACAGAAAGACATCAAAATTTAAAATAAATGTGGTTGAATATTCTTGGTTTTAGGAAAACTCTTTTGGCAGAGTAGTGATAAATGTTGCAAAATTCTGCACACAGTCAGACTGGCTGCTGTGTTGGCTGGTGTTACTTAAACATTTTTCTTTCTAAGAGGGAGGGTTCTATTAGGAGGCAGGTTACTGGAAAATGACTCCAGAATAAAAAAGCAAAGACAAAAAACAAACAAAAAGCATTGATAAAACTTTTTTGAAAAGGAGACATGCAAAAGTAAAGAGAGGCAAGTGTCAGTTTAGCTGATTCCTGGAGACAAGGTTTTAGCGTGACTGCCTATTAGTTAACGAGCTTTAAAATAGTTAACCTCCATTCGTAGCTCTGAAAAACACTCCAGGCCTTAAACCTCCTGAAAAACTTAAAAAGCATTATCACCAGAGTTGTGGTAGTAGAAAAGAGGATAGTCAGGCAACACTGATTTTTAATCCTATTACTAGCTTTGTGATCTTGGGGAAGTCAATGAATGTTTCTAAGTCTCAGTTTCCTCATTTAGAAAATGGGGATGGTATCTATTGCACTTACCTCATAGCATTATGAGGATCAAGTGAGAATTATGTGAAATGTTTAGTAAATCTTATTATGCTACAATAATTGAAGAAATGGAAATGGAATATGGCTGCCTCACATAACAGGGTTGGTAACATTCTCAATAAACCATCTTGTCCACTTTGCTATTTTCACATTGAAATTAACTATACTATCCCATAATAGCCCTTTTTTTCCTTAAAAATCTTTCATAAAATTCTACTTCTAATGGATTAACAGAATGGATTGTTCCAGGGTGCAGAAACAACTGCTGTCTTGATACTATTGAAATGTCAGGTCCTAAGCGTAAGTCAAGAATCCCATTAGCAAGCTGACATATGCTCTGGTACTACAAGAGATCTTCTAAAACAAGAGAGGCCTGCCAAATAATGACATCAGTGGTCACAGTTCCAGCAACAGCTTTTATTTAGGAGCTCAGCTTAACAAATTAGTAAAGCTATCAAAACTGAGATTATACAATATTTTAAAACAATATTACAAGAATAATGGCTTGTCATAAACATACTTAGCTATACTAAATCTAATTATAACTCTAATTATAATTTTTCTTTATAACCTTGAACTTTTGAATACACAAAATATCAGAGGTCAGAAAAAGACTGGCTGATATAATTTCCCTTGCTGCAAGTACATTCCTAAAATTTGGATAGGATGAAAAATATAAGGGCATATTACAAAGGAAAAACATCAGTTAAGAACAGAATGCAATTTTCTTTATTCCTAATTAAAGGGTATCCAAATACCTCCAAGATAGATAATAAAAATTTACCCTTTTGAAAATGATTTCCAAGACTATTATTCTAAATGTAGAACTTAATAGGAGGTTAAAACCAAGGTCAAAGACTAGCTAAGTGGAAGAAGATAAAGATGCTACATATCAAACTCTCAGTTTTAAAGAAATCCCTGGTACATCTACCATGCAAAATTCAATCAAACCCTTGCACTTACTTTGCAAACTCACATACTATACAATTAAATTGCCTGTTAAGCCTGTTCAGCTTTTATAAGGTTTGCATCTTATGCAAGTCAGTTTTTATACAAACTGATGCCATTCCTCCCACAATCATAAAGACCTATGTCTCATTATAAGCACCTACCATTTTTACAAGTAGTTCATAAAAAAAAAATTAGTAGCTATATGAAGAGAGTAAAGTGGAACACAGTGGATAGCTTGTCTCAAAGCAAGGAAGACTTGAATTCAACTCCTTCCTCTGACATATACACTTAGCAATATGACTCTGGGAAAGTCTTTAACTTCTCAGTGATATAGGCATCTCTAGCAAAGGCATTTTTCACCTATGTAAACATGCAGTTTTGGGGTTTTTTTTGTTTTGTTTTGTTTTAATTTTTGGTGAGGCAAATCACAGTTAAATGACCTGCCCAGGGTCACACAGTTAGTAAGTGTCAAGTGTCTGAGGCCATATTTGAACTCAGGTCCTCCTGTCTCCAGAGTCAGTGCTCTATCCATTTGAGCTACCTAGCTACCCCGGTTTGATTTTTTTAAACGTGAGTTTAAAAAAAAATTGGTAACTATATTTCAATTTTCTTTGTAATCCTAAATATTTTATTTTACAAATTTAAAAACATTATTCTGAGAGGGGTCCAAACACTTCATCAGACAACCACAGGAGTCCATGACCCAAAAAAGTTAAGAATCCCTGCTTCTAAGACTGATAAGTCTCTAGTTATATAAAAGGTCCTAACCTGTATTGGTAGAGAATTTTCTGATCTTGGAGTTTCCTATATTAATGAAATCACAGATCAAGTACCTACAAATGTCCTTTATCATTACAAGCACAAATACCTGGTTAACTATCCTCTAATATGGCTCCAGAAAAAGAGATGGATAAATTCTTACGACTAATGAGTTATAAAGAAAGACAAGACTTAATGAGTTAAGAGGAAAACATTTAGACTTAAAAGCTTGACCACTACTTGCTTAACTAAGCACTAGATTCAATGGAAAAACTAAATGGAAAGGATAATTGCATGTAAAGACGTAATTGTGAAATTAACTTAATGTATCAAGAAATAAATCAAGTCTTTGGTTGTTGCTATTAAACAATGTGTTACGATTTTTAAGAAGGGTCAATGAAAAGTTCAAATGAAAAGCTACACAAAATTCTAAAAATGTGTTTAGTATAAGATGTGTAGAAGAGAAATGCCCATAATCAGGTCAGAACTGGCAGTTTCTCTGATAAGAATAATAACTAGCTAGCATTTATAAGGCATTTTATGTGACCTGCAAAATGTTTACATGAAACATTCACACTAGCCACTTAAATCACTTGACCACGGAGAAGTTATTACAAGGAAAAAACCTACAAAAAAGGGAGATTTGGTGCCAGGGGACCTGTGCTGTGTTTAGGCGCACGCGCGCGCGCGCACACACACACAGCCTACACACAGCCTTTTCTGTAGAACAAGGCTGGGCAAAATGATCCACTAAGCTAAGTGTCAGGAAAACCTGATTTCAAATCCAAACTGGTGACACTAGGAAGCCACTTATCCTGTTTGCCTCAGTTTCCTAAATACTGAATGGGGATAAAGAAGCTTCAATCTCCCAAGGCTGTTGTAAGAACAAATGAGATTGACGTATGTAAAGTACTTTTCAAACTTGAAAGAGATAAATGCTAGCTATTATAATATCTAAGGTATAGTCCTAACATCCTAAGTCTCTTAAAGCTCAAGGATATTTTAAATCCAAGTTGCTCAATTCAACAACTATTTTGCTGTATTAGCTACAAACTCTTTGTCAAACCATGTCTACACCTTGAATTAATTCATAAGTATTAAAAATGCATTATGAAGATTTCCCTTGATATTTCAATTGCAGCACCAATAATATGGAATTGAAATTTTTTTAGTTTTAATTCAATGAATGGTTGAGCATAATCCACTATTCTTTTTAATTTACAAGACGTCAACAATTTTGTACATTGTTTTCTTTTATTACATATTTCTACAAAAAAGGTTTATGATTATTTTTAATTTTAGTCAGTGTGAAAAAAGAGTGATAGATTTAAGGAACAGGATACGTGAATCTGAATTCCATTTCTGCTACTAATTAGGTGACTCTGAGAAAGCCATTTAACCTTTTTGCACATCATTTTCCTCAGCTATAAAATAAAGGTGTCAGATTATAAAGAAAAACAACTTTGAAAAGCTTTAGAACTCTGACAAATAGCAATTCCAGAGGGCCAAAGATGAAGCAATGCGTTGGATCTAAAATGCAGATACAGACATCTTTCGGACATGGCCAATGTGGTAATTTATTTTGCTAGACTATACGTATTTGTTATGAAGTTCTGATTTTTCTTTTTTTTTTTTTTAACCTGGGGAGAGAGGAATAGAAAATAAAAGTGTGTTAACTGGAAAAAGTAAAAAAAAAAATTTAAGCTGTTCAATCGGGAAAAATGAGGAGGCTTGTTTGGTAATCTCCCTTCATAGATTAACTGCTGGAAGGGACCTGAGAATTAATGAAATTGAAGCCCATGGAGGCAAAGATGCCGCCTATCAAACATATTATTTTATTGGCAGATTTGGGATTTGAACCCACTACCCAGAACCATAGTTCTGGAGCTGAAAAGGACTTCCGGAGCCATCTAGTCCAACCTCCTCATTTGATAGATAAGGAAACTAAAGCTCTGAAAGGGACAATAATTTACTCAAGGTTAAAAAATAAACAAACAAATAAATAAATCGTAGGCAGAATCTAAACCCAAATCCTGCATCCTTACTTTCATACCCTTCCCTTCTAACTCTTAAGTACAATAATCTGTTCTCTGCTGCAGTTTCCTCACATGCAAAATGGGAATATACATACTTATATTTTTGTAACTCAAATTTATATTAAGGAATATGAATACAAATTATTATTATATTACACATCATTCATGGAGTTTAAAAATGGAGAAGCAGATTACCTAGGCAGATGACAACAGCTTGCTGCCACTTTACAACTCTACCCCCTTACCAATTCTAGGAATATCTGAGATTAGTGCGTTTTCTGTGTGTCAATTAAAATCTTAACTAAGGGGAAGGGGAAATTAAGAAAAAGTCATGAAACTGGACCTGTTCTGAGGTTCCCTGGAAGAGAAGCAAATGCTGTAAAACCCAGAGACTAACAATGCAGTACAGCAAATATACTCAATTATCTGAAAGAAAAGGCAACCTTACCCATAGTTCTTGTAGTCAGAGGCCTGTGAGTAAAACACATAATGTATTTAATCTATTTTGTAAAAAGAAAATAAATTCCTGGAATACTGATCTATTATACTTTGAACATTTCTGACTCAAACCTGTGTAGTCCAGTAGCATTTTTAAGGATCTCTCTCTTCCTTTTCTCAAAAAAAAGAGAAAGAAATTACTCCTGTTTCTATAGAACTTAAAGAATTGGAAAAAGTGTTGTATGTGCATTATTTTATTTGATACTCACCACTGTGAAGTGCGTGATTAAACTTTTTTTATCTTACAAATGAGGAAACTGAGTCTCAGACAAGTAAAGTAACTTGCTCAGGTCATCCCTACTTTTCTCCCTACCCCATCCCCCAACCTCTCCCATTCACTCATTACACATATACAGTCTCTCCACCCACAGAAATCTGAATAAACAAGTAGGGAAAAAAAAATGATGGAGACTTGCAGTCAGGTTCCAACCCTGGTTCTAGACCCCCGAGATACTTAACTTACACCTGTGAAACTTGTACTAAAAAAAAAAAAAAGAAAGAAAGAAATTGACCACTATAATTCAGTATGATAAATTTCCTTTGTCACTTTAGGAAACGTTACGTGTAAGTTTCATCAGACTGCGAAAGCAGCACAAGGCACAAAAAGGAGCACTTTGTAACCTCTGGTCTGTCACTTGCATGCCTCAGTTTCCTCATTTGGTGATAATTCTTCCGACAGCCTGGGTTATAGTCAGAGAAGATAAATAGGGGCTATCGTTATTAGGTGACCATTCCAGACTCGGGGGGAGTGGAGAGGTAGGCTGTTTCTTATTCCGGGAGGCCCCCCGCCCTCCCCCTCCGCGCCCCCCGCCCCCAGCCCCGGCCCTCACCGTCCTCGCTGATGTCGTCCACGAAGCCCTCGGGGTCGCTGAAGGAGATCTCGTCCTCCTCGTTGCCATTCTCCAGGCGCCTGGGCTCGGCCTCGGCCTCCTTGCCCTGGTCTTCCTTCTCGCCCCCGGCCTCCTCTTTCTCTTTCTCCTCCTCCTCCTCTTTCCCTCCTCGGTCCTCCGCCTTCTCCTTCTCCTCCCGCTTCTCCTCCTTAGCCGCCGGGGGCTCCGCTTTGGGCTCGGAAACCTTCTCGGGCGGCTGCGGCTCCCCCGGAGGTGGGGACAACGACGGCGGCAACCCGGCCGGAGCCGGTGCGCCGGAAGTCCTCTCTACTGCTAGAGGTTTCGCGATTGCCTCGGGCTCCGGCCCAGGCTTGGCCACCCTCGCCGCAGCGACGTCCTTTTCCTCCTTCTCCTCGGGCACGAGAACGGAGGCGGCCGCCGCCGCCTCCTGGGCCCCGGGCCCCGCAGGCCGCTCCGGTTCCTCCTCGGCGGCCTGCTGCTCCGGCTCAGCCCGCTGCTCAGCCGCTTCGGGCACCGCCACGTTCTCCGAGTCCTGCATGGGCCTTGGCGCCGCCGCTCAGCTCTCGCTGCTCCCCTGGTGTCGCCGCCACCAAACTTCTGACTCTACCAGCTGCCACCGCGGGGCCCGCCGGCTCCTACTCCCAGGCCATGTGCGCCCAACCTGAGGGAAGGATCGTACCAACGGGCCTACGGCGAGGGGGAAGATTCCACGCCCTTGTGTGCCACGGCGTGCCTGTAAGAGCTCAGAACCGCAGAGACCTGTTTGGGAATGTCTCGAATATACTCTATTACTGGCACAAGAAGCGGGATTTCGGTCTTTGATGACGCTTAGTTCTTTAGGTCAAATATTCTCCAACTTTAGATCCCCCATTTTTGGGAAACAGCTTGGTTCGGTCCAACATGGCAGTCACTCTCGCAGTATCCCGTTAAGCACTACGTTAACAGCCTGAACCATTTGGGAGCCTCAAAAGGGGAGGTAAAAGTTCCTTTCTTGAAAGAACCAAAAGACAAAGAAATGTCACCCATTAACCAATTCCGGAGAAAATATAAAGTTCAGTAAGATTCTTGCATAGTGTTGTATTAACTTCTAAACAGAGTATTTACCAGGTTATAATCATAACACCCCCTCCGCGCACGACACTTTAGACTAGTCTACTGACTACGCAAAGAAACAGACAATTCCAAAGTGAAAAATAAATTCTGAGCGGGACGGTGAGGCTCCACATCTCAATGAGGAAGATTCCTCTAAATTCATTGAAATAGTTGTACTGGGGGTGGCATTCCCTTTCTTCTAACGCTCCCTGCGGCTGCCCTCATCCCTCGTTTTGCCCCCACGATCGATGGATTCTCCGGAATGGAACGGCCCACTAGAGACCTCCTCCCAAAGACCGGCCGATCTGGGGCGCCAGTGCTGGGGCGGGACCCTGGGAATTGGCGTGGGGGGCGTGGGTCGGGCAGGAGCAAAGGGGGCTGCTCTTGTAACGGGTCTGCGTGGCGCGGGAGGGTAGCCTAGGAGGGAGGGTCCCGCCTCGGGGTGCAGGGTCTTGGGCAAGTCATTGAATCTCCCAGAGTCTCTCATCGAATATTGATCAGCGCTGGAAGGGGGCGTTTCCTCTCCTGGAGTTTCCCATTCCCGCTGAAATCTCAGGTCGGGGCGCCTTAGACGAAGTGTCGTGGTAGAAGAATATAAGCTCCTTGAGGGCAAGATCTGCCCCAGCGCTTAGCCCTAAGTCTGGCACATGGTAGTGGTGGTGGTGGTTAAGAGTAGTGGTAGTACACGTCTATAACCTCTATCGAGTTGCTTGCCTTTTCAATGAGGGTGGGTGGGGAGGGAGGAAGGGAGAAAATTTGTAACCCAAAGTTTTAAAAACGCATGTTAAAAAAAATTGTTTATAAAATTAAAAAAATTTTTAATTAAAAAAAAATAAAAGTCATGGAAAAAAAGAGTAGTAGTAGCACCAGCAGTAGTAATCAACATTTATACAGCTTACTATGTGCGGGGCATTGTGGTTTCCAATTATCTCATTTGATCCTAATGATGATGATGATGATGATAATAATAGCCGGCATTTACATAGCCCCTACTGTGTGCCAGGCACTGTGCTAAGTTCTTTCCAATTGTTACCTCATTTGATCCTCAGTGATAATAGCTAACATTTATATAGCACCTAATACCAGACACTGTGCTGAGTGGCTTTAGTGTGCTTTATATTATTATCACACTTGATCCTCATCATCATCATCATCATCATAATGATTTATGTCATGTCAGGTGGGGCAGCTAGGTGGCGCAGTGGAGAGAGCACTGGGTTTGGAATCAAGACTCATCTTCCTGAGGTCAAATCTGGCTTCAGACACTTAGTAGCTGTGAGACCCAGGGAAATCATTTAACCCTGTTTGCATTGGTATCTACTATGTATCTATTAAGCGCCTACTATGTGGCCAGGCACTGTACAAGTGCTGGGGATACATTAATAAAAAGACAGTCCCTGCCCTTACATTTTATAACATAAAAGGAGAGACAGCACACAAAAGGAGGGGGTACCCTCAGCGAAGGCATCCTGTTCTGTGGAGTGGAATGAGCTGAGTCCAGTTTCTGTCTTTTATAAAGGAAGGCTTTGCTTCTTGAACACATTTAATTTAAACCAGTAGAGAAATACTGTTTTAGAGCAGTGTCAGTATACTGCTATTACAACAAAACTATACCCTTTAAGTGATTTTTATTAATATTATATGTACTTTTTGTTTGTTTGTTGGACAGTTGGGGTTAAGTGACTTACCCAAGGTCACACAGCTAATAAGTGTTAAATGTTTGGTGTGAGGTCGGATTTGAACTCAGATCTTCCTGACTTCAGGGCCATTGTGCCACCTAGCTGCCCCATATGTAGTTTTTTAAAGACCTCCAGGATATGCATATTCTTCCTTGTAGAAGACATATAATTGAAGATGACTCTCTCAAGATATCCTTATTTTAAAATCTCATTTTTATAGAGACTTCAAAAAATGTATACTTGGGTTACATAAAATCTATTTTTCATTTACCATTTCAGTGAAAGCCATTCAAGCTGTAAAACTATCAAAACTTTCATGAACTGATTATGATCAGATTAAAAAATGTTGGTTTCAACAATATGTTATGTTTCTAGGTTTTTTTACATGCATTTTGATGGGAGTACTTGGTTATTTCATAACTGCTAGTTATTTACATTTCTAACTATAAGTATAGAAAATATAAAACAGCATCCTTTAAAAAATAGTGTATAGTGAAAGTGACAAAGATCTGAATAAGCACCTCACAAAGGATCATCTTTTTCTACAAAAAATTTTTTTCTTTTTTGTAATTATTCGACTGATCCCCATTTTTCAGCCCAGAATATGGTTTCCTTTCAGAACAAATGCTTAGTGTGGCTTTATCCATAGTTTACTATGTTTTCCAAACAGTCCAAAAAATCTTGGTCTGGAATATTATCACAAGTGAGAAGCTAGCCTGTTAGATTTATATGTATTATGGTAACCATGCTTTAAGGAAAGGAACCTTAAAAACATGCTTTATCTCTGTTTCTAAAACAGTAAAAATTTTCATCAGGAAGAATAAAATAAAGGAAGACTTTTGGGAGAGTTTGTACTCTACCCCCAGTCCTCTAATTAGAGGGAGAAGAGGCTGAGAGGTGATGTCCATCAATCAAGGCCTGAGTTAAAAAGCATGGTGGTAAGTTTAGGCGAGATGAGCTTATCCTAACAGGGGCGTCTTGTTCCTTGGAGTTGAAACCAGGCCTAATGCAAAGTGGAAAGATTTGTGACAAAGTCAAGTGACTTGTCCTAGGTCTAATAAGTGTCTGAGGCTGAAATTGAAGTCAAGTCTTTCTAAGTACAGAACCCCAAACTATCTGATGAGCCGCCTGTCTGCCTCCTCACTTTACTTGATTTTTTTTTTTTCATGTCATGGATCCCTTTAACAGACTGGTAAATCTATGGACTCCTCGGAATGATATTTTTAAAATAATTGAAGGAAATGCCAAATTTCAGTTAGAGGTTACTGAAAATAAAGATGTACCCTTTTTTTTCTCACCCAAGTTCACAAACCCCATGAAAGTAATCCTTCCCCAGGTCCTATGAGAGGACTAAAACCCAATTAAGCATTTTTCTGCTCCTTCAGAACCCTTGGATTGATGTAGCTAGATGACCCAGTACTGGGCATAGAGTCAGAAAGACCAGAGTTTAAATCCAGTCTTAGAAACTTACTAGTTGTGTGACTCTGGGTAAGTCACTTAACCTCTGTTTGACTCAGTTTCCTCAATTGTAAAATGAGGGTTATAACAGTATCTACCTCACAGGATTGTTTGATTAAATGAGATTAGGATTTGTAAAATTCTTAGCACAGTGCCTGGCACATAGTAGACAGTATATAAATGCCAGTTACTATTATTTGTTGTTATACCATTGGATGAAAGAAAAACTAGAAAAATCTTTTTTCTTGTTTCTGGGAATATGCTTTTCCCGGGAAAAAGGAGGTCAGGGGCTGTCTATATTAACAAATAGCTTTTATATTACCTTACATGGTGATCAGTAAATGACTGATGCATTAAGGGTATTGACCCTAACATTCAAAGGAGAGAAACTCACCTCACAATCCATCCACCACCCAAAAATCTAAAGGACTCTTCCCCTTCCCCTTCCATTTGTGTGGCTGCTTTTGTATCCAGGCAATGAGGAAATGATGTCAGCAGTGTGAGTCCTTAGTCTCCTGAGCCAACCAGATTTGTCTTAATATATTAATAAGGAAAAGCTAGTCTCACCTGCATAGGGATAAGGATTAGGATATTGTTTCTATCAGACAGGGATACTGCTAGAACCCTGAGGGAGCATGTAGAAAGCCTTGCTCTAGAAGATCTAGAGCGTATTTGTGATATACTACTTCCCTTACTGTATTTTATGATCAAGCTAAACTGACCTCTGTTGTTGTTTCTCATGCATGAGGCTCCATCTTTTGTCCACGTGCCTTTGTCTGCCATGTTCAGAATGTGTTCCCTCCTCACCTCCTTCTCTTAGACTGTCTAGTTTCTTTGAAAATTCAGCCTAAGTTATCCTTCTAGGGAAGCTAGGTGGCTCAGTGGATAGACTGCCAGGCCTGCTCATCTTCCTGAGTTTAAATCTGGCCTCATATACCTACTAGCTGTGTGATCCTGGGCAAGTCACTTTACCCTGTTTGCTTCAGTTTCCTCATCTGTAAAATGAGCTGGAGAAGGAAATGGCAAACCACTTCAGTATCTTTGCCAAGAAAACCCCAAAGGGGGCTCATGAAGAGTCAGATATAGCTGAAAAACTGAACAACAAAAAACATTTATGTGAAGCTTTTCCTAATCGTCCCAGCTCTGGTGTCTTCCCTTCCTAAGGTTATCTTGTACTTATTTTATCTTTATTTTGTCCATATTTTTATATGTTCATATCCCCACCCCCCCCCCAGATGTAAGCACGTTGAAAGCAAAGGACTGTTTCTGTCCTTGTATCCCCAGTAGAGTGTCTTGTCCATAGTGGGTGCTTAATAAATGCTGGTAAATTGGTCACTCAGCCAGTATTTATTAAGCATTTACTGCGTGCCAAGCAATGTGCTAAGTGCTGGGGACACACAGAAAATCTAAAACATGTTCCCTCCCAACCCTCAAGGAGAATTCTAATGGGTGACAACTTTCAAGTAATTATGTACATACAAGATATATGCAGTGTGAATGGAAGCTTCTCAGAAGGAAGGCTTTGGAGTACAGAGAACTAAGAAAGGCCTCCTGCAAAAGCCAGGATTTGATTCTAAGAGGCTGATTGGAGGATTCTAGGCATGGGGGACAGACAGTGTAAAAGTGTGGCTTGTGATTTGTGAAGAATGCCAATTGGGAGACAGCTAGGTGTCACAGTAGATAGAGCACTGGCCCTGGATTCAGGAGGACCTGAGTTCAAATCCGGCCTCAGACACATAACACTTACTAGCTGTGTGACCCTGGACAAGTTACTTAACCCCATTGTCTAGCCAAAAACAAAAACAAAAGAAGAATGGCAATTGGCCACCAGAGCTGAATCATGGCTATTAAAGCTTAAAAGTGCACTAAGACTCTTGGAACACACCCTTCGAATATTGAATTCAGCATGTTAATTCTGCTTGTTGGTGTTTCCCTCTAAACTTCCTTCTGTTCTCCAACACAAATTTTTAAAAATTTTAAATGATATTTTCCCAACTACATGTAAAAGCAATTTTAAATATTTTTTAAAAATCTTGAGTTCCACATTTTCTTCCTCCCTCTCTTACCTTCCCTCTTTCAGATGTGGTAAGTAATTTGATACAGGTTATACATGTGCAATCATGTAAAACATTTCCATATTAGTCATGTTGTGAAAGAAGATACAGACCCAAAGGGGAAAAAAAAACCATGAAAAAATAGTATGCTTCAATCTGAATTCAGACTCCATCATTTCTTCCTCTGGATGTCTATCATTCAATGGGGGGGAGGGGGAAGTTAAGTGACTTGCCTAGGATCACACACCTAATAGGTATCTGATGCAGGATTTGAACTCAGGTCCTCCTGATTCCAGGACCAGTGCTCTATCCACTGCACCACATAGGGGCCCCTCTACACTGCATTTTTAAAAATGCATCATCAATCATCTTTGTCTTTTTCTTTTTGCATTGATGACCAATTCTCTGCCCTCCAAGAAAAATAAAACCTCTTCTGTGACAAATGAACATCAATACAAAATAATAATAACTAACATTTATATAGTGCATACTCTGTGCCAGGCTCTGTGCTAAGTACTTTACAATTTTTATCTTATTTGATCCTCACAACAACCCTGAAATATAGGGACTATTATTATTATACTCATTTTATAGTAAAGGAAACTGAGGCAAACAGGTGACTTGCCTAGGGTCACATAGTATCTGAAGTGAGAATTTGAACTCAAGTATTCCTAACTCCAGGCTGAGCACTTTGTCTACTTAACCACAGGCTGACTTAATACCTAACTCAGATCCACTTATTGATAACATACTAAAATGTGTGTCTTAATTCTGCACCTGTAGTCCATCATCTTTCTGTCATCCTTAGTACTATGTAATCAAGATTGGTGATCTGCAAGTTTTTTTTAAATACATTTTTATTAATATCTTTTTGTTTTTGTATCATCTAAAATTCCTGGTTTAGAAGAGCTTCTTAATTAGCCTCCTTGCCTCCAGTCTCTCTCCTCCAAATCATCCCCGGTGATTGGATATTCCTAAAGTACGGGTCTGACTATGTATTCACACAAATACACAGGGAGAATAGGCACAGATTTGAAGTTCAAGGGTGAGGCACACATACAGAGAACATATACGAGTAACGTCTTATAACTCTTGGTTCCTGGAAGTGCTTCTGTCCTTTTGTAGAGTACTCGGGAGGTGCACTTTAGCTTTAGCTTTCTGCTAGGCTCCAAGGGTCATCAGAGTCTGCGCTTCCTAAAGCTGCCTTCCCTCAGGGTAACTATTGCCCCTGATTGGATGTGTTGTCCCCTATGGATCCATTCTCCTGGTGCTCAGCTGGCTTCGCTAATCTGCTACTGGTTCAGTCTTTCCAAGTGAATGGCAGAGGGTGTGGGAGAAGAGAACTCTAGAGGAATGAACCTCTAGGGAAACAGAGGCAGGCGAGTCAGCCTCGGAGAAGCAGCAAGGCCCCCGAGGGAGAGAAAGGAGGCAGTATGGACCGGGCAGGTCAAACCACCACCATCACCCACCACCTTGACCACTATCCTCTCTCAGACCCTGAGGGAGGTAGTGCAGGAGCCTGTACCCCAAACCCTTTAGAATAGCAGTGTTCCCCAAACCACTGGACCAGCCTCCACAGTCATCACTGAGGGGAGAAATTGTGAAGAAGGGCCCCAGCTTCCTCATTACCACCCACAGAAACTGCTGACCAACTGACACTCACAAAAAAATAGGTACAGGAACCCTGACGGTGGCAGCAAACACCAGACTTCCTTCATGGCCATCATCCAGGGAGGCAATACCCTTTCTGCCAACTGCCAATCACATGTCACCCACAGGGCAGGCGGGGCAACTTAGCCAAAGCAGCAAGGTCCCTCCAGGGAAAGACAGGGTGAGTGGCAGCGCGTCCCAGGCAAGCCAAACCAACACCAGCACCTTGACCACCATCGCCCCTCAGATCCTGATGGAGACATGAACCCAAGAGCCTTGGCAACAGCAATGCTTCCAGCCCAGTGCCCTCAGCCATCCTCCTGGGAAGCAACCCCTGTGGAGAGGCAGCCTGGCAATTACTCCTGCAGGTGCTACAGCCACAGACACTAAAGACCCAGAAAAGAAAGTTCTGGCCACCAAAATCCTTGGCATTGTAAAACAGTTCAACATCAGAAACTGATAGGATTTTTTCAGTGGAAGTGACATTAAAGAAGAGGCATCACCATCTGCTTTCCTGTTGTACTTTAAGGACCAGGGGACTTTTCCATCTGAGGTCAGCTGAAACCTTCCATGTATGTTTTCTTCCCCCGGTAGAATGGGAGTTCCTTGAAATCAAGAACTATATAACTTTTCATTTTGGCTGTTGTCAACAAATCCCCAGCACATTCTCTTTCCTTCACCAATGAATATAGTGCCTGGCTATCAGCCGTTTTCTTCTCCCCAGCTCCTGCTATCTTATAAGGGACTTCAACATAGCCTCCAAATACTCCCTCAAATACCCTAACTTCCCAGTTCCTCAGCTTCTCACTTCTCATGAACTACTCCTCCATTCCATCTTAGCCACAGTATTCAACTTAACTTGTTCATGAACTCTGAAATACTTCTTTCTATCTGTTCATTATTTTAATCATAATAGAATGATCAATTCTAGCTTTCTCTGCCTTATGCCTTAAAACCACAACCATGCTTTGTCCTTTGACCTCCATTCCCTCCACTCTTCTGGTTTTTTTCTCCCAGGAGATCACCCCTATATTGTCTACACTCTCCTCCTTTCCCTATCTTGACCCTTCAGTGAACCAATTTAACCCTACACTAGGGATTCTGTGGAGCTAAAATTAGCAAGTGAATTCCAGGGAATATGGTACCATCTCTGCAAAGGGAAGGAGGTAGGAGATAAAATGTACAAGAAGTAACTTGTAGAGTATTTTAAATGAATGAATTAATGAAGCATTTGTTAAGGACCTACTATGTGCAAAGCTTTGTGATAAATGCTATTTCAGACAGGATTTAAATTCTCCCTGTGCCCATGGGAATTCACTTAGGCTTTTTGAGACAGATCCTTAGGAGGATATAAGGAAAATGCTTTGTAAACCTTAAAATGCTACAAATTTTCCATTATTATTTTTAATCTCCGAGAAAGCTGAACTTGTCTTTTCTAAACTTTGGGTTCTTCCCCTCCTCCATGCCCCATCTACCATTGCACTATACATCCTCTAGGTACTTAATAAATGTTTATTGAAATGAAAACCATTCAACAGATCTGCATTTTGCCTGAAGTTTTACTGGAGTGTTAAGAGACTATTTAATTCTTAGGGTTGGTTAGCCAAGTTATTTGAGAGAAAAAATGAGAAATTGTACATAGAAGAAACTTTAGAATGCTAATGCTTCTAACAGTTGATCACATACTTAGCCAGCCAGGTGATACAGTAGAGACCTGAATTCAAATGTAGCCTCAGATATTTCCTAGCTATCTGACCTGGGCAAGTCCTGTAACCGCTATCTACTTCAGTTTCTTTCATTATAAAATGGGGGTCATCATAGAACCTAACACACAGAGTCGTTGTGAGGATTAATTGAGATAAGATTTCTAGAAGTGCCTAGTACATTTTGTTGTTAATTGATGCTATTTTTTTAGTCATTTTGATCATGTCCAACTCTTTGTGATTCTTATTTGGGGTTTTCTTGGCAAAGATACTGGAGTGGTTTGTCATTTTTTTCTCCAGCTCATTTTACAGATGAAGAAACTGAGGCAAATAGGTGAAGTGACTTGCCCAGGGTCATGCAGTTAGTGTCTGAGGCCAGATTTGAATTCAGGAAAATGAGTCTTCCTCATTCTAGGCCCAGGGCTCTATCCACTGCTACACCTAGCTGACACCTGGCTCATATGGTAGGTGCTTAATAAAGGCTTGTTCCCTTCCTTTTCCCCTGTTCAAGAAAACTGAGTATTATACGCTTGCCTGTCTTTCCCTAACTAGTCATAAGATGTCACTCTAGCTCCACCCTATTAAGAGTTTTCAAATTACTTTTTTAAAAGAAAAACTTTTTTTTTTGGCAATTCTTACAGTAAAAACATATCCAGGAAGTCTAGAAAGCAAAATCAGCTAATAGAGTAGTTTCACAGTAAGTTCACTGGTACAGTTTACATAGAGAGGTCTACTTCATGTTTGCTGTAGCCTCTAAAGGACAAAGTAATGAAGACAGAACCAAATATAGAATCGTCAGGTTAAAAAAAAAAGGAAACCACTTGTCAATGACTCTCCTTTACTCTCTCACTTTTGACAGGCTACTTTACTTTCCATTTCTCCTCCCACTTCTTGCCTAGAACTCTCAGCTGATCAACCAAGAGCTCTTCCACTAACTAGGTATCCAGTTTCCTCAAGACTGTGCAGAGACAAATAGCTCAAAAAGAATTTTCAGGGATTTGGAACTTCTGGATAAAACTGCAGCTATAGTAGGAGTGGACACCAGCCTTTGAAAGATGGTTGATGGAGGTGGGAGATCTTAGGTGTGAACATAAGGCTAGGGGAGAATCTGTTCAATCAGTTAATGGACTTAATAAATGCTAATACAAACTCTGTACTGCTGTGCCCTGGGGATCTTCATTTTATTTTGTGGTGGTTTGGAGTGGGGAACACACTTGTGATTTCATAGGGAACTTCAAATCAAGAAATTCCTTCTAACAATACAGATCAGTATCTGCTGCGCCATTGATTGTCTTAGAAAGTTTCCAAGAACATTGAGAGGTTAAGTGACTTGTCTAGGGTTACACAGCCAAAATGTGTAAGAAGTGGGCTTTAGCCTGGGTCTTTTGTACTCCAAGACCTGGTGTATCTACTACACTACGCAGCTTCTCGTGGGGATACAACATTGGGAATACAAATAAAAAAAGAGATAGACCCAGGCCTTGAGGAGCTTATATTTGAAAGAGCTATATTACCTTTTAGAAATACTTTGTATCAAAACAGGGACATCAGAGAAAGAAAAAGGATGGCAATAGGAAGAGGATGGCTTAAGACTTAGAGATGCACCGCTAAGTAAATGGAAACTCCTCAGGGGTCTTAGAAAGAGGGACTAAAGCTGGAACTGTAGGCTGGAGGAGGAAGCACAGGAAAATGACAGGTCTTCTAGCCCAGGGAGATTTGGAAGAGTTAAGGAGGAGAAGGGGTAAGAGGGGAGGGGGACATGAATGAAAAAGCAATCAAGTATTTACCTTGTGCCCCAAACTAGGGAAGGGGAGGAGAGAGAATGGAGCCTGAATGAATGAATGAATGAATGAGCATTTATTAAATGTTTATTATGTTCCAAACACTAAAGAGGGGTAGGCATGAATGAATGAATGAATGGAAAGGCATTTCTTAATAAATGTGCTAGGGAAATTGAGGGAATGCCCATCAATTGGGGGATGGCTGAACAATTTGTATTATATAATTGTGATGGAATACCATTGTATAATAAGAAATGATAAGCAAGATGCTCTCAGAAAACCTTTGAAAGACTTACGTGAATTGATGCAAAGTGAAATGAGCAGAACAAAGAGAATGCCATACACAGTAACAGCAATATTGTACAATGATCAACTGTGAATGATTTAGCTATTCTCCACTACACAATGATCCAAGATAATTCAAAGAACTTATGATGAAAAATGCTATCCACTTCTAGAGAAAGATGATGGAGTCTGAGTGCAGATCAAAGCTTACTTTTTCTTTACTTTCTGTCTTTTTCTTTTTTATCTTTTTGGTCTGTGTTTTCTTTCTCAATATGACTAATAAGGAAATCTGTTTTGTAAGACTGCACATGTATAACCTATATCAGGATCCTTGCCTTCTCAATGAGGGGAGAGAGGAGGGAAAAAGAGAGAGAATTTGGAACTCAAAAAAAATGTTAAAATTGTTTTTACATGTAATTGGGGAGAAACAGAATAATGAATGTATTTTAAAAAAAATTAAACGTTCGGGGCAAGTAGGTGGTGCAGTTGATAGAGCCAGCCCTGGAATCAGGAGGACCTGAGTACAAATCCTGCATCAGATACTTATTAGGTGTGTGACTCTGGGTAAGTCACTTAACTCACAAAAAAAGAAAAAGATTACTAAAAAAAATTAATATTCCAGGAAAAGAAGGTGAGGAAGTGGAGGAGATGAGAAAATAGGAAACGGGAAGAAGAGAGAGGCAAAGTAGAAGGAGGGAAGGAGGGGAATGGGAGGAGAATGAAGAAAAAGGTGTATGAGAAGAAAGGGAGGGAGAGGGAGGGAAGCAAAGGGGAAGAGGAAAGAAAGAGAGAAGCAGGAAGAGAGGTAAGAGAAGGAGAAAGGGAGGAGAAGGGGGAAAGGGAGGAGGAAAGGGAAGAAGTGGGAGGAGGGGAAAGAGGGAGAAAGTAGAAGAGGAGGAGAAAAAAGGAAGAAAAAAGTGAAGAGAAAAAAGATGAGAAAGTGAAGAAGAGGAATAAGAAGGGGAAGAGGGGAGGAGGGGAGGTGGGAGAAAGGGAATCAAAAAGAAGAAAGGAGAGAGGGAGAAGAGGATGAGAAGAAGAGGAAGAAGGATGGGAAGAGAAGATAAAGGAAAAGAGAAGGGAAGAGCGGAGGACAGCAAAAAATGAGAAGGGGAGAAGACAGAAGAGTAAAAATGAAAAGGGGAGAAAGAGGGAAGGAAGGAGAGAAGGGTAAAGGAAAAGAGAAAGAGGGAACGAGATGGAAAGAAGGAGGGAAGGACAAGAGGAGGGGAGGAGTGTAGAAGAGAAAGGAGGGAGGTGGAGGTTAAAGGAGAAGAGAGAGGAGAAGATGAGGAAGAGAAGGGGAGGACAAAAGGAGGTGAGGAGAAGAAAGGGAAGAAGGTGAAGAAGACGGGCAGGAGAAGAGAAAGAGGGGAGGGGAGGAAAGGAGGAGATGGTGAAGGAGGAGAGAAGATGGAGCAGGGAGGACGAAAGAAAGAGAAGAGGAAGGAGGGTGAAGGAGGTGAAGAGGAGGGTGGAAGAGGAGGGGGAGGATGGCGAGGAGGAGGCGGCGGCCGCCGAGCTGCGGGACCCGCCTTGGCCAGCAGAGGGCGGAGGGAGCCGAGTCCCGGAGGCTGAAGTTCGGGAGCCAGAGCTGCTCCTCTGTCCCCAGGCCGGGCCTCGGGGGAGGTCAGGGTGAGGGGGTCCCAGACCGGCTTCTGAGGAGGAAGTCACGTGGGGCTGGGGCTCACATGACCGGCTTCGAGATGGACCGGCCGCTTCCCGCTGAGGCGGCGGCTGCGGATCTCGCGACGGCAGGTGGGAGGATGGGGGGCGGCCCGGGGCCGGGCCCCGCGGGGACTCCCCGGGGGCTGCGGCGGCGGCGGCGGCGGCGGCGGCGGCGGCTGGGCGCCCGGCTTCCCCCGGCGCTGCTGGCGCGGCCCGGGAGCCCCGCTGCCCGCCCGCCCGCCCTTCCCGCCCGGAGCCACCCCCCCCCCGCCCCCCTTGGCCCCCCCCTCCCCCCCCCCCCCCCCCCCCCACCCGAACTTGGAGGGACTTTTGTTCCAGCCGCTTTAACTTTGAACAGTTTTCTCATCTGTAGAATGGGGATCCTAACAGCACTGACCTCCCAGGGTGGTTCTGAGGCTCGAATGAGATACTGTTGAAAAGCGCTCTGCAAACCTGAAAGTGCTCTAAAATTCGAGGAGGAGGAGGAAGAAAATAATAATTTCAAGATTCTCCCCACCTGGCCGAGCCCAGAGCTTGAGGAAGGAAAAGGCGGGGGCGGGGGCGGGGGCGGGGGCGGGGGGGGGCAGAAGACTCGTGCTCTAGCGGGACCCAGAGGCCGGAAACCTTGGGCTCTCCCAGCCCTGGTCCTGCCCTGCCTGCCTGCCCCCCGCCGGGTTACCTGTTTGAGCCCCGGCCAGAGGCAGATTTTTTTGGAACCACGATTTCCTAAATTGTAAATCGAAGGAAACGTTTAAGTATGAAAAAGTCAGCCGGTATGTGGGGGAGGTATAGGGGAGACCACATCTCTGGTGTTTTAATAAATTCTTTATCTAATGCAGCCAGTAAAGTGAGGACTGTCAAGTGGACTAGATAGGATTCCAGTCAATTCCATTTTCTGTTTAAGTGCCTGGTGTGTATACAAGGATCTTAGATGGTCTCCAAGGTTCCTTTCTGCTTAAACTGGTCTTGATTTATTTAAACTATTTTTATTTATTTGAACTAGGATGGTTGTCATGAGAAGTAGAAAGGAGATAGGTGGAAGAACTATTATTGAAGAGATAGGCTTGAACTTGGCAAATGATTTCTTTGATTTATAATTTGGCAAATTTGATTTATAATAACAGCTAGCATTTCTATAAGCACTTTTTTAATGTTTGCAAAACTCTAATATGATATCTCATTTGATGCTCACAACTACTCTGTGAGGGAGGTTGCAGTTATTACCTCGTTTGATAAATGGTTTGTCAACAAATAAGTCCTGGAGGTACAAGGGCAAAGCAAACAAACAGTCCCTAGCCTCAGGCAGTTCGCAATCTAATCAGAGTGACTAAGTACAAATAAGATAAATCGGAGATGATTGTGTGCAGGATAAATTGGAGGTGATTTCAAAGGGAAGATAACCAAGATTAAGGAGATCTGGAAAAGGCTTTTTGTGTAGAAGGTGGTATTTGGACTGAGACTTGAAGGAAGCCAGGGAGCCAAGGTGGCTAAGGAGAGTGTTCCAGCCATAGAACAGAGCCAGGGAAAATGCCTGCATTTGGGAGATGGAGCGTCCTGTCCAAGGAACAAGTTAGGAGGCTAGTTTGTAGAGTATGTGAAGGGAAGCACAGTATAAAAAGACCGGAAAGATAAGGGGTCAAGATCTGTAGTGCTTTGAAAGTCAAACAGAGGATTTTACATTTTATCTTAGAAGTAATAGGGAGCCACTGGAGTTTATTGAATGGGACAGAGGGTGGCATGACCAAACCTGTTCTTTAGGAAGATTACTTTGACCTCTGAGTGGAAGATGGCCAGGAATAGACAGGAAGGCTACGACAATAGTGCAGGAATGAAGTAATGGGGGCCTGCATCAGGGTAGGGATAGTCAGAGGAGAAAGTTAGATAAATATTAGAGATGTCATAAAGGTAATTGAGACCCAGAGAGGTTAAATTTCTTGCTTAGAATCTACAAAACTACTAAGTGTCTAAGGTAGGATTTGAATTCAGGTTTTCCTGACTTCAAGTCCAGTACTTGACAACCTTTAATCACATCACTTACCTGTTGCTATTCTTTTCCTAATTAACTTCTTTTGTTTAGTACAGTGATTGGCACAAAGTAGGAATTTAATAAATGTTTATTGACTAACAGACTTTGCTTCCTTTAGTTACAACACCCACCAATTCCAGAGATTCTAGAGTTACTCTAGCTTCTGACTCTCCATCTCATTCTTCTGAACAAACTTCAACCACTACACTTCTAGGAAGATCCAGCCTTCTAATACTGGTACTCCAAGATTCTAGGAAAATCCTCACCCTATTTTGTTGGAGATGGTAGAGGCCCAGGAACTCTTTGAAAACAGTGTTGGATTAGAAATCAGGAGGCCTAGTTTCTAACTTTGAGTTTTAGGAAGTCATATATAACCTTTCTGAGCCTTGGCAAAATGGGGTAATAATACTTGTCCTGCCTAAGAGTTGTTATTCAATTTCAAGAGTATTCCAAGTATCTGACATACCAAAGACACTATGCTAGGTGGTAGGGATATGAAGGTAGGCAAAACAGATTCTGATCTCTTGTAGCTTGCATCCTAATTAAAGGGGGATAGGGGCAGGGAAAGGACTGGTACACAGATAAATAGTGCATAAGAAAATTAAAAGTTCGGAGAAATGGTCTGGATTCAATGCTGTGAGAAATCTGAGGAGAAAGGAATACTTTCCCCTGAGGGGAGGGAGGAATCAAGGAAAGCTTCAAGATCGGGGGAATTTTCACTTGAATCTTTCGGGGGAGGGAGTGACTTCAGTTGATAGATAAAGTGGGGTGGGAGAAGGAAGATTGTGAGCTGAGGCCTGGTGATTAGAGAAGGAAGGACAATAGCTGGAACTCTGTGAGTAGTCCAGATTGACTGAAAGGAGAATGCATGAAGCAGAGTGTTAGGAGATAAACAGGGACAAGATTGAGAACTTTTAATTCCAGAATTAAGAGTTAATCCTTTATTCAGCAGACAGTGGAGAGCTACTAAAGGTTTTAAGTAGAAAGATCATTTGGACAGCAACTTGGAGGATGTATTGGGGTGAGGATAGACTGGAGGCAGGAAGACTTAATTAAGCTTTTACAGCAGTTTAGCAAGAAGAGATCTATTGGTCTGAACTAGTATGGTTGTAATGGGAGTGGAAAGGATGTGATAGGAGGAAGAATTATTATTAAAGACAGAGAAAGGGTGGAAAAGAGGTAGAAAGGCTATTGGCAGCTAGGTGGTACAGTGGATACTATGACAAGTTGATGACAATTTTGACTAAATATGGACATAGAAATCTGATCATTGAAGCTGAGAGATTGGATGAGATTACCAAGAAAGAGTGGAAGACAAACCATATTTAAGGGCCAGAATGGCATGAGGCACTGGTGAAGGAGACAGGAGTGATCAGAGATATGAGAAGAGTACCAGACAGTTCAGTGTCCCTCAGGCCAAAGAAGAGGAAGATATCTAGAAGGTGGGGGTAGTTCACAGTCTTAGATGCTGCTGGGAGATCAAAGGATCAGGGAGATCATTAGGTTTAGAAGGTCATTAGTGACAGCAGTTTCAGTAGACTGGTGAGAATAGAATTCAGGTTGTAAGGAATTGAGGGTGTGTGTGTGTGTGTGTGTGTGTGTGTGTGTGTGTGTGTGAGTGAGAGTGTGAGTGTGATCTCAGGCAAATTGCTTAACTTCTCTGTGCTTCAATTTTCTCATCTGAAACAGGGATTTGGGTTAGATGGTCTCCAAGACCCCTTCTACAGTCCCATGTTTATCAGCAGCTTTATCTTTGTGTGTGAAACATGTGTAATGTATAGAACTGGCCAAATGGCATCCTAGATTGTGATTTGTGAGGTGTCTAAAATTCTACCCCAAATTCTTATTCTGTTGATTGTTTTTTTTTGCTTTTACTTGGCCCCCTAATTCCCACAATCCTTCCTGTCATGATTCCTTCACGATTAGACTTCTAGAAAAAATAACTACACTCAGTATCTCTGCTTCTTCACTACCCACTCATTCCTTATCCTTTTGGAATCCAACTTCTGTCTCTACTGCCCTACCAGAATTGCTTTCTCCAGTGTTATTAGTGGCTTTTTTACTGTTAAATCCAGTGGTCTTTTTGTGGCATCTGTGTATCACCAGGAGGTGACAATCCTGTTGTACTTTGCCGTATTCTGATTGAATCCAGAGTATTGTGTTCAGTTATGGGGGCCACATTTTAAGAATAATGATGTAATTGAAAAGCTTGAGAGTATCCTTACAATAGGGTAACCAGGATGGTGAAAGATTCATGTATAGGAGGATCATGTGAAGCCATTGGAGATATGTAACCTGGAGAAAATTTATGGGCATATTCATTCAGCTAACATTTCTTTTTTTTTTTCTTTAGGCAATTGGGGTTAAGTGCCATGGTCACACAGCTAGTAAGTGTCAGGTGTTTGTTCCGAGGCCGGATTTGAACTCAGGTCCTCCTGACTTTAGGGTCGGTGCTCTATCCACTGTGCCACCTAGCTGCCCCTCAGCTAACATTTCTTAAGTGCTGATTATGAGCCAGGCGTTGTTAGATACTGAGGATACAAAGTCAGAAATAAAACAGTCCCTTTCATCAGGGAGTTTACATTATGTTGCAGGGAAAAACACAAACCCAGATGAGTAGATACGAAACATATACAAAAGAAATACAAGAAAAAAAATTTTTTGGGGGGGGGGGGGGGGACAAGCAGCTGAAGGGATTGAGTCAAGTCAGTAAGAATTTAAGTGCCTTCTGTGTGGCAGGCACTGTACTAAGTGCTGGATTGGGGAAGGTCTCACGTAAAAGATGAGCTAAACCTTGAAGGAAATTAGAGATTCTAAGAGGCAGAAATAAGAAAGGCATGAGGGAGTACTCTGTGCAAAGACTCATACGTAGGTGGGAGATATCTAAATATTTATCTATCTTTCTGTATGTATATCCCCAGTCCTAGTGTGTTAATGTCTCTGTCTTGTCTCCATGCCTCTGCTTATACTGTTCTTCTCTTTTCCTTTCTTATCAGTTAAAGTCCCTCTCTTCCCCCAAGATCCAACTCAAAATTAAAATGAACAAGAAGCTTTCCTTGATCCCTTATATCTATCTGCCTATATACGTATCTAGATATCTAGATATAGAAATATTGATATTGATATAAATAGATACTTGCCTGTGCCAATTTGACAAACCAGTTTACCCCTCTGAGCTTCGGTTTCTTTGTCTGTAAGACGAGAGGGTTGGTCTTCTAGGTACCTTCATTATCTAAATCCTATGACACAGATCTTACATCCACCAAGAGTTCATTGATGCATCTGTATCCCCATACCTTTCCAATATTTGTCATTTTCCTTTTTCTTTGTCAACTTTGCCAATCTAACAGGTGTGAGGTGGAACTTATATGAAGGGTTTTAGGATAAGGGGGGACCAAATCATGCTTGTGGGCAACAAGGAAGGAATTAATGAAAGAATAAATCCTGGGGCTACCTCCCAGAGCAGACTGTAGAGGATGGGATCCAAGGTACAAGTAGAGGAGTTATCCTTGACAAGATGACAGGCCACCTTCCAAGAAAGGAAAGCATGGGTGAAGACCTATAGTGATTTTGAATTTCGGAGTAAGGGAATGAAGCACCTAATGGACAAATTATTTAATTTTTCAGTAAAGTAGGAAGTGATATCATGGAGGGACTTTGGGAAGAGTGCCAATTACGGAAGAATGAAAAGATTACCATAGAGCAACAA
The DNA here is from genome assembly GCF_900497805.2 of Vombatus ursinus. Classification (NCBI taxonomy): domain Eukaryota; kingdom Metazoa; phylum Chordata; class Mammalia; order Diprotodontia; family Vombatidae; genus Vombatus; species Vombatus ursinus. The sequence goes on from NW_020954585.1 coordinate 51,175,395, forward strand.
GGGCTCAGTATAGATTAGATAACATGAATTTTTGATGTCCTTAGCTGGCACAGTGGTATGACTTTTTTGGAAGCATTCAGTAGCCTAGGAGTAGTAGGGAAGATAAATGTTGGGGGTGATCCAGGGTTGAAGATTGGCAAGGTGAAAAGTGGTAGTACAAAGGGACAAGGAATTTGAAAGGGGAGGACAGTATAGTTGAATTCATTTCCTCTACAATCAGAAGTGTAGAGAAGACAGTGAAGCTAAAGCAGGGTAATTGAGTAGAGTAGAGATAGTTGGAAGAACTGGAGTGGTGCTGAAGTACATAGCGGTTGAGGGAGAGTGAAACAGAGAGAGAAGGAAGAATAAAAGGTTGTGTTCAGAGAGAGGAGTTTTGGAGTTAGAGGTTGTAGAGGTGGACTGGGTGTGGATGATAGAGAGATCGCAAGTATGATCTTCCTTGTGGGTGACTGAGGCTGATTAAAGATACAGATCATGGGAATTAATGGAGATTGGTGAAGTTAGAAGCCAGAGTGTTTAAGGGAACATAATTATGTATGTTGAAGCCCCCCAGTGAGAGAGAATAGATAAGGGTCAAGAAAAAGATTGTACAAGAAGATGGAAAAGAGTGTAAGATTAAGAGATCTAAGGTGATGATGAGAGTATGGGTGGGAGTGCCTGGGGAAAGGATTTTTGCATCAGCAGATGGAGATCCTAAATTACTAGAATAAGGGGAACAGGAAGTGGGTGTTTGACAGTCATGGGATGGAGGAAGAACCATTTAACGGTGGGAGACCTGACCCAGGATCCTGTGATGACTAAGTGTGACATAGGGGTTGTGGCATCACCTTTTATGGCTTGTCACTGTGAACACTGGGAATGGAGCACATGAGCAGGTGGCATGACTTTTGTCTGAATGTCTGGGTCGGTAAAAATACCTGGTGATACAATTCCCCTAGCTAGACTGTACTCTCACTTGACAGTGGCCTCGTAGAATCCTTAGGTTTCAAGGATTTATGCACGAGTAGGAGGTAACCTCAGTGTGAAGCAGATGTTTCTAGTCTTCTAGTTCCTGAGATTCCAGAAGTGTAGGCTGTCTGGATCCCTTATCGATCGAAGTCCCATCCGCTAAGAAGACACAGGCCTTCTAGTGCCTCTCCCTCTTCTGAATTCTTATGGTATTTATTGTTTATATAACATTTGGCATTTCTTGCAATTCACTTTTACAGTATTGTTCACTTTTTATGTGTCTCTAAAACATGTTCCTTGAGGGTAGGGGCTTTCATTCTGTATTGAGGAGAAGGGAGAGATACAAAAGCATATAATACAGAATCTTATGTAACACAGGTATTTGTTAGATTTTTCTTTATTGATACATATGGTGATTATTAATCAGAACATTTCATCCCTTGACCTTGCAGTCTAGGATGAGGGTGAGGTTAATGAAAGGTCTCTTTTAGGTAGTTTATCTGAACATCTTTTGGATAGTTTAGGTTTTAAGACTATAAAGCTGAGTAATTCAGAATGAGAGCTGCCCAAAAAAACAAAACAAAACAAAAAACCAACCATTGTATAATAGCTGTTCTTCTTGCTTAATACTCCTTTAATTCTGAGGGTGTAGAATTTCAATTCTGTGGGATTGATGGGAGACAAATATTACATATTTTCACTGTAATTTGTCACACAAATGACCACATTTTGGAGTCAAAACACCTGAGTTTGAATCTTGGCTCAGCTACTTACTACCCAGGTGACCCAGGGCAAATCACGGCCTTTCTCTCTCAGTCTCCATTTGTGTAAAGGGGGCTGACCTAGATGATCTCCAAGATTCTTTCCTGCTCCAAATCTATGATCCTATTTTAGTTTATATGTTTTAATATAACCTTGTTGTTTCATGTAATCTTATGAACCTGGATGTCTCTTAAACATATTTCTTGTTTTTACTTCACCTTCATTTCTGAATATATTCTTTCTTCTTTCCCTACCCATCCTTTCTAACGAAATATCAAAAAAGGGAGGGAAGTAGTTCAACAAAACTAACTAGCATGTCAACAGTGTAATAGTATATGTAATTGGAACCTGACTTTTTAAACAGAGGAGAATAAAATATTGTTTCCCTTCTTATTAAGAAATACAGGTAGTGTAAAATACTTGAGTTGGAAATATAACAACTATAAGCATTTGAATAATGTTTTAGTTGACATTCTTGATCCTGAAACTGTTCATTTTTAAGTCTTTGGCATAACATTTGACATTTGCAAGGCAAAATCTCTCAATTAGGAAAAAAGAGGAACTGAGGCATTGTTACGTAGAAAAAATTTTGCCATTATGTGTGGTCAAACAGAAAAGTGATATATAGAGAGAAGGGGAATTCTGGTTAAAGTTTTTTTTTTTTTCTTAAGAAAAATGTAGTACAAAAGGAGATGTGTCCATAAATTAGGTCTGCTGGGAAGTAGAGGAGAAGTTGGATAGCTGTTTTTCTCTTAAACCAGTGATTTAACTGAAGCTCAGATGTGGAATACTCCTTCGGTCCTGGTTTTCCCTTTAAGTGAAGACTCAAGCTCAGACAGATTGAAAGTGGTAAAAGGTAAGCTGGCTGTGAAGGTGATGTTGAGAACGATATACTATTTTTCATAGACTCATAGACTATTATAGGTGTAAGGGACCTTAGAAATCATCTGCCAATCCCTTAATTTTCCATATCATAAGAAAGTTAGGAAACTGAAACACAGAGATGTGAAGTAAGTTGTTCAGGGTCACACAGAAGGTAGTGGCTGAGCCAAGGTTAGAAGTCCTATCTCTGAGTCTAGCATTCATTCTACTACACCATTTTGCTTACTTTTTAAAAGAATTTTATTGAAGGAGAAAGGAGATTGCCCAACATAGAATTATAGTGTTGTTGCCATGTTATTTATATATTTTTTTCAGAATCTGTAGAAAACATTAATAAACTTGTGGACAATGATTTGATTTTTTGAGTTTTATTTCTACTGGATGCTTAAATTGAGTGGCAGAAATAACTGTTTTGGGTAGGCTCAGGAGGAGTAGCTGGTAAATGAATTTTGCTAATGTGAGGTTCAGTAGACACTGATAATGTACTTTGTACCAAAGTCTGTTACTGTTTAAATACTGACAGCATCGTAGGAGAAAAATTTATTTTATTGTCTCAATTTTAGTAAAGTAATTATTAAATAGTAAGCATTTCCATCCATGTGCATGGTACTATATATAGGCATGGCTTTCTAGGAATTAGTATGCTAAGGAGACAGTGTTAAATATTGAATATCTGAAAAATTGGAGGGAAGTAATTCTGGATTAGAGAAGAATTTGAATCATAGCATTTTAAAATGCATTTATGCTACTTAAAAGCTTACTATAAATTGGATTAGGCTAGTAGAAGTCTTACTTTGAAGTTCTTACCTATTTATTCAACAAACATTTACTTATTGCTCATAATATTAAATGTACTATACTAAGTGGTAGGAGAAATAGAAAGATAAATAGGACCAATCTCAGACATCCAGGAGTTTATCATAGTTAAGAGTGATATGCTTATTAAAAATCAAGATACCAATTTAACCTTTGTAATTTCATTGGTTATATGTAGGTTGTAGTTTCAATTGCATCTGCCCCCATTTGGGGTTTTCTTGGCAAAGATGCTAGAGTTTGTCATTTCCCTCTCTAGCTCATTTTACAGATGAGAAAATTGAGGCAAACAGAATTAAGTGACTGACCCAGGGTCACACAGTTAGTAAATGTCTGAGGCCAGATTTGAATTCAGAAGATGAGTCTTCCTGACTCCAGGCCCAGCACTCTATCCACTGTACCACCCAGCTGTCCTAGCTGCTGTATGTAAGTAGGTATTTCTAAAGTTAAAATAATTTGTTCTTTTATGTAAATATTCTCCTCCAAATTTTTTTATATGACTAAATTGTTGATAGCCATTCTTTCCAAGGTAGTATAAAGATATGCTTCAGCTCACTAGCTTTTCTAATGATTTCAAATTCTAAATTATAGTTATGCCTTAAGTGTTATGTAGTAGATGTGTTCTTTGGGCTTCTTTCCCCACAATTTTGCTGAAACTGCTCTTTCCAAGATCACATAATTTTACCTTTATGTTGTAGAGAACATTCAGCCTAGTCTGGAATAAATATAAGCTTGTTGTGGAAGAACTTTTATTGGTATTTGGTAGCAAGGGAAGATATTAAATTGGTTTCAGTTTTTATCGAGAATCTAAATAAAGGGCATATACGTTGTGGATTACTTGGATTGTAAAATTGGTAGTTTTTGGTCAGTGTTTTTACATAAGTTTAAAATTTAATCTTTAGCAATCTAAGAAAGTTTGGGAGTGCACAGTGAAAAGCACTCTCACCTCCCTATTTCCTTCTGTGGTAAATCTTTAATGGTGCTTATGAAAAGTCTGTGTCCTAGCTGGTAAATGTGCAAATGCCATCGTTTGTAACAGTTAGATTGGATTTAGGATTCCGTGCAAGGCATTTTAGGCAGTTCCCTTTTTGATTGTTGCTTCAGCTCTCATCTTATACGTGTTTCTAGTCATATGACTCCTTTGCTCAGAATCATTCAGTGACTCTTGATTTATTGCCTGCCAGATAAAGTTCCTTCAGCCAGGCATTCAGGGCTCTTCACAATCTGGAATCACCTTACCTTTCCTGCTTTATTTCTCCTCTACACGTACTGTAAGTCAAACTGGGCTCCTTGACAACTCCCATATGGATCCTATGATTTGCCTTCTCTCTGCCTTTGTTAATGCTGTTCTCTGTACCCTTCCCTACCTGTTGAAGTCAGACTTATCCTTTAACGCCAGCTCAGATAGCATCTCCTCCATTAAGCCTTCCTTGAGACTGCATTTTTTATTTTTTTTAATTTTTTTTTAAATTTTAGGCAATTGAGGTTAAATGACTTGCCCAGGGTCACACAGCTAGTTAGTGTCAAGTGTTTTGGCCTGAGGTCACATTTGAACTCAGGTCCTCCTGACTTCAGGGCTGGTGTTCTATCCACTGCGCCACCTAGCTTCCCTGAGACTGCATTTTTTAAATGAAAAACTTTTTTCCAGTTTTTTCTTTGTCTGCTGTCTCCCCTCTCATCCCAGCTCCCATTGAAAATAGGGTGGAGCACAACAGGAGGTTGGAGGGAGAGAAAGTAAATGCCTGTTAATAATTTATTTATTTTTTTTTTTGGTGAGGCAATCAGGGTTAAGTGACTTGCCCAGGGTCGCACACAGCTGGGAATTATCAAGTGTCTGAAGCTAGATTTGAACTCAGGTCCTCCTGAGTCCAGGGCATGTGCTCTATCTACTGTGCCACCTAACCACCTCATTGTTAATAATTTTTAAAAGCCTTCTTTGACCATCCTTCCCAGCCCTCCCAGTAAATAATGATCCTCCCCACCTCCCACCCATCCCCATCTCACATTGCACTGTGTTGTTCTTTTTGTATAAATATTATACAAAATAATGCTTAAGTATATTTGTATTATACCTCTAGTAGCCTAAACTCCTTGGGGCATAGGATATTGTATTTCTTCAGCACTTGATATAATGTTCTTCATTTGGTAGGTGTTTAATAAATATTAGTTGAATTTAATTGGCTTGATTTAAACTGAATTTCGTTTAACTAGGGTATTCCCACCTCTAGGACTTTAGCTGTAGGAACTAATTTTCCTATCTTAATTCAAGTGGTTATTATAGAATATTTACTAAGTTTTGCACTTCTCTCCATTTATGGTCTGGGCTAGGGAGAAAATTGAGTGAGCTGCTTGTTCTTTTTTCTTTTTCTTTTTTTTTTTTTTTGGCTAGGCAGTGGGGTTAAGTGACTTGCCCAGGGTCACTCAGCTAGTAAGTGTTATGTGTCTGAGGCCGGATCCACTGCGCCACCTAGCTGCCCCTGCTTGTTCTTTTTTCCTTTCATCTTGGGTAGGATTAACTGACATTATTGAGGGTCATGCAGACTTTGAGTGAGTGTCATATGGTGAAGTAGTTTTCATCAGAGATTAATTACATGTGTAAATTGAGCTTCAGTTTAACAGACCAGATTCTCTGACTCCTCTGTTCTATTCATGGTTATCACTTCTTTTCTTCTGAAGATGTGCATGATTGTTTTGGTGAGTTTTTCCTTTTACAGTCCCTGGTCTGTAAAATGGGGGTAAAGAACTTGCACAAGATTGCTGTGAGGATACAGTGAGATAAAGGATGTCAAATGCTTTGGAAACTGTAAAATGCTATTCAAATAAGTCCTGTTAATTTCCCCAATTTATGACACTAGATGATTTTTTAAAGATATCTTAGTTACTTTATTTACGTAATTCCAAATTGTTTTTTAATTTTTTATTAATTTATATTTAGTTTTCATCATTCACTTCCATAAGATTTTGAGTTCTAAATTTTCTCCCCTTCCCTCTTCTTCCCCTTCCCAAGACAGCATGCATTCTGATATAGGCTCTACATATACATTCATACTAAACATATTTTCACATTAGATGCTAGATGATTTTTGCTGAAAATTTTCCTTTCAGACTGGTGGCTGGCTGGAAGACAGTTTTTCTATCCATTGAGTTAAGTGTAATGTCTCCTTGTGTTGCCAACACTCAAAACAGTTAGAGAAATAAATCACTTCCAAAACTCTATGAAGTAAAAGACTGGATTGTGACAATGTTCCCTTTCAGCTAATTAATAACAAATTGATTTAGAGACTATCCCAGCAACATGGTCCTAGAATGTTTTGGCTATGCACAAACTAGTGAAAATTTCAGTTTTCTTTGGGAATGGGGAAACAATTTAGTTGAATGATCTCAATGTCTAGTTATAGTCAAAGTTAATCAGATTCTGAACAATGCAGAATGACACAGGGAAATGTGTATTACTAATGAAAACTTTCTAGGTGTTCAATCTTCTAATTTACTGTATCCCAGTGAGTTTGTGATGGAGAGGGCTTTCTTGGTATTTTTTTTTAGAATTGCCCCAATGTTTGTCTTTTACAGGTTATTTCTGTTCAGTTTTCACTGTATTTAGACTCATCTACTTATTCACTTCATTTATTTTGGAAACATTTGAACTTCCACTTTTTGAGAGTACAGAAAAATTTTAAATTGAACTGAGAACCAAAGTAGAGGTAGGAGAAAGGGATAGATTACATTGTGAAACAGAGAAGAGAGTAACTTTTTAAAAATATAATTTGGAGGCACTTATTCTGTGGATTTCCTTAAGTTATAAAAATAATCTCCATTCTAAATATGTGGAAAAGTCCTTTCAGCTCTCCTGATGTAAATATTTCTTAAATGATTGGGGCAGAAGAATAAAGTGGACTTTAGCAGTCCCTTTCATAAATGTCTAATTTTAGAGTTAAAGAGATGTAATAACCTGATAACTTTTCTGGCTAGGTTACTTTAACTTTGATCTGAGTCACCAGGAAATCATCTGATAGACAACTGTTTTCAGTACCCTGTTTCAATTTTGTGATGCCCTCAGCAAACCAAAGATTCTTTTTTTCCTGTGGTTACCCTGGTGTCTGCTATGGAAAGTATTAGAACTAGGATTGTGCTGGTAAATATTTAACAACTGGTTGTCTGGAAAAAAATTTTTAGGAAACACATACTTTTAAGTTTAATCTGCATTATTAACATTTTCTCTCTCACTTAAGTCTGGACAATCAACAAAACAACAAATCAAACTCTGATTGGTGGTGATTGCTGATTTCTCAGGTTTAAATACTTACATTGAAAATTTAACAATTAATTGAGAGCCTTAGCCACACCTCTTATTAGAAGCACTGTAAAGCTTGAGAATGATTAGGTTTTTATGAGTGGGCCTCAGTCAGCATGTGATTTACAAAGATCATATGGAAAACAGATATGCTGAAAAACCTATAAAATCATGTTCTTGATTAGGAAAGTATGAAAAAACTTCATTAGAACTTAGTCTTCTGTTAGAGAAATAAGCTTTGGCCTGCAGGTCTCTTGTTAATTTACTTGAATTGGAAGTTTAATACAATATGCTTTATATAGACACAATATTTCTGGGTGTTCTTTGTGAATTTTGAGTTTGTGTGTGGGGATGGGGTATCCTGGGGAGGAGGGCTCAGAGTAAGGAGAGCTTTCTTGTGATTCTTAAGTAAGATACTTAGAAAGATACAATACTTAGAAAGGAACTGGACCTGGAATTAGGAAGATCTGGGTTGAAATTCTGCTTCATACTCTTACTAGCTGTGTGGACTGCAATCAGTGAATTAATAAACATTGAGTGCTTTAATATGTCCCAGGAATTATGCTACAATCTGGGCATACAAAGAAAAAGCAAAAATAGTCATAGGATCATAGATTTAGAGCTGGAAGGGACCTTAAGTGTTACAGAATTCAATTCCCTTATTTTACAGATGAGGAAATTGAGGCACAGAGATTTAAGTGACTTGCCCAGGGTCACAATGCTAGTAAGTATTTGAACTCCGGTCTTCCTGACTTTAAGCACAGCATTCTATCCAATGTTCCCCTCTGTTACCTCATCTATAAAATGAGTAAGTTGGACTCTGACCTCTAAGTCTCTGATCCTCTGATTCCTCCCTACTTACGTTTTCCCCTGCCAAATTGTAGCTTTTAGCCATCATGTATTGGTTGGAGTCATTAAATGTGATCCCCTTTTAGGGGAAAGAACATTGTATAGATAGTTTACTCCAGGCTAGATACAACCCAGGCGATTTTAAACTAAGATGATTCTTTACTTCCCCATGAGCTTTACTTCCTCATGGTCCTGGGATGTCATTGGTGTGGAAATCTGCCTTTCCTAACAGTGGATGTTGTCACCTTCTCTGCCACTTAAAGTCTTAGAGAGTTGCCTAAGCATTGAGAGGTTTTGTGACTAACCCAGAGTCATTTAGCCCTGATATGTCAGATATTGTATTTGGATCCAGGTGTTCCTGGCTTAGAAAGCAGCTTTTTATCCAACACTGTCTCCCTGCCCTTCCCCTGCATTGTTTCTCCAGCAAGAAAAATTGGGAAGGGAGGATAGTAGCGGTAGCAATGATCCATATAGTGCAGATTTGATGAATGTTGTGTTGAAAGGATAGTAGGAGTAGGAATATATCAATGAATGATACTGCTTGTTATTTAAAATATTTTGTTTATGTGGGGGAAAATCCATAACTATAAGAAATATGATGGTTTAAGCATAAATGCACATTTTGGATTGCCCCTTGGTCATTTAGGCATTTAATTCTCTTCTGAGACCGTGGCCTCTGATGAGGAAATTTAAATGTCCATTTTCAAGCACAGTTTGTTACTGTAAAAGGAATATATTTTCCTTCTCTTCTAACACACACACACACACACACACACACCGCCCCCCACTTTTATCAGTGAATCTGAACAGTGTAGCAGTCCAGGTCTTTTACACATAGCTACAAGTGTATTCTAGGATTGAGTCAATATTCATGTCAAGTAATTGAGGGTAGTGTATTGTTATGTGTGCATGTGTTGTATCTTTTCCACTTTATTTTTGTTTGTGAAAGTGTGGTCTAGATTTTCTTTTTTCCTGAAAAGCTAGATTTTGCATAAGTGAAAGCAAGTTTAGTGCATTTTGGGAAAGCTACTGAATTCGTTAACTATTGCTGTTACCTGTCTATGATTTTGACCCGTCTCTCATTGTCCTGTATATATCTGCCATACGTTTTGTTGAGCTATGGAATCTAGCTGTGGAATTTTCCCTGAACTGGATTTCAGTGGGTTAGATATGCTGTAGTTTGGAGGCATTTGGAAATACCTCCCTTCAACAGTTGACTGAATCCAGCAGTACTTCTGCAGGGTAAAACATGTTACGAGTCCTTGGCCAAATCCGAAGGGTTTCTTCCAATAACAAAACAGGCTGCTGAATAACTCTGAATGCATTACTTTACAGCATTCATGTCAGTTCTTGGCCAGCTTGTTTCCCAGCATAAACCTGCAGCTGTACTGAAGTAATCTTGGGAGATAGAGCCAAAACTAAGTAAACCTTTCCATAGCTGTGCAGAAGTCCCATTGGTCTTTGTCTTATGCTTATATCTGAATTTGTAAAAGATATTTGCGTAAAGTATAGAAGTCAACCTTAGAGATATTTATTTTGTGTTTTCTACCCAGTTTAATAGAGATATGTACCTTTCAGGTGAAGGAGTACCTCAAAATGTTAATCCATTGTCGAGTGTAGTGATGTAGACCAATGTTTTCAAACTCAAGTAGAAATGGGGACCATTAAATTATCCAGAACAATCCCTGCATGAGCACATATTAACATTATCTGTGTTACATTTTATTTATTTAATTTGTTAAATAGTTCCCAATTACATTTTAATCTGATTCGAGCAGCCCTTTGAGGTGTTTGGCACTTCCCTTGTAGACCACTACATACATGTTTGTTAGGCGGCTGTATACACACTGCAGCTAAAATCTAGGTATTCTCCAAGAGTTTCAAAGTTTTTCTGTCTTTACCAAGAGGTACTTACAAAGGTCTGATTTACGAATGCTATTTAATTAAAAATTCATTAAGGTGCTAAGGGGAAAAGATTAAAAGAAAATGCCTTGGTCCCTGCTTTCAAAGAGTTTACAATCTACCAGGGATCATGTTTTTTGTATTCAAATAAGTATGATACAAGGTAGGGGTAAAGAGAGATCCAGACAAAGTGCTCTAGTAAGCCAGTGATGTCGAATTGAAAGAAAAGCTGGTGAGCCATGTAAGGATCCTCATAAGAAGCATATCAACTTAGAAAACTACATATTGATATTATTCATGTTTTGTTGTATTTTTTTGTTAAATATTTTCCAATTATGTTTTAATCTGATTCAGCAGCACAGAGGAGTGTTGCCCTGCTGGCCACATGTTTGACACTTCAGCTCTAGGCAGCATTAAAGAGGGAGAGATGCTTTTCATCTGTGTGATCAGAGAAGGTCGTGGAAGAGATGATAGCTGAGCTGGGCCTTGAACAATTGCAGTAGGTAGAAATGAGGAGGAAGTATGTTTCAGGTAGGGGGCTTGCTTACAATGGGAAGGAAGTGCAGGGGCGAGGTTAGGGCACTGCTAGTAGTCCAGTTTGTATTGTAGAGTGTTTGAAGTTGAGCAATGTGAAATGCAATGGAAAGGTAGTTTGGAGCCAGATTGATGAAGAGGGACTAAAATTCCAGACCAAGGAATCTGTATTTTAGCATGCGGGCAGTAGAGAGCCATTGGAAGTTTTTGAGTGGGTAAATGAGAGAGATGATCATTGCATTAGGAAGATTCTAGCAACTACATGAAGGATAGAATGGGGATTGTAGACAGCTACTCTCTCTCTTCTGTCACTGGAGCCCCCACCATCTCTGTTGCTATTGCAGCCACAGACTCCCATACTGGAGTCCTCTGTACCTCACAGCTGGAAGTGCTGCCCCTCCCTGTTCTCCATCATCAGAAAAACTTAAACCTCAGAGAGAGGCTGAATGGCACCCTGCATCAGGTCTCAGCCCCTAAGCTTAGAGTCAGGAAGATAAGAATGTCATTCAGGGAACTAAAGCTGCCCTGACAAGGCGTCAGAGACTGAATGCCCAAAGGACTAGCACCTCAGACACACCAGGCCTGGCAGAGCAGAATGAGTGTGCATCTCACATGTGGGATAGCTTCTGGTTTTTTTTTTTTTTATAGACCCTTGGCATGTTGGGATGAAACTTGGTGCTACATTTCATCACTCAGCAACTGGTCTTCATTTGACTCCCTCCATCTATATCATCTGGTCCAGATCCTTGTGGCTTTTATTTGCTGGTCTGCAGGTTACTTCTCCTACTTAAAATTTTTATTTTTTGTGAACTTTGAAAGGTTAGCAAATATGAATATTTTAATATACAAAGAATAGAAAACAAGATGGCATATGAAATGGAACTTCTATCACGCATTAAGTGTGTACTAAATTTAATGCATTAACAAAGCTGCTTTGTTTGTGTGTGTTCCTTTCTGAATTTCCTCCCATTTTCTAGATTTTAAAGAATGTTTCATCTTTGCTCAAATTTTTTATTTTTTTTTTGCATCACACCCATTACCCAAGCCCCCCTTCTTTCTGTCTCCTCTAGTTAGAACCCTGCCCTTGTAACAAATAAGTATAGCCAAGCAAAACAAATCCACATATTGGCAGTGTCTGAAAATGTATGTCTCATTTTACACCTTAGTCCATTAGCTGTCTGTGAGAGACAGGAAACATACTTCACAGTCATCTTCTGAAGTTACAGGATTGTAGGATTATAAATCTAGACCTGGAAGGGATTTTAGGTCATCTGGACCAACCCTTGTATTTTACAGATCAATCAATAAATACTATGTGCCAGGCACTGTGCTAAGCGCAAATGAGGCCACTGAGAAATTAAGTTACCTGTTGAAGGTCACACAGGTAAGAAGTGGGATTTGATTGTCATTCTCATATCCTGTGCAGAAACAAGCCAGTAGATTTAATGACAAATGGTATAGTTGTGGTACAAGTGTCATATCTGTGCCCTTATTTCTACTTACACTGCAACCAGTCCACTTCACAGTTTTTTCCAACCCTCACCTGGATGATTGCAGTACTTTCTTATTGGTCTTTCTGCTTTTAATCTCTCATATCTCCAATCAGTCCTCTGTGCAATTACCAAAATAATGATCCTAAGGTTATCTGACCATTACCGCATTGCTCAAAAATCTTCAATGACTTCCTATTGTCCGTAGGATAAAATACAAACTTAGTCACATTTAAGGAACACTACAATCTTGCTCCTATCCACAACTCTAGAATTATTTTATACTTCTACCCTTAATTAACTCTAGCTTAACCGGTTACTCTATCTGCTGCTTCTCTTCATTTGCATTTGCATCCCTGTCTGGGATATATACCTCTTCCTAAGCTTAAGTGTCATCATCTCCATGTTGCCTTTTCAGACCTCCCCAAATTTTTAGTATTTCTCCCTCCTTGTTTTCTTTTTATTTTATTTATATATATATATACATTTTTTTGCTGTGTACCATATGGTACCCTAGTAGAATTTAATTTCCTGTAGGGTTGGCCCTGTTTTGTTTTTGCATTTGTCTTTACATGCCTTATCATAATTCCTTTCACACAGTAGGCATTTAGCAATGATTTGTGGAATTGGATTATAATCCTACCCTTGTGCTGCTTTAGCCTTCCAGTCTTCCTCTTCAGGAGCTTTTGTGGTCTCCATGTTGTTGTTGTTGTTGTTGAGTTGTGTCTGATTCTTTGTGATCCCATTTGGGGTTTTCTTGGCAAAAATCCTGGGAGTAGTATGCTCTTTTTTTCTCCAACTCATTTTACATATGAAGAAACTAAGACAGACCAAGTTAGGTAACTTGCCCCAGGATCACACAGCTAGTGTCTGAGGCCAGATTTGAACTCAGAAATAAGAGTCTTCCTGAATCCAGGCCTGGCACTTTACTACACTACCTGGCTGCCCCATGTGGTCTCCACTTATGTTTATTGATTTACTGCGCATAACTCTTATTGAACCTTTCTTCTCAAAGCAGCTCCTAGATTCTCATCGGATCCCCTGTATGGAAGCCAAGGAGGGTACTTGTTTATTTACCAAAGCAAGCAAAGATATGTTCCTAAATTGGGACTCAGTTCTTGTAAGTGGTGGTTAGGCCCTCTAATACTTTTAGTATTACAGTTCTAACTACATTATACATTTTATGGCTAGTTGGGGAACCTAACTACCACTTACATTGTTTCTATGATACAATGCGTTCTGATTCCAAATTATTTACAAATTATGTTGGTATTAGTACACCACCCTTTGTATTCAGTTGGAGATGCTTAGAAATGATACCCTTTTCTCTTTTGTATATTATATATCTGTGGTTACTATATTCTGTTCTAGGAGCATTTTTCTTTTATACCAAAGCTGTTTACTCTTAAGAGGGTTAAGAGGATTGCAATTTTGAGGGTACATTATTTTAAAAAATAAGCATAACATACATAGCACAGAATATTATTATAAGAGAGGTATAAACAACTATTATGGGATTCAGGTGAATGAGAGGTTTTCTAGCCAAGAGGATCAAAGAAATGGTAGAAGAGATGGAAATTGTTTTGGGGCCTTGAAAAATAGGGTTTGAAGGGAGAGTTTTTCAGGTAGAAGTGTGAGCAAAGGTGAAATGGGAAAATGCAGGATGTGCTTGGGGGTCAATACAGCTTTGTTAACACAAAGGGTGGCAGATGGTCAATGAAATAATGCAGGAAAGAGACGTGTAGGCCATATTGGAGAGGACTTTGAATGCCATCTGACAGTTAGCAAATGGAGCATTATAATGTTTTTGCTCTCCAGAAACTCAGAATTGTTTTTCTTCTGGCTCTGCATTTCCTTCTATGCACAGTTCCTTCTATGTTGAGTTAATTACTACACGGTAGCGTTGAGTTAACTAATACAAAAAGGGTTTGTTGTAGAATTTTCAATGAGATCTTCCCTCTGGTTTAGTATTTATACCTCATGACAGAGAAATGATGGACTGTGTAAAATGAGATGAACATTTTTGGACATAGCCAATATAGGAATTTATTTTATTTGATTATGCATATTTGTTAGAAAGTTTTTCCCCCTTGCAGTGGAGGGTAATATGGAAGGGAGAAAAAAATAAAATGCTTGATAATTGAAAAAAAAATAAAATTTAAAAAAAAATAGCTAAAGTAAAAACTATATCAATAATTTGATGTGTAGATAATAAGATAGATTTTTTATGAGATTTCAGTGTGTACCAGAGAATAATCCTCTTTTTAAAAAATGTTTATTAAAAATATAACAATGCACATCAGCAAAAGCAACTGAACTTGACTATTTACTATTTACACTTAACTAATCACTTTTGACACGTACAGTATCATAACTTTTCATTGCCTTCTTCTATGAGCATGTTAGGGTTCCTTTTCTAAGGGGTAGGCAGAGTATGGTCTACCATAACCAGCATCACATTTTCAACTAAGAATGGTTTTTACATTTGTAAATAGTTTACCAACTCCTGCAATTTATCTATTCACTCTCATTTATTTTTATGGATGTTTGAAACCAGACAAAGAGTTAAACAATGTATCCTTAATTGAAAATGGTTCCTTTTTAGATTCTTTCTGTCCATTCCTCATGTGATCAGAGTTCAGTACTGTTGCTAGCATGTAATTAGTTGAACATTCTTGAGTTTAGGTTTTATCTTGACAGTTGATAAAGCTTTTAAAATTGTACTTGAGGGCATTTGCTCAATGATTACTAACCTGTTGTTCTACAAACTGATATCATTGTACGTATCCCAAAATTAAAAGTATAGTCAGATATCTTGTACATGTTTATGACTCTCTATTTTGTGATACTACCTGTCCCTGACCACTGACTGAATTTTGGTCTTCAACTGGGGTGTTTCATCTACCACTTAGCACATTTTAGGGCTGACTGCTGATAAATGCACCTTTTGTAGCTGCATCTGATATTAGACTAAAATCTCTGATTATTTCAGATCTTGTCATTGTATTCTATCACTATAGAAACCTAAAAACCTTTGAGGTTCACCGTGCGCTCTTTCATCTGTTATTTGGGCGTAGCTCTTCACTTCAAAATCTCATTAATGGAATCTTCTTATACAGTCAACCTATTGCTATAAATGTGATAAACATTATATAAGAGAAGAAAAAGTTTACAGTCTTTATTTCAGTCTTGTTTCCTATTGTTGCTGGGTAATATCTTAAAGTTTGGGGAGAACACTTTACTTTGAGAGAGAGAGAGAGAGAGATCTTAGTATTTTACAAATATCTGGGTCAACTTGAAATTATTTAGTTGCTTTTTAAAAATATTTTATTGATGTCTTTTTTTTTTTTAACATCAGAAAAGCAGTAAAGCAAAACCAGGCAATAAAGCAACTGGAGACAGAGTATTATAGGGAACTCGATTTGGCAGCAGAAGACCTAGGTTCAATGCTGCCTCAGGTGGGCAAATCACTTAATATCTCTGTGCCTTAATTTCCTCTTTGTAAAATGAGGGGGTTGGACTAGATGGTCCCTAAAGTCTCTTTCAGCTCTGAATTTATGATCCTTTGACCTGGGTCTGATTGGTTATACTACATTTTATTTAAATGCTTCTTCAATTACATAAATGCAAATTAATTTCTTATCTGAACAAATCCAAAGGGATTTATTTTTATTCAGGTTTTAAAGAATAACATAGTCTTAGTTTTATTTATTTATGTGAAAGTTTGTGCCAGACTTAGACTTTTTTCTCAGCAAATATTACCTCTTGTTTATAATTAAAAAGAAAAATTTTTCTTTTAGTGCTTTCTCAGCAAGAAGCTTTATCATAATTTCCTTGATTTCTTATAAGAGTTTAGACAGGAATTGAATCCATTTGAATAATTGCCTACTGTTGCATGAGTAATAGGGTAACTTGTTTCTCTGAAGAAAGTTGAGGTTTAAAGGGTTATTTCTTTGAGTACTGTGACCAGGAATTATAGCCCTAAGGAGACTTGTGGGCCATTGATGTGGGATAATAACAGTTTCAAATATATCTTCTTGAAATGAACTCTGAAGAAGCTGCTGACTTGTGAATTTGGGAGCACTAGTTTTGAAATTTTCAGACAGGCTTCCTGCTAACTCTGGGAAGCCCAGCTTGGAGGTTTCCTTTTCATTGCTTTCAGTAATGAAACTTGGACAGCAAGGAGATCAAATCAGTCAATACCTAAAGAAATTAATTCAAGTTTTTCACTAGAAGGTCAAATACTGAAGTCGAAGCTTAAATATTTTGGCTACATAGTGAGAAGACAGGACTCATTGGAAAAGACCCTGATGTTGGGAAAGATTGAAGGAAACAGGAAAAGGGAATGGCAGAGGATGAGATGGATAGATAGTGTCATGGAAACAACAAGTGTGAACTTGGGTATTCTTCAAGAGACAGTGGAGGATAGAAGGGCCTGGAGTGCTGTGGTCCATGGGGTCACAAAGAGTCAGACGTGACTGAACAGCAACAAACAAGAACTAGCCTTTTTTTCAGATGGACTCTTGACTTTGATTTGTCAAGTTTAAATCCTAGTTTTATATCATTTCCCCATAAATGTGCTTAAGGCACATAGTAGATCTTTCATAAATGTTTGTTGAAATGTAAAGAGACTCCAATTCCTTTGTTGTTAGCAAAATGTGTCATCTTGCTTAAGTTATTATAGCTCTGTTGAGCCACAGTTTCTCAGTAATGTGATGTGATTGATCTCCAGTTCTAACTCTCAGCCTCTGTAATTCTAACCCAGAATACTCTAGAGACATGTAGTCCTCTTAGAATCAGAAAACCTCAGCTTTCAGATATAAGCCTTCACTGGTGACTTCATCAAATCTTAATGGACTAATGCTTCTTCTGGGGCAGTTAGATGGCACAGTGGGTAGAGTGTAGGACCTGGAGTCAGGAAGACTTCTCTTCCTGAGTTCAAATTTGGTGTCAGACACTTACTGACTGTGTGACGCTGTTTGCCTCAGTTTACTCATCTGTAAAATGAGCTGGAGAAGGAAATGGCATTCCAGTATCTTTCCAAGAAAACCCCAGATGGGATCGTGAAGAGTTGGACACAACTGAAAAACAATGGAACAAGAACGCTTCTTCACTGCTGCCCTTATCCCTTATGCTAGCCTGTATTGTCTTTTGTTGTCATTCATAGTCATCACCTCTAACTGTGGCAGAAAAGAGACAGGTGCAGCAAGAACATTTTAGAGGATGGAAGAGAGGTCTCACTGTCTTAACAAAGACAGTTGCAGAATTATCTGAATAACAACAAAAATCACATTCTTTCTGATTTTTAGTTCTTCTAAGCCTGACATACTAAGGAAAGTGATTTGTTTTGTATCTGTTTGGCTGATTGCATGAAATGTCCTTCAAATAGCAGATATTTCAATGGTTACATCTATTTAAACGGATCTATCATAGGTTGGAGCCATTGGTAGGTAGAGCTGCCAGTTTCCCCACATTCTAGGCACATGTCTCAAATTTTAACTTGCCAGAAAGGATGGGAGAATTCATTGAAAGTCCTACAGGAAGATTTTCCTGTTTTGGTTCTTCTCGTTGATCTTCATCAATCAGTATTTATTGATGAATGGTAACATATCAGATACTTTCAAGGAGCTAGAAATACCTCAAAGAGTCACAGTGTAAGAAACAAAATGAACAAATATGAATCATTCTTTTTTTTTTTATAATGTGTTTTTCCCCTCAATCTATTTATTTTAAAGGAATGGTAATCAGCATCATTGGAGGGTTGAGTGACAGCTGACAAGGAAAATTTTTAAGAACTAGAACAGAATTTTCTTTTTGAAGCCACATTAGGGAAAAGAAGATCTTTTTTTCAATGACTTGGACAAAGGAACTAGATGATATGCTATAAAAAATTGCAGTTGACATCAAAGCTAAGAGATATTGGGGCAGCTAGGTGGTGCAGTGGATAGAGCACCAGCCCTGGAGTGAGGAGGACCTGAGTTCAAATGTTGCCCCATACACATAACACTTACTAGTTGTGTGACCCTGGGCAAGTCACTTAACCCCATTGCCTAGCAAAAAACAAACAAACAAACAAAAAAGCTAAGAGATATTGCTCACATTGAATGACGACAATCAGGATTCAGAAAGAGATTATCAGGTTAGAACATCTGGCCCAAATCAAAGAAGGAATAGCATCACTGCTCTTGGTGAGTAAATGACATAAAAAAGGCAGAGCTGTTTATCTCATTTTGCTTTTGTTTTCTCTACCAAGGAGAATAATATTCAGACTGGAAAAGACAGAACAAAAATGGCTGCTAAGGAGTTGATGCTTCCTAAAAAGAGATAGAAATAAAGCACCATGTTGTTTTTAATCAATTCAAGTCACCTCGATCAGATTAACTACTCATTAAGGAGCTGAGAACTGACAGTTGTGAATGCTGAGTCACTGTTAACCATCTTTATGCAGGATTGGAAAAGGGCAGACTAATCAATTTAAAAGGAAAGAGAATGGAGTCTGTCAATTATAGTGAGCTTGATTTTGATTCCTGATAAAATTCTAGAACATGTTAATTAAAAAGATGGTAAATGACTGTCCAAAGAAAGGCTATGTTGTAAAGAGCTAACATAGCTTCAAGAAGAGTCCAATCTGATCTAAATTCACTTCCTTTTTTGACATAGTTGCTATACCAGCAGATTAGGGAAAATGCTGTAGATACAATTCATCTTTGCTGTTCTTGTGGAAAATATGGAGAGTTGTGGGCTAGACAGTATTCCACATAGATCAATTCAAAACTTGTTGGATGGCTGGGTCTAAAGAGTAGTCATAAATGGTTTTATATCAGCTTGGAAGGATCTCCAGTAGAGTGTCCTAGAGATCTTTAACTGACCTTGTGATGTTTAACTTTTTTTTTCAATGACTTCAGTAAAAGAAATAAGTGTGCTTAAAAAATTTTCAGTTTACATAAAAGCTAAGGGGATTGTTAATATGGGATAACAAAATCAGTATTTGAAAAGATCTCAGCAGGTTAGAACATTGGGTATAATCGAGTAGGATGGAATATAATGGGGATAAATTTAAAACCTTGCAAATTAGGTTAAAAAAATCAATTTCACAAGTATAAGATGGAGCAGGTATAGTAGACAGCAGTTATGAATAATATTTTGGGTTTCAGGGGACTGAAAATTCAGTATGGTCTCCCAGTGTATGGAAGTTTAAAAAAGCTAATACAATCCCAGGTTTAATAAGAAACATAATTTTCAGTACTAATGACATGAAAGCTTTGTTGTACTTTGCCTTGTTCAGACCACATCTGAAGTATTGTATTGGAGGATTGTTCCTTAAAAAAAAATTCTGAACTCAGCAAGCACCAAATAAAATGACCATTTTCGTGTACATAGTAGAACAGAGAAAGAGGATTGATTGTACATATAGCTGTGAAGGTCTATTGTGTACAACTTGCTTTTCTTTTATTATGTTACGTGCCATAAATGATAAATACAAATTATTACGTACCATTAATGTATAATAAATTCCAAAATGTAACTTTCAAAGCCGTCCTACTTGTCTGTGAGTCTTTTTGCCCTTCCTTTTGTTTTTATCTGTGCTTTTAAAAAATGCTTCAATGGCCCTCTTTATCTCCCTTTTGGGGGCAGTCTTATCCCTATCCTCTTTCCCCCTCCCACCTTCCCTAATTGGAAAAGAAAAGAAAAACAAAACCCTTATAACACATTTGTATAGTCAAGCAAAACAAATCCCCACATTTGCTGTGAACAAAAATGTATATCATTCTGCATATAGTGAGTCCATTACTTCCTTTTCAAGGGGTGGGTTAATTCATCATTGGTCATTGCCTTCATCAGATTTTTAAGTATTTGAAAGTTGTTTCTCTTTACAGGTTGCTGTTATTTTGTAAATTGTTTGTCAGGTTCTGCTCACTTCCATCTTCAATAATTCTCATAAGTCTTCCCAAGTATTTTTTGAAACTGTCCTTTTCATAATTTCTTGTGAAACAATAATAGTCCACTAAATTTCTACATCATAATGTGTTCCGCCATTCGTCAATTGATGGAGTGCCTTTTGGGGGGGAAGAAAATCTGGATTTTGCTGAAAGGGGAGTGGTGGTGAAAGGCCTTGAGATTATGCTATATAAAGACCTGATAAGTGCCATCATATGAAAAAGAGAATAGATTTGCTCCGTTTAGTCACAGAGGACAGAACTAGGAGTAACAGGCAGAAATTAAGGTCCGCAGTGAGGAAAAACTATGAAAAAGAGCTGTCTACAAGAAGAATGGACTGTTCTGGGAGATAGTGGGCAGGGTGGCTCTTCTCCTGCCCCCTCCCCACTAGAGGTCTTCAAACAAAGCCTGGATGACCTTTTGTTGGGGATTTTGTAGCTTGGATTCTTGTTCGAGAATGGGTTAGATTACATAACCTCTGAGGCCTCTTCCATCTGTGGGAGATAATGTGAAAATTGTTTGAGTTCAGAATTTTTTGCTTCATTTTGACACCTCTTGATGGTGGAAGGAATTTTTTTTTATAATTAGAGAATATTTCAAATATTATTTTCTTCTATACCATTGAGCCCAGGACAATATTAGATTCTATTCTGTGAAGAAATAATTTTCTTGAGCAATTTCCAGAAAGGAAGTGTATACATCTGCTGATTCACAAGCAGGTGGGGAGTCCAAGCGACTGGTGCTTGGAATGTGCAGAAAGGCATTTCAGCTGAGCTGTGAGTCTAGAATGAATGAGTATGTGTAATATGTGCAAGGAGTGGATTGGTTACATTGGTTGGCCAGAGTCCAGATGCTGAGATAGCATATAGTGAAGGGAAGGGAAAGCAGATCAGAGGTTGCTGCTTCCTAAGCTTTTTTTTTTTAAATACACTTTTATTGATAACTTTTGTTTTTATGTTGCCCTGTAACCCTCTGACTCCTCTTCCCAAACAGCTACCCATGCGATGACTTTTTTTTTCCCCTAAAGAAAAAGGTCTTAAACTGTTTTTAATGTGTTCACTGTTTCTTCTCAGACTTGCCAAAGCCTCAGGTAATCGAGCAGAGGGAACCAGATTCATTTCGAATGCAGATGCCTCAAGGGAACCCGTTACTGCTGTCTCACACCCTGCAGGAGCTGCTGGCCAGGGACACTGTGCAGGTGGAGCTCATTCCTGAGAAGAAGGGCCTCTTCCTGAAACACGTGGAATACGAAGTTTCCAGCCTGGTAATGGAGTCCTGTCTGATGGAAGGAAAGAGGGAGGTGGAAAAGGAGAACAGAAAAATCATGTGATTTGCTGTCGTATTGAATTGAAATAGTTAAAAGAAAAAAAAATGAGGTGGCAGCATCTTAAATAGTTTTGTTGCTCATATAATCCTGCCCTGCAGCATCACTTACTAACTGCCCTCCCAAAGTGACCTTTTATGATCTTTATTATGACCATCTCTCAAGCAGAGATGTGTGAATTAGGTACATTTATTTTGGCAATGATTTTGAAATATTAGTAAATTATTGAGGGCCAGAATAGGGGGCTGAGTAGTTTCCTTTGGTTTTAAATTAAGTTCTTAAGGGACAAAGATCAGAATGAAGCCTTTTTCATGCTTTCATGATTCTTTAGAAGGGGTATATAGCTCTCCCCAAAATAGTGGTTACCAAACTGGAGTCTTTTTTTATAGAACCATCATAGTCTTAGTAATGTAATCCTTTTCCTGCCTGATTACCCAGGCTGCATATATATATACATCCCCTGCCCCTCATATACTCTTCCTAGTTGACTTGCTGTTCCCTACACACGGTCCATCTCTTGCCCTTGTGCCTTCATACAGGTTGTTCTTCCTCATCATTGAAATATTCTTCCTCCTTGCCTTTGCCTCTTAGAAGCCCAGGTTTCCTTCAAGACTCAGTTCATGTGCTACCTCCTTCAGGGCACCCAGGTTTAAAACCTGAGAGTCATCCTCAACTTCTCACGTTGCCTTACCTTACACGTCCAGTCAGTTGCCAACTCTTGCCAATTCTACCTTCATAACATCTCTTGAATACATCATTTTCTCTACACTTGCATGGCCATCATCTTAGTTCAGGACCTTGTAATCCTTTTCCAGGACTTCTCTGAGAGCCCCCTAATTGGCCTCCCTGCCTTGAGTAACTTGAGTTACTTGAGTAACTCCATTTTCTAATCCCGATATCCCCATATAGCTGCCAAAGTTATGTTCCTAAAGTATGGCTCTGACCATGTCGCTTGCTTGATAAATTCTAGTGATTCCCTATTGCCTCTAGGATTTAATACAAACTCTTCTCTGACATTTAAAGGCCCTGGTTGGTTGACTCCAATTTACCTTTCTAGGCTTATTACATATTTATTCCCCTGCATGTACTCTATGATCCAGTCAAACTGTTCTGCTTACTGTTCTTTACACAGAACACTCCATTTTACATTTAGGTGCCTTTGCCCAGGCTGTCCCCCCATGCCATGCACTCCTTCCTTACCCCTGCCCTTAGATCCTCTGGTTTCCTTCAAAGTTCAGCTCCAACAGAACTCTTACATGATAGTTTTCAAGCTCTACTCCATTTTTAGTGTTCCCTCCCCAAGAATTACCTTGTATTTATCTCTCATACATTTTCTTTGTACTTAGATATGTGCTTCTTTAGAATTACCTTGTATTTATCTTTCATACATTTTCTCTATATTTAGATATGTATTTATTGTGTCTTTTAGAATGAAACTGCTTCATTTTGTATTTGTATCCTTGGTGCCTAGAACTGTGCCTGACACAAAATAACCTCTTGATAAATGCTTGTTGATTGCTTTATTGATTTAAGAATTAGCCTTTTCTTATTCTCTAGTTGTTGTTGCCCCCCCAAATCACTGTTTATGTATTTTGTGTACACACCTATATGTGTGCATATTGTCTCCACCAGCAGAACATAAGGTCTTTGAGGGTAGACATTGTTTCATTTTTGTATTTGTGTCCCCAGTAACTGGTACAGTGCCTAGCATGTAGTAAGTACTTAATGAATGCTTATTGATTGATCTGTGATAGTTTTGACATTTTGGTCCAGTCATAGTAAATTGTAATAGTGGATTTAGTTTTTTATCTTTGGAATGAGCCTATCAATAAAATGTAGTAAGAGTACTCTTCCATTATACAGTATTTGTATTCAAGAGACCCAGCAAGGTCAAGAAGCTATTCTGGGATAATACTGTTCATTCATAGCTACAATATTTCTACATAGGATCCCTTTTGCTACAAGGCAGTGTAGAAGAAATTATCATAGACAAATTATCTTGGGCAATAAATAATACAGTGAAGAGATGATGAAGGCTAGAACTAGAGTAGTGGTAGTAGGAGTGAAGAGAAATAGATGTGAGAGACGTTACTGAGTTTGAATTGACAGGATTTGGCATCTTACTGGATATAGGAGTGTGGGGAAAAGGGAAAAGAGAGATTGGAGGAAAGTGAAGAGATGAATATTACTTTTTGTTTTGTTTTTCTGAGGCAGTCAGGGTTAAGTGACTTGCCCAAGATCACACAGCTATTAAGTATCTGAATATTACTTTTGAACTTAGATGTTTGGTAAGGTGATAGTACACTCAACAGTATGGGGGCATTTGTGTAGGAGGAAGGATGATGATTTTTGGACATGTTGATTTTGAATTTCCGGTAGTACATCCAGGAGGAGAAATCTAGCAGACAGTTGGAGTTGGATTAGGATCCAAATCCAGTTGGAACTGGATTTCAGGATACAGATATAAATATACCTAGATAGGTAGAAAAATAAATATCTTACTCTTCATTTGGAGGTATGTGGATAAATCTCTAATCCTGATATTTCTCCTTTTATCTAGTCCCAAATCACTAATTGA
Organism: Vombatus ursinus; assembly: GCF_900497805.2. Lineage (NCBI taxonomy): Eukaryota > Metazoa > Chordata > Mammalia > Diprotodontia > Vombatidae > Vombatus > Vombatus ursinus. The sequence continues at coordinate 51,199,706 of NW_020954585.1, forward strand.
TCAAATCTCTCTCTCTCTCTCTCTCTCTCTCTTTCCCCCTCTCTCCCTCCCTCCCTCCCTCCCCACATGAGTGTATATGTGTGTGTGTGTGTGTGTTTGTGGGGGTGTGTGTGTTTTGGAGCTATAGGTATACAGGTAAACCCATGGAAATGGATGAGATGGCTAAGGGAGAGAGTATAGAATTAAAAAAAAAAGAAGGCCCTGGAAAGTGTCTTGGATATATCTTTTTACCAACGGGTTAAAAGTAGTACTTGTCACAGTGACTATAAAAATGTAATTGGAGACAAGTGCAACCACAAAAAAAATTGTAACTAAATGATGCAAAATTATGAAGTACTCACTTGGCCCCAAAGAAGAGCTGTAGGAAGACATATGTCCTGCTTCTTTGCAGAAGGAAGTAGAGGTCTTCAGATGTGGAACACTGCATATTATGTCAGATTTTTTTTCCTGTTGATTGGTTTTGATGGCTACCCCCCACTTCCTTTTTTAAATTCTATCTTATAAGGGATACCTTTCTGGGAAGGGGAGAAGTATAGGAGGAAATGTGGATATTTTATGAACAAAAGATAGCAGTACAAATCTATTTTTTTAAAAGTGTTGATTGATCAAAGACTTTTGTAGTGAGCCTTAGCTAAAATGAAATACTTGCTACTGAGAATGAGGAATATATTATTTTTAAATGTCTTTATTGTGAGTCAGAAAAGAAACATAGTAGATGAAATGTAGCTACAATTTCATGTGCCCATTGATTTTCCCTTTAATGAGTCGGAAGCCTTATATGCCTTTAAAAGTCTTTTGAACAGGGTCCAAGGACCCTTTCAGCAGATCCCCGTAGCCTTTTTATCTTCATTCTCCAATATCTGAATGCTAATAACTCACATAGAATAACAGTATTGTGATATTAAAAACTTGATACATTAGCCTGATTTGAAGAAATCACTAGATTTCTCCTTAAGGTAAGGAAGGAATCATTGGAAAATTGGTGAAATTATACTCATCACTTTTTAATTTCTGTTGGGGCAGAAAGAAGGAAAGAATGAATAATGGGCTGTAGTAGTTATTACTGTCCAGTTTGAGCATTAAAATCTCTCTTTTTTTTTTTAGCGCTTCAAGTCCTCCGTGTACAGAAGGTACAATGACTTTGTGGTCTTCCATGAGATACTGCTACAGAAGTTCCCCTATCGAATGGTGCCAGCACTTCCACCCAAGAGAATGCTGGGAGGTAAAGCTGGGATTTCGGGCAAATAGAATGGCAGAAAGGAAAACATTATCAGTATAGTGAAGTCTGCTTAATTATTGTAACTCAAATAGTTATAGTCTTTCATTGGCATAGTCTTTAGTTTCAAACCCCAGTGGGCATTTAGGTTCCACTCTTGGCTTAATGCATTTTCTTGGCTGTCATTTCTTTGACATCCTAGAGAATTTGGAAGTGGTGGAGAGAATGGTGCTTTGTAATGAATTATGCACATCATTTTGAGGAATCCAAAGGATGCCATATACAGCATGGAACAGAAAGCATATAATAATTTTTGAGAGTTTACTAAAGATCTTCAATTTTATTTACTGAATCAAAGTAGAGAATTAGATAGAATTTGAATCTGGCTACCATTAAAGCAAAGACCTTTGTTTAGTCCAGCTTTTGATAAATATTAACAGTATGATATTGGGTAAGTCGCTTAACCTCTTGGTCCCCAAGGCAGCTCTCTAAAACTATTAACCACAATCATGTTGTGTGTAGCAGTGGTGGTAGTTTCCACACTAGTATATCCTCATATTGATGAAATTACAGATCTGGAATAAAAAACAAAACCAAAATTTCATTTAGTACCTCTGAAAGTGTTAGGTAGTGTGGAAAGATACTTGATAGTATTTGAAAGAAAAATTATCATTCAATGGAATTCTTATCATTTGATTTTAAAAAATAATGTGTATTATTAATTACCAAGCCCAAATATTCTTTAGTATAAAATATATATCCAATCTTTTTTTCTCCCTTATGTAGAAAAAAGTACGAATGAAAGCTTTTAATTTGAAGCAAATACAAAATAAACTAGGCTAGTATTTGAAAGTTGAGGGAAGTAGAATTGATTTTAATTAAGATGTAAAAGTGCAACAGAACTCATTTATTCATAACAAAAAGGCTTTTATTTAGCTGGACATAGCTTGCAATCCAATTTAGTTTCCAGTCTGTTATGTAGAAGTAGGATTTGTTGTTTTCCTTTTCATTGCCTAACTTTTCAAAATATAGCTAATTCCCATTAGTGCAAATAATGAAGTCCACTGAGTGGTCGCATATATGTGAATTTGTACTATTTGAATTTATGGTTATGTAAATTATGTTAATTGTTCCAGCTCAATAGGAATATGCAGTTCAAATTAAAATAAGATGACCACTTCATGGCATTTATTATTTGTATTAATTGGAACCTGGCAATCATATGTAGAAGGTGTGGCTCCTGCCTCTCCTAACACTTCTTTGGCTCTGTTGTGTTGGTGATGCTTATGCTCCCAGGATTAGGAGCTCAGTCGAGCCAATATGAAAAGTTGTGAGCTTCATTTTTGTGTACTACCAGATTCAGGATTGTTTGAATGTAGAAGGTTGTTAGTATTGAGGATGGTAACAGCTCCAGTTTGGGTAAGGTTAAGGGGCAATGGAACTTCCTTTGTAAATGTTCATACGCTTTTATTTCCTCTAGCTGACAGAGAGTTCATTGAGACCAGACGGAGAGCTTTGAAACGCTTCATTAACCTGGTGGCCCGGCATCCCCCTTTCTCGGAGGATGTAGTCCTGAAACTGTTCCTCTCATTCAGTGGCTCAGTAAGTATTGTTTAAAAATAACATCAATGTGAATTTTTCATTCTACTTGTATAGTAGAGTAAGTATTTTTCTGCTCATAAATCTGTTTTCTTTTTTATCTCCTTTTCTTTTTCTATCACCTGTCTTTTGTCTTTGGCCTTAAAGCACCGAAGGTATATTTCTTAAGAGTGACTGGGTGTACGTATTGTGTGTAGAGGAAATTAACCTTATACTCAGTACCCTTTTGAGAGGTGTACTTGGTTATGGCAATGTAGCATTTAGGCTTATCTTTGTTAGAAATGTTTCGTTTTTTAATTGTAATTAATGGTAGGATTTAAAGACTATTTACATACAGCTATATCCCTTGGATCATGTAGTTATATGTATTTCAGATGTTGTGGAAAAGTGTTTAGATACAAAACCAAACACATTACTTTGATGTTTTATTGATTTTTTTTTTTACATAGCTATCACTTCCTAGTGACCCTGTATCAAATAGAATCCCTCTCTCATAACATAGAAACATAGCAAAACAACTTAATACATTGGTCATGTTTTAACCACTTTTTACCAACAAAGATCTAGTGGTAATTTAATAAGTAATTTGAGAATCAGGCTTGTGGGAAACAGATGAAATCCAGTCAATAAGCTGGTCAGTTGTTAAGTATTTATTAAGTGCCTGGTAAGTGTCAGGCATTTTGCTAATCTCTAGGGGTACAAAATTTAGAGGCAAAGGACATTCTCAGCCTTTAAGGAACTATAGTTTAATAAGGGAGACAATAAACAAACAAATACATACAAACAAGCTACATACGAGTCTATAGCTCGTTTAAATAGTATGAATAGGAAATAGCTAAAAGAGGGAAGGGTCTGGAATTAAGAGGGGTTGAGAAAGTCTTGCTGTAGAAGACGGGAAGTTGGGACTTAAGCCAGGATAGGCAGTAGACAGAGATGAGGACAGAGATCATCCCAGGCATGGAAGACAGCCAGAGAAAATGTTCAGAGTTAAGAGATGTGTTGTCTTGTTTGTGGAACAGACAGGAGGCCAGTGTCATTGGACTGAAGAATCTGTACTACATGGTAAGGTGTAAGAACACTGGAAGGCTAAGAGGGAACTAGGTTATGAAGTACTTTGAATGCCAAACAGAAGGTTTTGTATTTGATTCTGGGGATGATAGGGAGCCATTGGAGTTTGATGATGATATGGTCAGACCTACACTTCAGGAAAATCATTTTAGTGGCTGAATAGAGGATGGATTGGAATAGGGAGAAATTTGAGACAGGCAGACCCACCAGCAGACTATTGCAATAGTCCGGGTGTGAGGTGATGAGGCCCCGTACCAGAGTGGTGAAAGTGTCAGAAGAGAGAAGGCGGCCTGTTCAGAAGATGTTGCAAAGGTGAAATCAACAGGCCTTAGCAATAGTTTGGATATTGCGGGGTGAGAGAGAGTAGTGATAATCCAGGATGACTTCTAGGTTTCATGTCTGAAGGACTGAGAAGATGGTGTTGACCTTTACAGTAATAGGGAAGGTAGGAGGGGAAGCGGGTTGGGGGAAAGATAATGAGTTTGGTTTTAGACATATTGAGTTTCAGGTATCTATTGGATATCCAATTTGAGATGTTTGAAAAGTGGTTGGAGATGTGAAATTGGAGGTCAGCAGAGAGTCTGGAGCAGGAAATGTAGATTTGAGATTTATCAGTATAAAAGATGGTAATTAAATCTGTGGGAGCTGATAGGATCCCCAAGTGAAGTAGCATTGAGGGAGAAGAAAAGAGGGCCCAGGATAGAATCCCGAGGTCATGTTAGAGGGTATGTTCTGGAAGAGGAGACAGAGAAGGTGTGGTCAGATAGGCAGGAAGAAAACCAGTGGAGAGTGGTGTCCTGAAAGCTTAGATAGAAGAGAGTATCAAGGAACGAGGAGTGATCAACAGTGTCCGAGGCTGCAGAGAAGTCAAGGAGGATGATGACTGAGAAAAGGCCATTGAATTAGACAACCAAGAGATCATTGATAACTTTGGAGAGAGCTATTTTGGTGACATGATGAAGTTGGTATTTTATAGTTATTGTTTCATAGATCATACTCTCATCTACATTTTATGAGAGGCAATATTGCATCATGATTTGCTGGTCTGCAAGTCAGGATGACGTATATTCAAGTCCTTCCCCTGACACAAACTCTTTGTGTTACTCTGTGCAAGTCACTTCATGTCAGTGCTCTAGGCAGCTCTGATCCTCTTACGCTACCCAGTGACTGAGCTGTCTGTATTGGGTGGAGGGTGTTTCACTGCAGAGAGCTCCTGACACTGAGGAACATCAGTAGATATGTATGCCTATGTTTCTATATTTATGTCTCTACACTCTGTGTGTTTGTGTGTGTGTGTGTATGTATGTACATTTCCACTAGAATTAAATGTGGAGTTTTTCTCATCTAAGCTAGAATCATACAGCTTAATTTGAAGTCAGACCAGTCAACACAGGAAGAACCTAAAGAAAGGAGCCTAGCTCTTATTGAGATAGAATTGCTAACTGAGAAAGCAACCGGTAACAAGGACAGTTCCAAATCTTTTTAAAAAAAATCTGTTATCTGAAAATCATCAACAAATATGAACATTTCCAACTACAATGTCAAAAAATGGAGATTGCCTATGAATATGTGAATCTTTAGTACAGTGTTAAAAATATGTATTTAACAGACTAGTAACAACATTGCCTTGCTTGTCTGTGTCCCCTTTTGAACTTCCTTCTGCTTTTTTCAGTGTAGTTTTAATATGTATCATTGATTCTCTTTTCTTTATTTTCTTTTTTTAAGCCTCTATATCACCACTCCCCCATTTCCTTCCACATTTCTTCCCCATTGGGCCCCCAAATAAAAGCCCTCCTTTGTAACAAAAATGTAGTCAAGCAAAATGAATTTGTGTTATTAATTGTTGTGTCTGAAAATATATGTCTCTTTCTGAATCTGTAATCCATTTGTCCCTTCACCAAGAGGTAGGAGGCATGCTTCATCATCAATGTTTTAGATTGGACATTTCACTGATTAGAGTTCTTAAGTCTCTCAAAAGTGTTTTTTTTTTTTTTACAATGTTGTAGTCATTTATAAGTTGTTCTCTTGGTCATTCTACTCAGTATTAGCTAATACAATTTTTCCTGGGTTTCCCTGAATCTGTCCCTTTTGTCGTTTCTTATGGTTTAATGATATTCCATTACATTCACATCCTATAATTTGTTCAGCCATTTTCCAGTTGATGGGCACCCATTTTGTGTCCAGATATTTGCAAACAACAAAAAAGTGCTGCTACAAATATTTTTATGCATATGGTTCTGTTCCCTCTTTCTTTGGTCTTTTTGGAATATATATTCCTTATAGTGGTATTTAGGAATTAAAGGATCTAAACAATTTAGTGATATTTGGGTATAGTTCCAAATTGCTTTACAGAATGACTGTATCAGTTATTAGTTGCATTAACAATGCATTAATCCAACATTAAATAAATTATTTGGAATAATAGGAAAAGAAGTTGTCCTACCAAACTCCTTTTATGAAACAAATATGATGTTGACATCTAAACCAGGAAGAGCAAAAACAGAGAAAGAAAATTATAAACTAATTTCACTAATAAATATGGATGCAAAAATGCTAAATAAAATACTAGTTAGGAGACTACAATGATATGTCACAAAGATTATACATTGTGACCAAATGGTAGTTATACTAGGAATGCAGAGATGGTTTAAAACTACTAACGTAATTGATTATATCAATAAGAAAAATAACAAAAATCATATATCAGTAGATACAAAAAAAGCTTTTGACAAAATACAACATTCATTCCTATTTAAAACATTTGAAAGCATAGGTATAAGTGAATTTTTCCTTAAAATGATAAAAAACATCTACCTAACACCAATAGCAAACATTATTTGTTACAAAGATAAGCTCGAAGCCTTCTCAGTAAGATCAGGAGTGAAACAAGGATACCCATCATCACCAATATTCTTCAATATTGTATTAAAAATTCTAGCAATAGCAATAAGAGAAGAAAAAGAAATGTAAGGAATCAGAATGGGCAGTGAGGTAATAAAACTATCTTTTTTTTTGCAGATGATATAATGATACTTGGAAAATCCTAGAGATTTAACTAAAAAGCTAGTTAAAACAACTAACAAATTTAGCAAACTAGCAGATATAAAATAAACCCATATAAATCATCAGCATTTCTATGTATCACCAACAAAGCCCTCCAAGAAGATATATAAAATAATTGTAGACAGCATAAAAGACCTAGGAGTATACCTGCCAACACATACCCAGGAACTACATGAATGTAATTATAAAACACTTTATACAAATAAAGTCAGATTTAAGTAATTGGAGAAATATTAGTTGTTCATGGGTGGGCAGAGCCAGTATAATAAAAATGACAATTTTACCTAAATTAATCTACTTATTCAATGCCATCCCAATTAAATTACCAAAAAAAAATATTTTGAGCTAGAAAAAATAACAAAATTCATTTGGAAAAAGAAAAGGTCAAGAATAGCAAAGGAATTAATGAAAAAAAAGGTAAAGAAGGAGGTTTAGCAGTGCCAGATTTTAAACTATTATAAGACGGTAATTTTCAAAACTATCTGGTATTGGCTAAGAAGTAGAAAGCTGGATCAGTGGAACAAAGTAGACATACAATACACAGTGGTAAAAGATTATAGTAATCTTGTATTTTGACAGATGTAAAGATTTAAGCTTGTGGGATAAGAATTCAGTATTTCGTAAAAAAAAAATTATTGGGAAAACTGGAAAGTAGTCTGGCAGAAATTGGATATAGACCAGTATCTGACACCATTTACCAGTGTAAGGTCAAAATGGATATATGAACTAGTCAGGGGTGGGGAACCTGCGGGCCACGGACCTCTAGGTCCTCAAGTGCAGCCAGACTGAGTCCAAACTTCACAAAAAACATTGTCTTAATAAAAGGGTTTGTTCTGTAAAACTTGGACTCGGTCCAAGGGCCGCACCCAAGGAACTCGAAGGTCACATGTGGCTCCAAGGCCAAAGGCTCCCCACCCCTGACCTAGATATAAAGGGAGATATCATAAGTAAATTAGAAGAACATGGAACAAACATATTACCTATCAGACCTATGGGTAGGAGAAGAATTTATGAATAAACAAGAGATAGAGAGCATTGTGAGGTATAAAATGGATGATTTTGATTGTGTTAAATTAAAAAGGTTTTATACAAATAAAACCAATGTAGCCAAGATTAGAAGGAAAAGCAGAAAATTGCGGGGGAGATTTTGTAGATAGTTTCTACATATCTCCATTATATAGAGAACTTTGTCAAATTTATAAGAATATGAGTCATTCCCCAATTGATATATGGTCAGAGGATATGAACAGGGAGTTTTTTGGATGAAGAAATCAAAGCTAAGAAATCTGAGTCATATAAAAAAATACTCTAAATAATTATTGATTAGAGAAATGCAAATTAAAGCAACTTTGAGATATCATCTCACACCTACCAGATTGGCCAAAATGATAGAAGGGGAAAATGACAAATGTTGAGGGCATGTGGAAAAATTGGGACACTACATTGTTGGTGGAACTGTGAACTGATCCAACCATTTTGGAGAGCAATCTGAAATTATCCCTAAAGAAATATAAAACCATGCGTACCCTTTGGCCCTGCGATACCACCATTAGGTCTTTTTCGCAAGGTGATCAGGGAAAAAGGAGAAGAACTTATATGTTCTAAAATATTTATAGCAGCTGTCTTTGTGGTTTCAAAGAACTGGAAATTGAGGAGATGCCCATTAATTAGGGAATGGCTAAACAAATTGTGATGGAATAATACTGTGCTGTAAGAAATGATGAGCAGATTGATTTTAGAAAAGCGTGGAAAGACTTAAATGAAATAACGAAGAGTGAAACAAGCAGAACCAAGAGAACATTGTATACATTAACACCAATATTAATTAAAGAATAACTGTGAACGACTAAGTTACAGAATGGTGGCCTTCTGTAGTGTGGGGTGGGAAAGGAGGGAGAGAGTTTAGAACTTAAAATGTAACAAAACAAACAAACAAAGAAAAACTAGTGCATTAGTGTACTCCTACAGCCCCTTCAATAATTGTCATTTTCCCTTTGTTTTGGTTTGTCTGGAGAACCGTGACATCAGGGAGATGATGACTTGACTTTGTCTGATTGACTAATTTGAGTGAGGGAGGGCTATGCAAAGTCACCAGCCTCAGTTTTTCCTCCAGGGCAATTTGGGTCCAGTGGCTAGATCAGGATGATTGGAGATGGCCCAGGATGCAGTGGGAGAGCTTGGCCCTTTTAAGCTAAGGTCTTTTCAGGTTCTCACATTGAGTGAGGTCACACCCATTGGGTGAATAGTCCTCTTTAAGAAGTGAGTCATGGGATGGCCTCTTTAATTAAAAAAAAAAATCAAACTGGGAAGTGAAGACCTTCTGGGCTGCTGACCAGAAGAGAAACAGTTACTATTTACATTCACTCTGAGCAAGGAGGGCCCAAAAAATAACCATTAAGTGGTGCTTGGGCAGGGACCTATTGTTGTCCAATCCCTGAGCTCCTCAATGAATTGAGTGTAAGGCTTGGTTTTTCAGAAAGAAATCTAGCCTGTCAACCTCTAGTTAACTAGGTAAATTTTGGCTTATCAGTATTTACTTTCCTTTGGGCAAAACACCCTCAGGTAAGGGAGAGGAGAGGAGAAGTCATCTTTATTAGTCTGATGGATGTGAAGTAGAACCTCAGAGATGTTTTCATTTGAATTTGTCTCATTATTGTTGGCATGGAGTGTTTTTTCATGTGGCTGTGGATGTCTTGATTTCTTCCCAAAATCTTTTTCTAAGCATGAGAGGATGTGTAATTGTTTCAGTATTAAAATATGCAGTTGAGGAAAGAAATGGCTTATTTGGGAAGCACTTTTCCCTTGTTATAACAATAAAGTCAACTATTGAGAATACCGTATTGCTATGGATCAGACAAGACCAGGAAGGAGTTCCTTATAATATATTCCTTAATATATTGTGTATATAGTGTTGTGTATAATATATAGTATTATATAATTATATATATATATATATATATATATATATATATTCCTTCTTCCTACTATAAGAAAAACTTGTATTATGTGGTGTAAGGAAAGACAAAGTTAGCAAAAACCTTAGCTTCTTATTTTTCTTCCATTTACTGAAGGGACAGAGATAGGCTTTGGCCTTTCAAAGATACCTATAACATATAACTCTATAGCTGGCTGAAGATAACTGTAGGTAATGTGTCTTATATGTTATCTTTTTTGTAACCCAAAGTACTTACCATGGAGCAAGTGGTTAAAATTTTTTTTTTTTTTTGCTGTATTGAAAGCAACTTGAGTGTTTTAACCATCAGGTTAACTATAATTTTTTGAAAGTGAATTATTGTTTGCCACCAGAGAAGTGAAAGGACTAGTAAGAGCTGTGAGGCATAAAAAGAAAGAAGAGAGGAGAGGATGAGCATGAAAGTGGATAGAAAGAAACTGCAGCATGTAAGATAGGAAGACCATGTTTAAATACATAAAAATGTGTTTAACACATTTCATTGCTGCCGTTAATGAGGTTTTTCAGTTGTGTCTGCCGGTTCATGACCTTGTGGACCATAGCATGCCAATGCTGTCCATGGGGTTTTCTTGGATTGGTTTCCCATTTTTGGGACTTGTCCAGGGTCACACAGCTAGTAAGTGTCTGAGGCCAAATTTGAACTCAGGTTTTCTTGATTCTGGGACCAGGTGTCTATCCACTGTGCCACCTAGATGCCTCCATTACTATTTATGCCTTGCCTTTATATACGGCTTTAATGAACAAAAGTTAGCTCTAGGAACTAATTTTTAATATACTAAAAGCTCCCTCATTCTGGTCAGCCATCAATAGGAGAAACTTTGCTTGCTATTTCCCATTTCAGTGAGACTACCTGATTAATGGTTTCTATACTGTTTTTTCTGTATGATTTCATCTTTCTTTTTTCCTTTGGTTATGCCCTATATTATGGTGTTCACTAGGCCTCTTGCTTTAGTCAAATGTGCACTGTGTTTCCATGTCATCATTGCTCCATCAGATCCAATGGATGCATTTTTGTCTGCAAAGAGGTGCCGGTCCTGATGTAGGTAGAATCCTGCCAGCATTCAAATGCTGGCATTCTATTCGCTAATGCTGAAGTTGAATCTGCCTTTCATATCTCCATATAGCTACTCTGATTGTAACAGGTTCAGTTAAAAATTTAAAGAGGAACAGATGTTTAAAAAATTGCTTTTTTATGGAGAGGGAAACAGTTTCCCTCTCTTGAAGGAAAGACTATATCTTTCCTTTAACTGGTAAATTGCTCTGACAATTCCCCCCACCGCTGCCTTTTTTTTTTCCCCAAATAGAAGGTTAAGCATATTCTTTGTTTCTTTTCCAGGATATACAGAATAAACTGAAGGAATCAGTCCAGTGTGTTGGAGATGAATTCATGATTTGTAAACTGGCTACTCGAGCCAAGGTATCTTTTTAATTGTTACTTCTTTCTTCTTTATTCCAAAATATAAATAAACAGGTTATCTTTTATATTAAAAGCACTTCAGATTCAGTACTATGTCCTAAACTTCTCCCTTACTTTAAAAAAAACCAAACATGTCTCTATATTTTATCATTGTTCTTTCTTAACTCACTTTATTTTTAAGGATTTAGGTTCTTAGGTTAGAATTCATAAACCAGATGGCTTATGATACGGATGGGTCTCAGGGAGGGAGAATGAGTGAGAGGAAGGAAAAGAAGTCTTTCTCTTATAAATAACCTAAGAAGGGGCTGTTTATAAGTTCGAGGCTCATTGGGTACTTTTTGATGTTTTACTTCAAATCAAACACTTTTCTATTGCTTTTTCAGACCAATGTGTTCTTGTAGAGTTGTTTAGTAATTTTGGTGGGCAGGATGTGATTTGTCTTTCTCCTCTTTTAGGAGATAAAAAAGAGACATCAGGGAAAAGAAATGTGGGGTTAGGAAAGTGTCTTCAGATTTTATTTATTGGACTTTGGCTTTGTGTTTGGCTAGACCAGGGAGTGCTTAATGTCCCTATTGGTGATATGTTTGTTTTATTAACTTATACTTTGTGGGAATTATTTCAGTTTCACTAACAATTCTTTTTTGTTCTCTCTTCTTGCCTTTTCTCTGTATTAGGACTTCCTCCCAGCTGACATTCAGGCACAATTTGCTGCCAGTAGAGAACTGATCAGAAATATCTATAACAGCTTCTATAAGCTTAGAGATCGGGCTGAAAGGATTGCATCCCGAGCCATTGACAATGCTGCTGACCTCCTCATATTTGGGAAAGAATTAAGGCAGGTGGCAGAAGAAAGCTTCACAGTGGGAAATGCTGGATGTTTTGAGTTTGAGGAGCATTCTCTAGTGAAAAGATTGCTGAGCTTGGAGTCAAGAAAGGCTTGGGTTCATCTCCTGCCTTCCACTTTTGTTCTCTTTGTTAAATGATATGGTCCTGTCATTTAACCTCTTTAGACCTTAGTCTCCTCATCTTAAAAGTGGCGATAATAATAATAGTAACTGTCTCAGAATGTTCTCAGGTATCAAATGAAATAATATATGTACAACACTATATAAGTATCTCATAATTGGGTGACTTAGAATGTACATTTTAATGTTCTGAAGAGTGACCATTTCTCCATTTAGAGGCAACTAGAGTGAAAGATCGGAGGGCTCTGTTGGTCTCCTTGGGATGTTGGGGAAAAGGGAAGTAGGCCTCCAGCCTGTTGGGTGGACCCGTGGTTCTGAATTTATGAGAGGCCATGAACAAGAGTAGCTGAAGAGAGGCAAGCATGGATGGGCTGCTGTCTACTTCATTGGAGGGATCTCTGAAGATAATGAGCCCACAAATCCATTTGAATATTTGTGTACATGTGACCATGTCAAGTCATCAAACTTTTTTGTTTAGTAAAATTAAAGGTTTGATGAATGAAAATTTTTTCTTTTCTCTTTTACTCAGTGCTTTAGGATCTGACACAACACCACTTCCCTCCTGGGCCACGATGAATAATAGCACATGGGGGATGCTAAAACAGGCTTTAAAAGGCCTATCTGTTGAATTTGCACTGCTGGCTGATAAAGCTGCACAACAGGTAAGTTATCTAGGATCTCTGAGTGTTTATTTTTAAGGAATGTTCTCTATTATAGTCTTTAGGAACGTCTCTTTCTTAGGTAGACTTCAAAGTTTTTCGTCCAATGAGAGGGAAAAACTTGTCTTCTGCATAATCTTTATAAATTCCAGGTAGCTTAGCATGTGCCAGTTCAGCTGTTTGCTGATAGCAAAAATAAATTTGGGTTGGATTTCTTAAGAGAATTTACTTTGCCGGAGATTAGAAGGCATAAGCCCATCTTGAAAATGTAACTTTTAAATCTCTAGACTGTTGCGCCTTGATGAACCTGGAGCTTTCTATTTTACTTACTGTCTGTATAATTTGTATTAGGTTAGGCAGTGACCTAGTTCATCAGAATGTAACTAAGCCTCCAGTGTTGCCTCTTTTTTTGATCCTGAATACTCAGTTAAACTACTGAAATGCTTTTGTAACAGCCATTTGCTGTTTTTAGAAATCGATACAGAATTTTAAAGGCTGTCAGTTCAAGGATATGAGAAATAAACAAGTTCTATCTGTGTACTTATTTTATTATAAAAATATTGTGTGACTTTGGAGGAGACAGAGTCTACTTCTCTTTCCACAAAATGTGTGGTTCTGACTTCGGTAAATAATGCAAATTATGTTTGAATATTTTTAAAGCTCTGATTCCATCTATGATTTCCTAATTCCATAGTTAACTTAAGTAACAAGAACTGCGATTAACTGAAGTGTCGTGATCTGAGCCATATGCCGAAGAGTTGGGGGCTTTCCCATCTAATGGTTGGGTGCCCATTGATGAATTTTACGATTAAGAGATAATTGGGTTTGTTTGTGGCCCTGGAAAGTCCTGGGTTTCCTTCCTGCTTTGCCTTTACTGTGTTTATCTTTTCTCTTTCCCTTTACATATTCACCATAACATTTACTTTAGGGATCTGCAGGTTTAATCCTGCAGTTTTGTAGACCCACAGTTTACCCCCTTGCTTTGGCGAGTTTGGAAATAGAAATGGAGAAGGGTGGATTTGCTTTAATTTTAGGTAACAAGAAGCATTTTGGCATAGTTGGTAGAGCATTGAATTTGGAGTTAGGAGAATCTTATCCTGGCCTTGCCATTATCAATTATTCATTCAAGAATATATTAAGTATCTTTTCTGCAGGATGACCCTCAGCTATATCCATAACTTCACTAGGCTTCAGTTTGCTTGTTTGTGAAATAAGGATGTTGCTCTACATAATCTTTAAGGGACCTTCTAGCCCTGTGCTTTCTGACGTAGTAAAGACTGTTTTGATTCTTAATGTCTGGAGGCCGAGTTTTAGGGGGAACAGCCAGGAAGTGAAATGTCATTTGCTGTATGTTCTTTTGGAAATATGGCTGTATAAGTTATAGAAAATTTTCAAAGTACTTTGTACTCTAATTGGCACCCTTAGGACTTTTTAGCCATGGTGCAATAAAATTCATGATGATGAGGGGGAAATTATTGTGATTAGAAGTATATAGCTGTTTCTTAGTTATAAAGTTGGCATTTTGAAAATTGTTAAAGGCACCTGGCGCACTGACATTTTATGGCCTTATGGTTCAAAGCATTGGTATGTGAACTGGACTCACTGGTAAGTTGTAGGATTTGAAGTAAGAGCTGCAGTTAGCCATCTTCTCTAGGCCAGTAAGAAAGTCCTTCACTTTTCTCTCACGAGTAAGATGGGAATACTATGTACTCTCCCAGCCTGTCGAGCTCTCTCTTCTCCATATTTTACATATCTCTTAACATCTCACTTTTTCCATTAAGCCTTATTAGATGAACTCACTGGGAGGTAGATTTTAGATTTGAAGAGTAGAAGGGACATCAGAGAGCATAGAGTTCAATCTGTTCTGTAGCACATTGGATTAATAGTGTGGTGATAGCTGGTAGATGTGGCTCTAGGTGTGTCTGTAATGGAAATGGAAGTATTTTTACCTGGGATCCATCTCCAGTTTCATGTACATTGTTTTAGTAGAAAGAAAGGATTCCATATTGTAGCTAATTGTTCTATATGAGCATCACCGATCTGTTTTAGTGTAAGATAGCAGGAGTAGTAGGTGCTATCCGCTTCTCTTTCTTCCTCTTGTTGCTCTGAGTCACTTGAAAGCTCCAGTCATTGGCCTGTATAGCAGTTTTGTACTCCTTAATGTTTTGGGCCTAGAGCATTTGTACCAACTTAACATGCCTCAGGTCCCATAGCTAGTTAATTGAGCCTGACTTCCAAGCACGTGGTTTCTATTTCCTGCGTCACTCTGAAAATAACATATTGTTATTACCTTTCTTAAAAAAAAAAAACTAATCAAGTAGACAGACATTTATTAAGCACAGTATTTGACAAGCACTGTGTTAAATACTGGGAATACAAAGAAAGGCAAAAAATAGTCCCTGCTCTCAAAGAGCTCAGTCAAATGGAATTAAAATAATGATTTATATTTCCTTTTGCCTTTGTTTGGGAATTAAGAAGATGATAGTACTAGTTTCAAGCTGAAATAGCAAAGTGTTGAGCAGAAATGGACAGACATCTATTTTAGAGTCAAAACTGTTCATATTGTCAGTCAGCTGTGATGCTCTTGGCTTATTTGACTTGCTCCCAATGCTTATCTTGCCTCTGTAGCATTATGAGCATGATGACAGTGTGCCATACTGCTGGTTTGCGGTGGCATCTGTCTAGTAAAAAGAGCTTTGGATTTGTAGTTGGTGTATCTAAGTTCAAATATCACTTCTTCTGTTTACTGCCTATATACCCTTGGACAATTCACTTAGCCTTTATGGGTCTCAGTTTCCTCGTTTGTAAAATGAGGGGATTGGACTTTTCAACCCACAGGAAGTCTAAAACTCCCCCCTGCCTATCTCCTGCCCTGCTTCATTACAGTCTGTCTAAATATCCTAAGTCTGTCTCCTAAGTCTGCTTTCTTCCACCATGTCACTTTGCCCTCTTGGGGGCTAGAGGGGATCTCTAAGGTCAAAGCCTCTAGTTCTAAACTAGATTCTATTAAAGGAAGATTCTGGGCTGACTCTGGGGTTTGGAAAAAGGCTCTAGGTAACAAGTAAGTTTGAGAAATTTTAAGGATGGGTTTCTGACTGGGTTTATCTGTATGATGGATGTGCTGGTTAATTCACCCCTTGTTTTGTAGGGTAAACAGGAAGAGAATGATGTGGTGGAGAAGTTGAATCTCTTCTTGGATTTGCTCCAGTCCTATAAAGTGAGTTTTGTCTGTTTTCTTGCCAGAGAGAGAGCTTCTCAGAATGGTCTTGTGACTTTTCCAGGGTGTAACTTTTTTCAGGGAATAGAAAACTAATAGAGAAGTCAGTATTGAAGCACAAGGTGGTTGACCATCTGTCATAGATAATGCAGATGGGATCACTACATGGGTGGTTAGGTTAAACTGAGGTCTTAGATAACTTCTAATATCCCTTCCAGTGCTAAGATTCTATGTCTGTGTCTTCTCATGAGATTCCTAGTTGGGGATGCTCCAAGATACATTGGATTAAAATACCTCAAGAAAAAAAAAACAACACCTTAAAGCAAGGGGCAGGTAGTTGGCATAATGGGTAGAGCTGTAGCCTTGAAATCAGGAGGACCTGAGTGCAAATCCGGCCTCAGACACTTGACACTTACTAGCTGTGTGACCCTGGGCAAGTCACTTAACCCTGGTTGCCTCACCCAAAAGCAAAAAAAAAAAAACCTCAAGAAAAATGTAGAAAGTCTTCAGTATTTCTACACTTGGATACTGGCTCTTCAAAATTTTGATGGAAATTAACTAATGTCTGTAGGCTGTGGACTGTACATCTCATTTTTATTAAACTTCTCTATCCTTTATCTGACTTTCTTTCAAAGCCCAGCCTGTTTGTTTAGGACCAAAGTTCAGGACTTTTGTTGATTTGCATAGTCAGTTCTCCACAAAAATCATGAGAGTGGTGGGTCAAATTAGAACTAATATTTCTTTGTGAGTTTTTATGGGTTCAAATTCATCCTCTTCCCTGCTCTGCATTTTTGTGAGCACAAAATATGAATCAGGGGTGTCTTTCTGCTGGTTTTTGAGGAAGATAACTTATTTCTTTCCTATTGTCTTTCATTGTCATTCATGTCTTTCATATCAGGAAATTTTGGGAAAAAAAAAATTATTTTGAAGTCATTTTCTGGAAATCGGTATAATTCCCACACAGTGCTCTATATTCCCCACCCTCCCACTCTGTCCTCCCTTGTCAGCAGTTTTCCTCCCCAGGAAATGAAGTGAAAGTAGAAGTAGGGGACTTGTACAGTTATTTTGTCTTTGGGTTCTTCTGCAATTGGCTCTTAGTAGAGGGATGGAGAGGGTGTTGGTAAGTATGCCATCTTTCCCTTTCTATTCCAGGATCTCTGTGAAAGACATGAAAAGGGTGTGCTTCACAAACACCAGCGAGCATTGCACAAGTACAGCATGATGAAGAAGCAGATGATGAGTGCTACGGTGCAGAATAGAGAACCAGAGAGTGTGGAACAGCTGGAGTCTCGCATTGTGGAGGTAGCGGACTGGCAGCCAAGAGGGCAAAGTGACATGGTGGAAGAAAGCAGCCTTAGGAGACAGACTTAGGATATTTAGACAGACTGTAATGAAGCAGGGCAGGAGATAGGCAGGAGGGAGTTTTAGACTTCCTGTGGGTTGAAAAGTCAGCTTGGATTTCTCCAATTGAGCCCCATTATATGAATAGCCCCCAAAATGTGGTTAATAAGCAGGGCTGGTGATAACAATGGAAATTGCATGGTATGTAGACATGCTGACTAGTGGATATCTGAAAGTGTTGTTTTTACAACTGATTTTGCACTTTCTCCCCAGTGGGTTCCCCTGCCCCCCAATTGACAGTTTCCAAATGCTATGTTAAGTCAATTTTACTTTTATTTGGCTTCATTGGTCAAATGAATGAAAAAGGATCAGCCCTACCTTCTGGGATGATATATATCTTAATAAAAAATGATGCTCCTCTTGAGATATATCTAGACATGCTTCTCAGAGATTCTTTCCTTTTCAGCAAGAAAATGCAATCCAGACAATGGAACTCCGGAATTATTTCTCCTTATACTGTCTACATCAAGAGACCCAGCTTATTCATATCTACTTGCCTCTTACATCACACATTTTAGGAGCCTTTGTCAACTCTCAGATACAAGGCCACAAAGAGGTGATTACTTGCCCATCTTTCTTGTGTAATTCTATCTTGAGATCTACCCTAGTTATGTAGCTAAGGGTGGCCATTTTACTCTCCAGTTATTCTGGCCTTAAGATTGATGTTCCTTATTATTAGTCCTGTGGACAAAAAAAAAATCTAGAAAAGATATTGGGTGTGAGTTAAGTATGGAAGCTAAAAAATGAAATTCTTTTCAAGCTCCACTAATCCAACTTGGAACTAGAATTTTCAAGCTAGGATTCCACGTATGCTCTTGTTCGTACATAGATAGGAACTGAATATTTCTTTCTGAGTGAGTTGAGAAAGCTCTGCACCAGAATTAGCACCAGACTTTTAAAAGGGTTCAGAGGAAAGGTTGGCTCCAAAGCCAAGGTGAGTTGAAGAACATAGACTGGATTTTCTCAAAACTTTCAGGGCCTAGGGATGGAATTTTCAATTCTTTGAAGTGAAAGGCTATAAACTTTTTTTTTTCCCAAGAGTTTTATAGCAAACCTGTCACCTCTGCCTACATTTGTATGCACCTTTTTATGCATACGTACAGTAGTTTGTTTCTGGCTTTTTAGCCTGTGTTTCTTAAACAATGAAGCCAGCCTTTCAGAAGAAATGTTGAAATCCTGGCGAGAATATGGGAGACAAGATCAGGAAGACCATGCTATTATGGTCACTGTTAATTTTGGATCCTGTACTTAAAGTAGTACCATATAACTAGTGGGCACTGAGTATATACTATAGTCCCAATCTCATTATGACACAATTGCCTAATAACGATTTCTAGTCTTTGAGTGATAAACCACTTATTGGAAAAAACATTCATTCCCAAATAATGAAAAAACTTGGTATTTAACTTGCATCAGCACAAGCCTACTGAATAATCTCCATGGCCAATTCCTAGGTAATCATTAGATGGAACAGTTGGAAATGATCCAACAAAGAAGTGAAAAATTGCAATACTTCTATCCTTGTGATTTCCTATTCCTGGTCTTTCCTCCACTTGTTATCTTTTAGCAGTATTAAGATATTTCATACTTAACTTCTAAGGAGGGACAGGGTCAAAAGAGAGAATAGAATAAATAGGGGGCAGGATAGGATGAAGGAAAATATAGTTAGTTTCTCACAGCATGACTACTATGGAAGTGTTTTGCATGACTACACATGTATAACCTGTATCAAATTGCTTGCCTTCTCAGTGAGGGTGGGTGGGGAGGGAGAAAGGAAGAAAATTTGGAACCCAAAGTTTTAAAAACAAATGTTAAAAAAAAATTGTTTTCACATGCAACTGGGAAATAAGATATACAGGCAATGGAATATGGAAATCTATCCTGCCCTACAGGAAAATTGAAGGGGAAGGGGATGGGGGGGCAGAGATGAAAGGGAGGGCAGATTAGGGGAAGGGGTATGTAGAATGCATGCCATTTTGGGGTGGGAGGAGGGATAAGATGGGGAGAAAATTTGGAACTCAAAATATTGTGGAAGTGAATGTTGAAAACTAAAAATAAATAAATTTTTAAAAAAAGAGACATTTCTTGTTTACAAAGGAATTTATATATAAAAGAAGGGAATGGATATATCTGGCTTTATGCCTAGTTGTAACCTGATCAAATTGATCACCTTGACCTCCGCATTCTAGATCTTAAGGGGCTACCCCCAAAGCAGTTCTGTTCTCTGCTGCTCCTTTTACTTAGGGAGATTTTTTTTTTCTGTATATATTTCATCAGAATTCTGATCTTGCTTTTTTTTTCTTTTCCCCTTCAGATGAGTAAAGTTTGGAATGAATTGAAGCCCAAGTTAAGTTGCCTCTTTTCAGGACCCAATAACATGCCAACACCGCCACGATCACCACAGGAGGGCAATGTGTTTTCTCATTAGTTCCTGGAGAGGACTGCCTGGGTTTTAGGCAGTGCTAAGAGTACCCTTCCAGCCTTACTAAAACATATCACCAAACTGTATCATTGTGTATTTCCCTTAAAACAATAGCTGCCACTCTGGTGCTCACAGATGTTTGGACTGACTGAAACTTGAGCAGAAGACTCTGATTCAGTGGTAGGGGATGAGACTCAGATTTTAATTTCCTGTCTTGTCCTCTACTCATCTTCCTTCATTTCATAGTGCTCAGAGGCAAGATTGAGAGACACCTTACTGTAGGGTACTTTGGGGAGGAAAGAGAATGTGCTTAGATGCTAAGGGCTAAAGGGCCACTTGTGGTGGCTGGTAATTCCCTTTCTTCTTACTTACATCCACTTTTTCCTTCCACCACCATCTTCCTCAATATATACACTCTGGTTTCCCCTCTGGCAGTGAGAAGCAGTAGATCTCTGTACTCTATGAAAGGCAGTTCTCCTAGTCTCCAGGAAGGCTGGGAGATTAAGGATGACGTTCATGTTAGTGAAGTTGTCTGTCAGTGAATATGTTAGTCCCCTGATAACAGCTATTTAATCTTTTGGGGGGACAGATAAAATTAATCAGAATTCATTGGATTTCTTTGCCTTCTAGGAATCAGGATTAACTGAACAGATGAGTAAGGGTGAGAAAAGGTGAAGTTCACATATGTAGCAAGTTTATTTCAGTGCAGTCATGCCTTTTGGTTGAAATAATGTTAATTTTTTTTTTTTCAAAATGAGTTTTCAGTGAAAGGCCTAAAAAATAATTATTTAATGCTGTTGAACACTCCTTGAACAAATTGCCTTACACTAGGACTTTTCAGTTTCAGAGTGTGAGAGTGTGTGTGTGTGTGTGTGTGTGTGTGTACATGTGTATGTCTACAGAAGAGAACCATTTTGCTTATGGAGGGGGTTGTTAGCTGGTAGGTACAAACAGTATTAGTTTTCTGTGGGACAAGCTACAGTGTCTATTCCAGGCAGCTAGAGACAAACACTAGGAACCTTAGTATATTACGAGACTCATTGTGAATTTGGCAAGGCCTGCCATATTTCATTTTCCATTCCTCCACTTTTCCCCTTTTCTGTACTAATGGCATGATCTGTCATTTTGCACAAGAGTAGGACCAAAATGTTTGGCATATTAAAGTGAACTAATTGAAAAGTCTGTCATATGCTAAAAACTAATTCTCTAAAAAGATGCCACACTTTTATTTTGGTTGCTTATATTGGAGAGCGCAGAATATACCAAGTTGAGAAGGGTGTGGTGAAGATGAGATGAGGAAATCAGAGGATCATGATTTTTATTTCGGTTGTGTTTTAAAATATACTGGCCTTTACAAGAGAGAATCTGTGTTCTTTGGGAATTAAAGAAAAAATAAAACAACCAGCTAGTTTCCTGATGGCACAACTCCTGGTTGAGGTAGTGGAACATTCCTGCTAATTTCAGTCCTTTCCTTCCTTAGCCCAGCTCTTACTCAATGGGGTTTATTGTGTAACTCTTCAGCTCTGTTTTCCACCTTGTGATGATGTGGGAGAGTTCTCAGATATGCTCTGGTGGAGACCTGTAGGGATGGGTGGTGTCATTTCTTGCCTTAATATGCTACTATTCCAAATCCCTAGTGGAACATTTCTCTATGGGATTGAAAATAAACTGGACTTCTCCACATCAGGGACTTCTGGGTCTATTTAGACTTTGCTTTTCTCATTCTTATAAAGACAGAAAAATTGGAAAAGGCTCTAAATGGGCAGCATGCATTCTGAAAATATTGCCCATGTGGAGTATTTTTCAGGTTCCAAGGAGATTTCTCTGCTATTTCTCTGACCTTCTCTAGTTTTAAAATATGTAGCATGAAGGATTCTAGAATAAAAATAGAAGCCACCAAGTATTCTCGCTAGCTATGGGAGAAAGAATCAAAATAACCAAAAATACTTGATTTATGCAGATAAGCTAATTCATTTTTTTGGCACAGGCAAAATGAGGGCTTTTCTTTGTGGACTCAAATGGCTGCACAAGGGGTCTAGCCTCAAAGCATGTTGCTGTATTTGATTCATTCAAAGAGGATATGAGTGAAAGTGCAAGACTTGTAAGCTGTGTACTCCATGTGGCATGTCAGCACATTTTTCAGATGTTTGCTTTGCGTTCATGAAGTAGCTAGAGGCATAAGGGTCACTTGGTAGAAAACACTAATGGCACCTGGATCTGTAACTTACTGCCCTAAAGCTCACATCTTCCTTCCTTCTAGGAAAGCTGACCTTTGCTTGTATAAGTGAATGTGACATTTAAAACAGCATGTGATGGAAGACGGTCTGTTTCTACTGTTGAGCAGACTTATCCTCTGAAAAGAGAAGATGCACAGCTTTAGTTAGAGCCTAAAAATAGTCCCGAAGTTCTGTTTTGAGAGTTATTGGTCTGTAACTAAAGGTGGCAAAGAGAAAGGTGGAGTCTTCTTTGCCTTCAGGGTCTCTGCCTGCCTACCATCCATTCCCCTTTTACAGAAATAAAGTCTCTACCCACTTTGAATGGATCAATACACCTTTTTTTGTGCTGCTCCATTTTATACTGTGATTTGCCTAAGCCATATAACATAAAATTTATTTGTACAAACCCCCTGGGGCCTTTTCCTTCCTGCCTACACAGCTGCAAAGTGTGCTAAACACTCCTTCACTGCTATTACAATGAAGTCCCTTGGGACCCCAAAGTTGCATGTTATCCTGCTGGCCTAGGGCCTCCAGTCTTTGTAGAAAGCCTAGGAGAATATGCCACAGTCTAGGCCATGGTTAGAGTGCATACTGTAGAGAGATCCAGACCTGACCTCCTTGTCTTGGATGTTCTAAACATAATGAAAGACTGGAGTAGGGGGGTGGGGAGTGGGAGAAGTTTTCTCCTTTCAGTATTTGAGACCATTGCAGATGTAGTCAATATGTGCTTCCATGAAAAGTAGAAGCAAACGGCCAGAAGACCTGTGGCTCCTCAAGGGATAGCTGTCAAACGATATTAATTTAAGAACTTTCAGTTGGCATGCTGGCCAGAGTCATTAGCTAGAGGGAATTTAAGAGATGTGTTTTAAAAAAAAAATGTGTATGTGTGTGTGTGTATATATATATATGTATATATATACACACACACACATATATATATATACACATATATATATATCTCTAGAGAGAGATGTTATCCTAATTTAAAACACTCACTTGAAGGAAATGTACTACCAAAGAGTTTCTGAAAACTTGTTTTTTTCTCCTCTTCTGTACTAATTGTGATGCTTTAGGAGCTTGTAGTAAATCATGACAAAGGCATGAGTTAAATCAGATGTGTTAGGACATTATTTTCTCAGTATCTACCAACAGTATACTCCCTTTTGAGGAGCAACACTCTTTTGATACAAAGGACAAATGGATAAATGGACTTTTTTTCAAAACTAGTCCTTCACTTTTCAAACAGAAGCTTGCAGTCCATTCCAGCTGCCCCTTCTGAGAGCACCTCTGCTGCCCACTTACAGTGGAACTGACCATGGCAACAAGTAGAGCCCGACTTCTGCTTGTCTCCTACTAAGGAGATTCCAGTGTATCACGAGTTGAAAAAAAAATAATCCTCATACTTTACAATTAATGGGCTGTGTTTTATTTAAATGCGGACCTGTTCGTTTTTGGATTTTATGTTTTTTCTTAATGGATTCTTTAGGAACATTATAATTATAAACAGTGGTGGAGGCCTTTTGATGCATCTTTTGGTACTGTGCATCCTAATGGTATTCCCTTAGTTTTGGGGGACCATCCCAGGGTGACAGAATGAGAGAGAAACAGCCCTAACTGTAGAATAACAGATGTAGCTCAGGGAGCTTCCTCTTCAACATAATTTCTCAGTCCTGAGCCAAATATGATTGTGAGATGTTCCTGAGGAGCTGTTTGCTAGATCATCTGTAACTGGAGGAGCAGTGAAGATAACCCAGTTCCCAGGGAGTTGGTCTAGGGCTTGGGAATAGCTTTTGCAGGTTGAGGTCCATGCTCACACAGCTTAAAAGCTCTCCAGGTAGACTAGCTTCCCACTGTGTTCTTTAGAGGGACCAACCCCTTCAAAGGAAGGCCATTGGTATGCACAGTAGCCTAATGTCAGCATCTAAAAATCATCAGCTTCAGTGAAAAATGAGTCAGAGAACATTGTTCTGAATGTGGGACTATGCTTGTCATTCAAAAAAAGTGATTTCTATGACAGGCCTAGACCAACACTGAAACTTAATGGCATAAATAATTTTGGAAGCCTGTTAGTGCCCTTATTATCTTGGATTATATTTCAGAGCCTTTTGGGGTTGGAGATTTTTGATACAAATGGGGTATAGATGTGAAAATTTATATTAAATGGTCCTTAATGGTTCTTAAATCCCACCCATTCTTTAGGAGCTTTGGCTTATTCAGCAATACCTGGGAAAAACCCTTTAATTAACACTCTACTCATCTTAGGAAGCCTAATGTGAGGACTGAGTGGGAAGTTGGTTTGACTGAAATGAAGACCTTTTCTTAGTTGGGCCAATTTACCATTTCTTTTGCTTTGCTGTACTAGTTTTATGTATGAAGCACTTTATCAAATTGCAGGAATTAGTTATTACTACAGCTGATGAACTGGAAAATGTTTACAAATGATTACACTCCAAAACTTTTTATCAATAAAACATATATATGAACAAATGCTATTAAATGTTTTTGTAAGAGGTGTGTAAAAGGTTTAAGTTACTGTGTGTGGCTGACTTTCTCTGCTTATCTGCCTTTTGTAGAATCGTGTTGAGGCAGTGTGGGGTATTGGAAAGAGCACCAGGTTAGGATACAGACCCAAGTTCTTAGTGCTGGCTCTACCACCTGTGAACCCTATGATCTCAGGCAAGTCATTCAACCTCTGGAGCCTCAGTTTCTTCATGTAAAATAGAGGCACATCACAGGGTGACTTTTAGATCAAATAAGATGTTTGTGAAAATGATTTGTAAAATATAAAAAAGCTTTGTAAATGTGAGCTCATATTACTATTACTTTTATAATCTGGTAAGATACTACTGGAATTAAATGAGGGAAGATCACCATGTGAAGAAGCAGGGAGTTATTTTCTCCTTAAAGAATGAAAGGTTCTAACCAGCTCAGTGTATGAATTCAGAGGGATGATTTTGAAATAATCTCTCAATTTACTAAGGTCAGTAAGAATCCGGTCAGCATTTTGCAAATCACAAGGCATGTCATTATTTTCCATTATTTGTCAGAATCTTCAACAGGAAAGAAAAAGACTCGTGTTTCCAGAAAATCTGAAAACATTCCACTTTTCTTAGTGGCTGTTGCCCCCTAGTGTGGGCTGTTGCACACTCTACTGGGCTGCACTGTGAATCACCCCCACACTTGTCACTTCTCCCTTAGAACCAAAATGTATTTGTGATTCCTAGTCCCTATCAAGGGGAAGTGGGGGTCCTCATTATATGACATGTACAATTGCAAAAAATTTCTGGTTTTACAGTTTCCTCTTGCTCCCCAAACAAATACTGAGTATTAAATTGCCTTAAAAACTAAAGACAGTGAACCCCCTGCCTAAATTACACACAGCTGAAATAAGGCTGTACAACAGCCAGCTTCCCTAGCCCATATGGGCTCAAGTATATCATGTGTTAATGGCACTGATTTCTCTCTCTCTCTTCAGACAATTTCCACTTCATTCAGTGTGTAGTCTAGGATGGTGTCATGTCCTTGGAACTTGAAATATCCATGGAATTTTTTCTTTTGGAGCATTAGTGGAAACCAGTAGCCGTCATCTGGCCACATGTCACTGAAGGGAACCTGTTCCAACTGGAACCATTGGGGGCGCATTTCTGTAACAGTGGAAAGAACAAAAGGATTTGCTTATTTAAAAACATAACTTATCTTTACTCTTTTGAACAAATCCATCAACATTTCTGGCTCTTTAATCTTACACACAAGGGGTTCACTAATTGGGGCATCTGTGGTATAGGGGCAAGAGTGGTAAATTTGGTGTCAGATAGTCATGGTTCAAATAATCAGTCTGTGATTAACTGAAGGTTGACTAGATTTAAAGTCATTACCAGAAGTTCCACAGGGTCCTCCTAGAAACAAACATCAAAGGTCTGACCCTGAGCAGTGTACCCTTTGGGCTCTAAAATGAAGGAGTTTAATTAGACCATCTTTAGGATCACTTTCTGCCATACATCCTATAATCCTATCTCATTTTCATCACAATGGGGATATTGTGGAAATGCCCTGATCCCAATCCCCGGGAAACAAGGAAAGTTTTACCCAAGGCTTGGTTCCATTTGGAGATAGCTAGCTAAAGTAGCAAAGCTAAGGTAGGGCTGGCTGGAAAAATCAGCTAGTCAGAAATCAGTGTTGTAAATAGCAATTTGTCTTAACCCTAGTGACAGCTGACACTCATGCTTTCTGAATTAACTTTCCATGCTGAATTTGGATGGAAAGAGATGTAACTTGTCTGAAACTACCTACAACAGATACATACTGCTTACCATCACTTTCTTTTGGAGTTCCGTGAAAACTGTCCGCATAAAAGATGTGCATATCCATTAACTCGGTATTGCCTACAAATTCAAATGTGATTTTTCCTATCTTCTGCAGAGTGTCCACGGTCAGTCCACTCTCCTCCAGTAGCTCCCTGTTTTTACACAGAAAGGTAGACCATTGAACAAAGACTTCATTCTTAATGGTGAGGGGGTAAAGGGAGAAGACTAAGTATCTTGAGATAGTCTGAGGAACTTTGGGTTTCATACCTATTTCTTACCTCATCACTTTCTAGGTTCTAGTCCTTTTTTTAAAGATATATTTTTATTGATATCCTTTATCTAACCAAAGATTTCCTCTGTTCTTCCCTCCCCTCCTTGCCATTTCTTATAACAAAGAATTTTAAAAAGTCAGCAAAACTGATCTGTATATTGAAAAAAAGTCTAACATCATATGCAATGTTCTATCTTCCCCCAAGGATGCCCTGCAACCTCTGCAAAGGAGTTGGGCTGGTGGGGGCGGGGTTATCTCCTCCTGTTTTTTCTTTGGGGCCTAGATTGTTTTTTGTAATTTTGCAACATTTTTTACTGTTTGGTGGTGGTGGTTCTTTCTGTTTATGATGTTGTATCTGGTTTCATGACTGCCCAGTTCCTTTTCTTCAACAGCATCTTGTCCAGATAGTTCTTACTAAGGCCCTGCATTGTTTGGAGGATCTTGGAATAAAATGAATTAATTAGCTCCCAGACCTGTGTTGTTTCCAGAAGGAGCTGTTTGACTTCTAGTAATGACTTCAAGTATGGGCAACTTTTGATTTTCCATGTACTAATTATCTGCAACAAAATTTTAATTCCGGCCTCCAGCAGCACAGTGTACTCCCAGGACATTTCCATAACTATCCAAACAATGTGTGCTTGGGGGATGAAATTTAATTTTACTATTACCCGAAGCACAACAGAATGAGGATGGCAAATCTTATGTTGCTACTTACTGTATCTTGGGGAAAACCTAGATAATGTACAACTAAGTCAGAAATGAGATTTCGGAATCAGCCACTGTTTGGGGTTATCTAAACCACTGCTTGTTTTCATTAGGGTAGATCATTGAGAGTTCACTGTATAAAGGCCTTGGATGAGCCAGATAGATTGCATTCAATTAGCTATGTATGTTTTAACAATGAGCCTGTGTGTCGAGGGAATTTAAGTCTGCCCAGAACAAAGGAGTACATGTTAGAAATCTTACATTATCTAATCCTGCCACCAACTTTCTGACCTATAGCAACTGAATTTTATTAAGTTCCCACACTTAGGAAACTAAGCCAGGAAACTAACTACATGAATACTTTTTCTTGTATTTTGGTTTCCACAAAAAACATACTAAATTAAGTCTGGCCACTTTTATGCTATTTTACTTCATTCTTTTATCTCCATTCTCAAAGGTAAAATAGACACACAAAGTATAATTACTTTCCTTGCTTATAACTGTTAGGATTCCAGTAACAAGCAGTAAGGGAAGCTTTGTTAATTTAAAAAATCATTAGGTTAAATTGTTTTATTTAGACTAATGTATTCTTCAGTTTGCAATACTGTCAAGGCTAGGAAATGAAATTCTCATCTGCTGTCTTAACTCTGCTATCTCAGATGTGCAAACATAACAGATCTCTTAAAGGTGGAATCTGTTCGCTTGAGACGGTTAATTAAAATTAGACTTGACCTAAAAAGGAATTGTGTGTATTTTCTTTTTGAGGGTAAATGGCTCCCCAATTAAGTGTAATGGGAACTCTCAGCAGGGGCTCTAGCCTCTCTGTAGCAGCAGGGTAGTCGATCTCATTTTTAAAAAATTACATGCTGATTTAATGTTTTGACTAATTTTAGTTAATCTTCCCAGAGTATGTGGCAGTATTTGAATTATCAATAATTTCCTCTTTGGCAAAGCTAAAAGCTCTATTTCATGGGCTGTGATAATTAGACAGATGAGAGTGACACTATTCTAGTTTTCGAAAGAATTTGATTGTGTGGCTGTGCCATTCAGTTCCCTAGATAGCAAAAAGAGAAACTAATGGATAATAAATTAAACAGAAATACTGAGCTGATGTGCTTTTGTTAACATGAGGAAATGGAAAGGTGGATGTTCCATAATCCTGAACACTGCACCATGGCCTGATCAGACACGCAGTTTTGCTTCTTGCACCTCAGGGGAATGTTCATTATTCCATCTGAGTTACTTACTTGACACTAAGATTTGTTAACTTTGTTTTTGTGTGTTCCTGACAGTTCATGCTAGACCGCTGGACCTGGAATCAGGAAGACCTGGGTTCTCAATTTGTATCTGAAGCATATCAGACACAAATTGCACCTGACATTTATTAGCTATGGGGCCATAGGCAAGTCATTTGAACTCATTTGAGTTCAAACATTTGAGTGTCAGTTTCCTCATCTGTAAAATGGGGGTAAATTATACCTGAAGTACTTACCTCATATACTATTGTGAAACTTGTGATAATGTGTATAAACAGCTTTATCACCTTTGAAATGCCATTTAAATGTGGTCTTATACTTTCCATGTCAGAAATTAATAAAGTGAGACATATATACAGAAGAACTAAAATCAGTTAGTGTTATTTAGGAAGGTCCACTGCAGAGCTGAGGAGCATTAAGCCTTTGTTTATTGTCTGATTTCCAACCAATCCACCATTCCTGACCTGGCTGTATCTCAAACAAAGCCAATCAGGTGAGAGAGTGGGCCAAACCACTGAATCACTACAATACTGACTATCACTGAGATTATAAGGTTACCTCTGAAATCAGGGTACATAGGTAGAAGAAAACTTTTTTTTTTTTTTAGAAGAAAACTTTTTATGTAGGTACCACAGATCCTGACAGCCTTGACTTAAGAAATGTTGCCAGTGCAGCAGAATCAAATGCTGTTTCAAGCCCAGTGGGCAATGTCTACCCTATGGCGCTTACTTAAATTTAGATTTTTACTTAAGGACTAAGTGTGAAATTCCCCTTCAGACTACAAAATAGCACCATAGTCTGACAGAATAAATTATGCAGGCCCAAAAAAAAGGAGGGGAACTTTAGCTGTCTTTCTCCCGCTTCTAAACACAGTAAGGAGCCAGCCTAGACCAAAAAAAAGCACATGTACAAAGGTACAGCACCAACTAATTAGATCCAGCAGTAGGGAAGATTCCCTCCAGGGTGAGCTTTTGGCTGCAAACTGCAACAAGGATTATCTGGCATTATGAGGTCTGATAAACTGGCTGGTGGGATCTGTACAGAGGAAGTAGTCTTCTCTGAAGAGTCTAATGTAGCTATGGGAAGGAGAAACTGAGGTAAAGATGTAGGGTTTTGAGGACATGAGTCTGTGAGCATTTCTGTATCATAAAACAGATGCTCAATTTAATAAATTATTCATATCATGTTTATGAAGTATATTGAAGTACTTGGCTAGAAGTCTCTAAAATGGAAAATAATATTAACCTTTATGGCAATAATTGAGGCATTTATGGTAAACTTGTCTAGAAGATTATCTAATTAAGTATATACCTTTGAACAAAAAAATAATTACCTTCAAGTGATCCATTGAGATTAGTAATAGATAGTTGTGGGCTCTCTTTGCAATGGGCTTGTGGTATAAAACTCAGGAAGTTAATTTCCCTTATTGTGCCTCAGTTTCCTTATTTCTAACAAAAAGTGTTTATGGGCAATAGTAATAGAACTATACTTATATCTGGAGAGGAAAAAGCTTTAATAAAAGTTCCAGGAAAAAAGCCTCAAAACTACCAAACTGAAAGTGCATGCTGATTATTATAAATTCTTGACTATTCATGGATTTTTTTTTTTACTCATTTTGTGACTTGTGTAGATTCCTGCCTTGTCCAGATCATTTGCTTCTCCTCTTTTATTGCTAGAAGGGGGAGAGCAAGAAAAGGAGGGGAACTTAAACCAGCCAATCCAGCTACATATGAAGGGTTTCATAGAGAAGTTCGACTATTTTGTTTTATCTCTGGTCTTTATCCTGTTTTCTGGTGTCCAAGAAAGAGATGTTAATGCTGTACTTGGATTACAGACACAAGTCTACAAGAGACAACTTTAATTTATCCTTATTATCTAAGCCACTTCTATCTTAGAGCTGTCCAAAATGACATCGTTGCTTTATTCCTCCCAACATGTTTCAAGATTCCAGTATGATTTGAGATAACATTTTATAAGGAATCTTGAGCAAGGAAAAGATTATTACAGGTAAAAATACAGTATGGATTTAACATTTCAGAATAGCAACTACTCAATTCCTTCTTGGACAGTTCCTCTTATGAATTAAAAAGGGCTTCCTCTCTGGAATCAAATTCTTACCCTGGAAAGCAGAAGTAGGCCCTGCTGTTAAGTAAGTCTTGGTGCCAGTCACTTCAGGTGTGTGGGGTAGCAACAATCTTATTTAGACAAGAGTTAGATTTAGTTTCTATCATTGATCTGTCTGTTTCCCTAAGAAAAGCCTTAGCTTTTGATCTACCCACCTTCCAAAATATGTTTTCATTCTGGCCTCCATTAGTGTGAATAACTGAAATTTAGAGATTATCGTTTTTGGATTTTCTCCAGGCTCGGTCCTGAAGATCTTTCCAAAATACTACAGAACTGAAAATCATATGCCAGTGACTGCTTCATCCTTGGCCTTCTCCCTTTTTCTTAGAATCTTATAGAGTTCAACTACTATATATTGAGGATCAACTGAGATAGATTAAGCGTTTTGTAAATCTTAAAGTGCTACAGAAATGCTAGCTATTATTACTATATTACCTTATATTGGGGCATTTGCAAAGGGTTACAATGCCTTTTGTTGTCCTGATTACATAAAACAAATGACTTTTCCAGGCCTTTCAGGCATAGCCCATTCTTGGAAAGGCTGCTGTCCTAGAACTTGCTGGCATATGTCTTATTTTGTTTATCAGGACCAGAACAAACCATGAGATACGAGGGTGGCAATGAAACCCACTGAGCATGTCTTCTGAATGTCCTATTCTGTTAGTTTGTATACCATCAAGTCAAATCAATCACAAGATATCGTGAGATTGTTAGATCGTCTCTGTTCCTTGAAACTGCTGCCTGGACTAATGCGGTATTTAGGAATTTGTTTTTCTCCTCATCTGGAAGTGGCCTTTTCGTTACGGCTTTATTTTCTCAGAATTAAAACCAAATTTTTCCTATTCTGAAGAGCCCTCTATACTATCACCAGGCTGAAGTCCATTCCACTCACCTCTTGGCTCCTTCTTCAATAGTCTCTCCATCTTCCACTTTCCCCCCAAAGCCGTTCCACCTCCCAGCTCCAAAGCCACGTTTTTTCATTCCTAAAAGAATTTGCTGAGGTTTCAGAACTAAAACTAAGGTATAAATCCTAGAAGTGAACATGTTTATCTTTCTGTGGAAAAAGAAAAGGAAGTGAGTAAGAATTGGGACCTACTATTCTTGTGGGAAATGTTAAGGCAAGAGGGAGTAGGGAATGGAATAATGAATTATATGAATAAATGTTAACAGTCATCTAGTCCATCTGGCATTAACTGGACGAACAGTGTGGTGTAATGGAAAAGCCACTGAACTAAATGTTAGAAGACCTGGGTTCAAATTCCATCTCAGCATTATGAGGAAAGCTCTATAGCTATAACTATTATTTGTATTATTGGTGCATTGTAGAAATAATGCTAATTAGCTCATTAGTGCCCAGAATGAATATGTAGGCAATTCAGTCTTAATTTATACCAAAATAATGGTAATCTGAAAATATTCTACAAGACAGGATTTTGTTTTGTATTGAACAAGGCTATTTAAATGAATGAATAGCATCTACTAAATGCCTACTATGTGCCAGACATTAAGGATATAAATATGAAAATGAGAAAATCCTTGCCTTCAAGGAGCTTACTTCTAATAGGGCAATAATATAACATTCACATGGGAGAGATGGCCAGTGAAGGGCATTTAGACCGTCACAAGAATTGTGAGTAGAGCAGTAGCTCCCTGAGCTATTTATCTAGTCCTAGTCTCACTTCTAAGCTCCATTCTCACATTACCAACTGCTTATTATACATTTTATACTGCATGTCCATAGCAACCTCAAACTCAGTGGGCAAAGCATAACTCACTACACCCCCCTCCCCAACCCACCAAACCACCTAATTTACCTTCCTAATGTTGTTTCTGCTGAAGGTACCACCATCCTTCCACTCCCCCAGCTTCTGAATCTCAGAGCCAGCCTCAGTTCCTCATTCTCCCACATATTTAATTAGGTGCAAAGTCTTGTTGATTCTGTCTCTATAACATCTCTTATATCTCTCTTACATGGCCACCACCCTGGTTCAGGCCCTCAACACCACTTTCCTGGACTACTGAAATACACCCCTACTTGGTCTCCTTGTCTCAAGATTCTTCCTAATCTATCCTTAAAGTCTAATAAACAAACATTAAGTGCCCACTATGTGCCAGGTACTGTGCTAAGTGCTGGTGATACAAAGACAAAAAACTGTCCCTGCTTTCAAGGAGCTCACAGTTCAGTGAGGAGATAACATGAGAAGAACTATGTATAAGCATACACACACATGCATATATATATATATATATATACACACACACACATATATATGTGCTAAATTTTTGATAATCTTGGAGGAAAGGCACTAGCATTAAGGGGGATAGTAGGGGAAAGTTTCTTGTAGAAGCTGGGATTTTAGCTAGGACTTGAAAGAAGTCAGGAGACATGAAGAGGGAGAGAATTCCAGGTAGGGGGCACAGCCAGTGAAAATTGAGAGGGCATTGGGAGATGACAAAAAAAACAGCACCTGCTAATGTCAGGCACTGAGATGACAAATCTTATCTCACCTGATCCTTACAACACTGCTATTATTCCCATTTTACAGATGAGGAAACTGAGGCAAAGAGGTTAAATGACTTGCCCAGGGTCACATAACTAGCAAGTATCTAGGCCAGATTTGCAGGTTTTCCTGACTCCAGTCCCAGTATTCTATTCACGGTGCTACCTAAGTGCTCTAAAGATGGAGTGTCTTATTCTAGGGACAGCAAGTCACTGGATCTTAGATTATGTGTAGTGGAATAAGACCTAAGAAGACTTGAAAGGTTAGAAGGGACCAAGTTATGAGGGGCTTTAAAAGCCAAAGGATTTTATATTTGATCCTGGAGGTAATAGGGAGCCACTGGAAGTGCCTATATAGGAGTGTGACAAGGCTTATCCTTTAGGGATATCAATTTGACAGCTGAGTGGAGGATGGAGATAGGAAAGGCTTGAGGCAGGGAGACCAATCAGGCAATTGCAATAGTCCAGGCCTGAGGTGATGAGGGTCTGTACCAGAGTGGTGGCAATAACAGATCAAAGAAGGGTGCACAGAGATATTACTAAGGTAAAATAGCCAGGATTTGGTAACTGATTAGAATAGGAGAGGAAAGGGTATGTGATATTACTAAACTACAGGTTCGACCATGTCACTTCCAAAGAAATTCCTCTTACCAACAGGATCAAATACAGAGTTCTGTTTGTCATTTATAGTCCTTTACAGTGTTACTGCAATCTACTTTTTCAGCTTATGAATTAATCCCTTTCACAAATTTTACATCCCAAACTTGGCTTCTTGACATTTCTCATCCATGACATTCCATCCCCCCTCCGTACTTTGGCAGAGGCTCTCTCCATCCCACCCCATCCCCCAACTCCCATTCCTGGAATGCCACCCTCGTTACCTCAAACTCTTGGTTGTCAAACCTCAGTTTGGTACCTCCTACATGATGCCTTTTCCCATCCCTTTTAAACTGGTGGTACTTTGGTGGTACAAATTACTTTGTATATATTTATATCTGTAAATTAGCTCCCCTGTTATAATGTAACCTCCTGGAGGGTAAAGTCTTTGAAACTTTCATTTCTGTAATTAATGTATCCTGAGTCTAGCTGTGATTGTATGACTACTCTCAGAACAAAAGTAAGGAGGCAAATGGGAAAGGGACTTATCACAAGGCAGTGAGGCCCTTGGCAAGATACTCATATTGAGCAGGCCAGAGTGTCTCAGGAGATTGCTAGATGCGATGGGATTTTCATTATTTCAATAATTTTCATCAATGTCTAACCATATATGCCAAGCTTATTCTGGGCATAGCTCTTTGGGTGGGTTATGTAAGCCAATTTTAGGTTATAATCTGTGTACTATTTTGAAAATACCTAAGATTTAGGATTTAGTTAAGATAGCTAAAGCTGCTTTTATCCTCAGGCCTTCCCTACCTACATCTTTTCCCCCAACAATAGTGTTTTGAGAGAGGCTAAGAAATTTTGTTAGCCTTTTCTATGTATAGTTTTATGTAATGATAAAGTATGGAGCAGTGAAAAGAAGGAAATATCAATGTGTTATGCCCTTGGTAAAACTGCAGAAAATGAAAGTTACCTTGAAAAATGTTATCTAATATTCTTCTGAAGATGGAGAATTTTACTGCTCACATTACCCCACCCCATAAGCCATTGTAGGCTGATATGGTCAATCCCATGAGCCTCTTGACTTGGGGGAGGTGGAGGAGTACCAATCACTCAAGTTTAAAAATCCTAGACTTCTGGACCAGGAATAAACTTTGGAACTCATTTAACTCAACCCCACTCACTTTGCAGATGAGAAAACTGAGGTCCAGAGATGTTTAAATGTTCAACCCAGTCGGTGACAGAGCTGGGACTAGAGCTGACTCCTAATCCCATACTTTTCTGACATTGGAACCTTAAAGCCTGGATAAGTGCTTACACCTAGCAGATGCCTACTAAATTACTTGATATTGGGGAAGAGAAGGACCAGGAAGGTCTTGGTCTTCAGAGGGGAGTGGAGGGAGGTGAAGGATGGTGGCACTTGGGTCTGGGGAGAAGGTGGTGGGAGTGTCTAGAGAGGAGTGGAATGTCAGAAGGAGGGTGGGGTAGATAGACTAGACTAGGCTTGTAATGGGTGAATCAGGAAGCAGGAACCAGAGAGTGAAAAAGGCAGTGGAGAGGGCAGGGTCAGGTCCTGGGGTCTCAGAGGAAGGGGCATCAAGGCAGAGATGTGTGTGTGTGGGGGGTCTCCAAAGCGGGGGTGGGCGGGCGAGTTGGGGAGAAAGGCATCAGGAGGAGACAAGGGGCTGAAAGGGGAAGAGAAGAGGAGGTCAGGACTTGGGGTTTCTGTCTCAGTGAGGGGCTTCACGACTGAGGGGTATTGGGGTCTTCAGAGGAGGGAAGGCTTCATCAGAGAGTGAGGGTTAGTCTGGAGAGAAGAAGGTAAGGAGGGAGGGGTCGGGATCTGTGAGGAAGGCTAGAAGTGTTTTGGGGGTTTTTTTTGGGGGGGGTCAGGACCCGGGTCTCAGGAGAAAGGAAGGATTGAGAAGGGATCGAAGTCCCATGGGGAGAGACGGGGAGTCTGGTCGAAATCTCCAGGCAGGGAAGGGTAGATGTTGGGGTCAAGGCTGAGGGCAGGGTCCGAGGGGCTCAGGACCCGGGGCTGTGGTCTCCGGAGAGGAGGTTTAGGCCTCAGGGGTCGCATTTTCCAAGGGGGGAGAGGAGAATGGGTTTTACAGCAGGGGAATGTTGGGGTTCAGAGCGAGGGGACCGAGGGGCTCAGGGCCTGGGGTCGCGGTCTCGGAAAAGAGGAGGGGGAGGAGAAAGAAGGAAGGCTTCAGGACTAGGGTGGGCAGAGAAGGAAGGACCGGTTCCCGGGGAAAGCGAGCGGCCAGCCTGACCGGGCACCCCGCCGTCCGTACCTGAATCCCGGCTTCCGAACATGCTCCTCCGAAAGACGTCCGGCCGGGAAACACGTCCTCCCCACGTGCTGGCCGGGGAAGCGCCGGCTCCCTCTCCAGCCCACGACCCCAATCAGAGCCGGAACTGTGTGTTCCGAAGGAGTAGTTTCTGTTGGCGAGAGGGGAGCGCGGACCGCAGAGCACCGGTAACGTGGTGGCGGCAAGGTGGCTGCATGGCTGGGTGAGCGCTAGCGCCTCTTCTTCCGCCCTTGGACGCCGAGGCACCCCGCAGCGAAGGACGCTTGGGGACAAGGGGCGAGGGGGTGGGAACGCCCTGGGATTCAGACCTTTGGGTTCCCACGTCCCAGGGCGTCCCTCTGAGCCGGAAGGAACCGGGGCCACTGTCGTCATCTTGGCGTTTAACCCTCTCATTTTATAGATGGGGAAACTGAGGCCCCGCTCAGAGGTCACACTCAGGGTATCTAATTCTTCAAATGTTTCTCTAATGGTTATGTTAGCAAATAAAGGCTGCTAGAGGCAGGTAGCTGGTGCTCTGGAGAGATCGCTGGCGTGGAGTTAGACCCTGAGTTCAAATGTGGCCTCAGTTACTTATTAGCAGTGAGCCTGGGTAAGTCACTTAACCTCGATCTGCCTCAGTTTCCTTATCTGTAAAACTGGGCAATTAGGTGGCGCAGTGGATAGAGTGAGTGCTTGGCCTGCAATTAGGAAGACCTGAGTTCAAATGTGGCTCAGATACTTACTAGCTGTGTGACCCTGGGCAAGTCACTTAACCTTGTTTTCATTCGTTTTCTTATCTATAAAGTGAGCTGGAGAAGGAGATAGCAAACCACTCCAATATCTTTGCCACGAAAACCCCCAAAGGGGTCACAAAGAGTCAGACGTGACTGAAAACGACTAAACAACAAAATTAGGAAGGATAGCTTCTACTTTCCAGGGTTGTCGTGAGGATAAAATGAAATAATTGTAAAGTGCTTTGCAACAATTTAATGCTTTGCTGGCGTTAAAATATCCATGTGTCCATCTCTATTTATCTAATTATATATTATTGTTTTATGTATTATATATCATTTTATATATCATACAATGTCATTTGTATAAATTATTGTATATAAAAATACACATTAGAAGAATATGCTATTATATATTAATAGAATATATAACAATGGTATAATGGCAATATAATTGCATGATAACATCATCATATCATTTACCTAGTGTCATTTATATAATAGCATACATTATTTATTACACACAATACATACAAGAATATATTAAAAGAATATATGATGATACATGACACATGATAATATAATACGTATGTATATATAAATCTATATCATAGCACTTTAAGGCTTGTAAAGCACTTTACAATTTGATATAATTGTTTATATATTATATTCATATGTAGTTATTGCAGCTCTTAGTAAATATTAAAAACTGGGTTTTTTTGGCTTTTTTTTTTTTTTTAAGCAAAAAATAGCCTCAGAGTGAGAATCAGCAACATTTCATTTGAGGTCTTTTGCTAACATTCACAAGTTTTGTCAGCAGAAAACACTTAACTAAATTGCGATTTCAAATTTACATTGATGATTCATGATTTCTGTAAATTGCGACAGCTGCTTGATAGACATAAAATTTCCTTAAAATTCACTTTTTTAGAGTAGGATTTAATGACTTCATAGGATTATAATGGAGGCACAATGTTATAGAGGATAGAAAGTCAGCTTTGCAGTCAAGAAGACGTGTCTCTGTCATACTTGCTGTTTGATTATAGGCAAATTATGTAAAAGAACTGGGTTAGACAGGGGGATTCAGGGGTAAGACCAGCAACACACAGTGAGAGACCTGCCTTGGTGAAAGGGGCTTCCTATATAATTAAATTACAGGTCTAGTAAAAAAAAAAAATTAAAACTTCCCGTGAACCAGGGTCTGAGGGAATGAATAAACAAATAAGTATTTATTAAGTGCTTACTATGTTCAAAGCACTGTGCTAAGTTGGGGATACAGACAGAAAAACAGAAGCAGTCCCTGCTTTCAAGGAGCTCTCATTCTAATGGCAGAGACAACACATATAGGAGGTTTCAGCTGCAAATCAGATGGAAAAATCCCATAGTCTTTAGGGTATAGCCCTAGGCAAATGGTAATTTCTCCTTTTAATGTCATTTTCATGGATAAAATGATATTTTTTTTTAGCTTTTATTTAGTACTTTATTTTCCCTAGTTACATGTAAAAACAATTTTTAATATTCATTTTTAAAACTTTGAGTTCTAAATTCTCTCCCTCCTTCCTACCCCCCATTGAGAGGCAAGCAATTAGATATAGGTTATGCATGTGTAGTTATGCAAAACAAAAATGATATCTCTTAATGATGTTGAACCATTTAACAGTGCCAAGGACTTGAGAGTCAAGAACTTTTCTTTTCCAGGTCTTCAGGGGTTGTGGCTGCTGAGGAATCAGGGGCTGTAGTGCCTAGCCATTGGTGGCTATTGGTCAGTGGTTGATAGGTATTGCTGGGCTAAGACCAGTCAGTCAACCCGCTTTCAAGCCTTCTTTTCTGCTTTTTTTTTTTTTTAAACATATCAAGCAAGCAAAAAGCTGTGACCAACTTATATGTAAAGGGATATCAGAAGAAAGCAAATAAGATGGAAGCACATTGGGTAGAATTTATGAGACAACGTGCACAAGAGTTGCAGAAGATAGATAGGCATGGATGGGTTGCAACCTGCAATCAGTAAAATGTAAATTCCTTGTGAGCAGAGATTGTTTAATTTTTTGGCATTTGTATTCACAGACCTGAGCACAGTGCCTGACACATAATGGGCACTCAATAAATGCATGTTGACTGATGGAAAAAATACCCCAAATCTTAAAAAAAAAATGTCCTTTAAACTTTTAAGAGTTAGATAACCCAGTGGCAGCTAGGTGGCGCAGTGGATAGAGCACTGGCCCTGAAGTCTTCAGCACCTGAGTTCACATGGGGCATCAGACACTTACTGTGTGACCCCCTCTGATTGCCTCTCAAAAATAAATAAACAAATAATGAAAATTAATCTGGAGCACAGTATTTTATTAAAAAGGTATTTATTTTGTTGAGGCAATCAGGGTTAAGTGACATGGTAGATAACTCATCAAAAAAATCTGTTATTTTTGTATCATTATTATTTCATTTAGACAGGCTACCACCAGAATGATACCTTACTCTTCTTGGTATCTCTATGTCATCTAGTGAAAGTCTCAGTACATTAGAGGTACTTAGTAACTATTTCTTGAATGAAGGAGTAATTTTCTGTTGATAACAGTCACTAGACTTGGAGTCAGAGGACCTGGGTTTGAGGCCTGCCCTGCCACTTAGTAACCTTGTGTTTTGGGACCAGTCTTATGTTTTCTTTAAGTCTCAGTTTCTTCATGTTTAAATTGAGATTATTATTGGTGCTTCTTCAAGGGGTTGTAGAGGAAAGTTCTTTGTAAATAGAAAAGCAAGGTATATAAATAAAGTCAGTAATCACAATGAACCTTGAAAATGTGATGTTAGTACCTGGAAATATTAAAAAAATATATATTAGTATTTAGAAAGTAGATTTTCTTTGTAAGGAAACTGAAAAATAGTAGATGTCTTCTCTCTTGTAAAAACAAGAGGTTCTCTGCTTGTTTCTTTTTATAAAACAGGTACCAGAAGTCAGCTTGTGTCTTCCTTCAGTGTCCAAGGTTTCACACTACTATAAGCAGGCACAAAGGCAAAACAGCTACAGAACATCTCTGGCTGATGAGGCACTTTAAGGACCCATTTGTCAAAGCTGCAAAAGTAGAAAATTACCGTTGCCGAAGTGCTTTCAAACTTTTGGAGATACATGAGAAGCACCAAATTTTTCATCCTGGGCTTCGTGTATTAGACTGTGGTGCTGCCCCTGGTGCATGGAGTCAAGTAGCTGTCCAGAAAGTCAACGCTGCAGGCACAGGTGAGTGTCTGTTTAATTGACATAGTTTGTTAAGGTTTCTTGGATGAAGGTGGTGATAGTCCCACTGTACTG
Source organism: Vombatus ursinus (assembly GCF_900497805.2). NCBI lineage: Eukaryota > Metazoa > Chordata > Mammalia > Diprotodontia > Vombatidae > Vombatus > Vombatus ursinus. Next base: position 51,240,009 of record NW_020954585.1, read on the forward strand.
TCCTGGTCAAACTACATCTGGAGTATTGTATTTATTATTGGGTAATACATTTTAGGAAGTATGTTGATAAACTGGAGAGTTTTCAGAAAAGAGCAACTATAATGAAGAACCTGAAATTCATGCCTTATGAGGATCATTTGAAGAAACTGGAGATATTTAGCTTTGGAAAAAATGAGACTTGTTGGAAGGGTGGCAGTGGTGGATATTGATAGCTGTCTCCAAATATCTGGAAGGCTGTTAAGGGACAAGAGATTAAACGTGTTTTGCTTGACTTCAGAGGAAGAACTAGGCACAATGGGTGTAAATTGCAAAGAGAGATTCAGGCTTGATTTAGGGAAAAATATCTCAACAATTACTACTTTCCAAAAGTGAAACAGGCTACTTTGGGAGGTAGTGGTTTCCCTCTTAATGGAGGTCTTCAGCCAAAGGCTGTGTGACCACTTATTGGATGCAGTATAGAGAATATTCTCGTTCAGGCCAAGGTTGGACTATATGACCTCTCTCTGAGGACCCTTCCAACCCCTAGGACCCATGATTATGATCCATTTGAATATATTTCTAATGTACATATACTCTAACCAACTGAATTAGGAGACCCAGTTTAAGTACAGGGAAATAACAGAGGTCAATGACTCCGGCTTAAATGAAGGTAGGGAAACTAGAGTATGCATATTCGTTGGTGCTGGGAAGGGTCATATGGATGGGAACAGAAAGGAATTTGCACATAAAATATTTTGTGAGATGAAGCAATTGAATTTGCAAGAAATCAAAGATTATCATTGTAATTTGTACTTGTAATACTTGAAGGGTCTGTGATTTCATTGTTATTTTCTCCACAATTCAAATTGTTACCTTTATTAGATAGTTTTAATGGATTCCTTTGACTGAATTTGTTGGCACATGAGATGGATTTATTGATCTAATTCAGAGCTATTTTAAATTAGTATATGCTTGATGTATTCAGCTTATCAAAAAGTTCACTTATAAAAAGTAAAAAGGAAAAGTATTTTGCCTTGATGATATTTGTTAATCATTTGTGTATTTTCTAGATCCCAACTCCCCTGTTGGTTTTGTCCTTGGGGTAGATCTCCTTCATATATTTCCACTGGAGGGAGCAATCTTCCTCTGTTCTACTGATGTAACTGACTCAGCGACCATCAAGAAAATTCAAGAGCAGCTTCCTGGCCAGAAAGCTGATGTGATTTTGAGTGATATGGCACCCAATGCAACTGGATTTCGGGAACTTGATCACCAAAAGCTCATAAACATGTGCCTATCTCTTCTGAACTTTACTTCAAGTATATTACATCCAGGAGGGACATTCCTCTGTAAATTTTGGGATGGAGGTCAACGACACCTCTTACAAAATAGGCTAGAAAAAGAATTCAAGAATGTGAGGACTATAAAACCTGTAGCTAGCAGGAAAGAATCATCAGAGACTTACTTTTTGGCAAAATTATACCGAGGAATCAAAACACCTTTGAAAGAGTAGAAGTTATACCTGTTTTTACCAATAGGGTTATTGAGGCCTATATTAATTAGAAGTTTGAATCAGACCTTGGACTACACTTGCTGTGTAAATATAATGTAACATGTAAATGAAATATAAGTACTAAACAAAGAATAGGGAAACATTTTATTCTGTTGGGTCATATACAGAATTTAGAGCTGGAAGGGCCATTAGAGATTATATAGCTCAACTTCCACTTCTCATTTTATAGATGGGAAAATTGAAGCCCAAGACGTTTAGTGACTTCTTCGAGGTAAGTAGGAGAGCCACAATTTGAACCCAGTCTTCTGACTTTCCCGTCTCTGCCGTTCCCATTCTTCCCCAACATTTATTTTTTTCTTTAACTGAAAAACAAAGCACCACTCTTCTTTTATATCTGAGTGTTTATGAATTCAGGCATGGAGGTGAGTCCCTGGTATTGAGGCCATCCTTTAATAAATATATGTTCTGCTTTATGTATCTGCATTCACGTAATGGCACTAAAATGTGATATTAAAGCAATTTCTAAAAAAGACAGTAATGCATCATTTCCCTAAGCTTATTCTAGAATTCTATATAAGTTTAATAAAAAGAATCTTGATGTTATTATTTTAAGGACTTTTCTCCATTAAAATTTTTAAAAAAATAAGCTATTTCCTCAAATCAATTTTATGATGATATGTTCATCCTTCATGAAGAACTTAGTAATGGGATGACTATATATTGGAACCTCAGAACATGGTGGTATCTCCTTTCCTCACAGACTTTAGACATAAGGCTTGGGCCAGGGGAAGACCTTTTGAAATCATTTTGCATTCTGTCAAACAGTTCCATGATGAGGGAATTTTGGATTTATGGATGTTAGTTTTATTAGTTTTTCAAGATCAGCCACTGTACTCTCTCAAGTCTCCAACCATACAGTTTTTAGATGGCTTCATCTCAATTCAAACACTTAGGTACCTGTTATGTGCAAGGTGTTGTACTAGATTCTGAAGATATAAAAATAGAAACTAAACAACGTCTACCCTCAGTGAGCTTAAATCCTACTTGGAGGGGATATGATTTAGCACTTGTGGAATTTTAGAGCTCATTACGTATGTAATCTCATTTGATCAATCAATCAACAAGCATTTAGTGTGTGCCTGGCACCCTGATATACACTGTGCATACAAATTCGAAGAATAAAACAGTAACTTCTCTCTAGGAGTTTACGATCTAGTGGGGGAGATAATGAGTATATGTATAAATATATTCAGAATAAATGTAAAGGTAATGAGTGGTAAAATGACTTGCCCATTAAGCTAGTGTCATTTGGGGTTTGAACCCTTGTATTCCTAATTCCAGGTCCACCGCTAGCCTACTTCTACCATATTGCAGAAAGAGCAATGAACTTGTAGCCAGAGGGTATGGGTTCAAATCCCAACCATGGCACTTAGTACCTGTATGAACCAAGTAAGGTAGCTCCTTGGGCCTCTGATAACCTCATCTGTACAATGAGACGATTGGACTGGAAGGCCCCTATGATCTCTTCCAGTTCCAAATATATGATCTTATGATTCTTTGTATAAAGTTAAGTATGGGCAGAGCTTCATAAAGATGAGATCATCTGGAGAACAACAGTAACAACTTTGGGATCAGGAAGGTGTTAAGTAAGAGGTTGTGGCCAAGCTGAGCTTTGAAGGGAGCTAAGGGTTTTGAGAGGCCGAAGTGATGGAAGTGTATTTTAAACATAGGGATAGTTAGCCTTCAGAAAGGCAGGTCAGATGAAATGTAGAATGTATGAAGTTGAGTAATAAGTCTGGAAAGGGAGATTAAAGGTAGCTTGTGGGAGATGTGAAATGCCACACTGAACAGTTTGTGTAATTTGTACCCTGGTGCCAGTAGGAGGTACTAATGATGAGTGACATGGTCAGGCCTGTCTGTTCCTTAGGAAGACTTTACAGTTATGTGGAGAATGTACTGAAGAAAAGAGAACCCAGAAGCATGGAGACTAATTAGGAAGCCAATCCTTCCTAGGCAAGAGGTGATGAAGACTTGAACCAAAGTGATAATCATGTGAATGCAGAGAAAGAGGTATATTCAAGAAATATGGAAGCAGAGTAGAGGACACTTGACAACCGACTGGATAAAGTGGGTGAGGGGGGAAGGAGGTGGCAAGGCTGACTGAGGTTGCCAACCCGGGTGACTGGAAGGATGTTGGAAAAAATCTGGAGGGGGGAGTGCTTATGGAAGAAATGAGTTCCATTTGGATGTGTTGGGTTTGAAAAACTGATGGGACAACCAAATGGAGCTGAACAGCAGACAGTGATGTTGGATTGGCATTCATTAGTGAAATAAAAGTCAGCTGCATAGATTTGGGAGTCGTGTGCCTTGAGATGATTACTGAATGAGGCACTGTACTCCAGGGGACGGTGCACTGGTTCTGGAGTTGGAGGAAGTAGTCTCAAATCCCACCTTCAATTTTACTTGTAAGACCTTAGGAAAGTCACTGAATCTCTCTGATGAGTTTCCTCATCTGTAAAATGAGGTGTTGGAATAGATGGCCCCTGAGTTTTCTTCCAGCTTTAAATCTGATCCTATGAACCCACCAGAGAGCAAAGGATAGGGTTGGGGGGAAGGGGAGGAGGGAATAAGGACTTACAAGTTATTACGTGCCAGGCACAAAACTAAGCAGTAATAACTTGGAAATTTCATCTCATTTAATCCTCACAATAACTGTGATGTAGGTGCTATTATTCCCATTTTACAACTGAGGAAATTGAGGCAAACAGAGGTCAAGTGCCTTGCTGATAGTCATGCACCTAGAAAGTATCTGGGGCCAAATTTGAACTCAGGTTTTTCCAACCAGGCCCAGTGGAGAATAAGCAAGAATTATGGTTTGTAAAAGTGTGAATGGTGATAGGCCAAGGGAGCAAAGGTTTCAGAGTACTATGCACAGTTGAACAGGTCAACTCCAGAGTTCAGACTTCGAAGGGGAAAAAGGGGCAGTCAGAGACGTGATAATAAAGATCAGTGAGTATGGATCAAGAATCAGTTTAGGAAGAGAGAAATGGAAGGACAGGAGATTATGATCAGAGAGAGAAGAGTTTATGATTATGGAGGTGGTGTAGGCCTGGGTGATGATGAAATCCAAGATGTGACTATCCCTGGGGGGGTTGGTAACCACGGAGGATGCAGGTCATAAGAGTTGAAGACGTTGATGAACTGAAGAGCTAGAATACTTGAGGGACCATCAACGTACATAATAGGCAGAGAAAGGCTGTGAGTCATCACTTTAATTCCTTAGTTCTCCTCCTACTGTCTGACCATTCCTTCCCAGTCTCCTTTGCTGCATCTTTATCCATGTGATGTCCACTAACTAGGTATCCTTCGAGACTCCGCCTGGGTCCCCTTCTCTTTTCTTTCTATACTTGACTTGGTGATATCAGCTGCCACAGCAGCTATCATGCCTAGGCAGATTATTCCTAGATATACATTCCAACCCTAGTCTTTCTCCCAGGTTCTAGTTCTGCATCACCAGTTGCTTATTGGACATTTCTATGGATGTCCTGAAGACCTTTCAAATTTAATATGTCCAAAATTCATTATTTTCTCCCAAAATTTTCTTCTCTTTAGGATGGCCCTGTTACTGTCAAGGGCAGCACCACTGTCTCAGTCAGCCAGGGTTGGATCCTCTGGGTCATTCTAGATTCTTCACTTTCCCTCAATCCACCATTTCTGATCAATTCCCAAATCTTGTAGTTTCTGCCTTCACAGTATCTTTCCATTCTCTTCATTCACACAATCTCTAATTATCTCTCAACATGACTAATGCAATAGCTTTCTAATTGGTCTCCTTGCTTTAAGTCTCTCCCCTCTTCAATCCATCTTCCACACAGCTGCCAAAATGATATTTCTAAAGCACAGGTCAGACCATGCCATCCTCCCCCTTCCCCCCAACCTACTTCAGAAACTCCCCATTGGATGTTGAATATAAAGTCTTTTGGCATGTAAAGCTCTTGAAACCTGGCACCCACTATCTCCCCAGCTTTCTTATGCACCAGAAACCTCTTCACCCTGAAAGCTCACTCCAGAACTGATTTCACATCTTGGAAGGGCGTTTCATCAGCCAAACTGAAATCTGTTAAAGACCTGAGCTTAAAAAGCCAAGGTCTCCCCCTGCATCCAGGGCCATCTCCAGTCATCCTGATCTATATCTTGCCACTGGACCCAGATGGCTTTAGAGGAGAAAGTGAGGCTGGTGACTTTGCACAGCCCTCCAATTCACTTGCATGTCATGGCATCATCACCTCCTTGATGTCATGGTCCTCTTCTAGAACGAAGGACAAACAACAACACATCTTGGATGTACCCTCCTCCTCCTTCTCTTCCTCCTCCACTGCACCTCCTCTGCCCCATTGGCTGGTTTCTCTGAGAACCTCCATTTTAAAGAAGCCCCTCAGGCCACTCACATCTTCATTCCTCTCCAGGCTGCATACCTGACTCTCCTCCCTGATTTTTTGCACATTGTCTCCCACACTTCTCTCAGGTACCTTCATTCCACCCTCTCCTTCCTTTTATTATCTTAATTGTTTGTCACCATTAGAATGTAAGGGCAGGGGCTGTCTTTCTGATATTCTCTGCACTTGGCACATACACAGTAAGCACTTAATAAATGCTTATTGATTTGACTTCTTACACATTCCTCTACTAAGATACAGTCATACTGGCCCACCGGCTGTTGCTTGAACATGACAATATATCTCCCATCTCTGTGTCTTTGCATTGGCTTTTCTTCCATTCCTGCAATGTTTCCCCTGGTCTCAGGTCTCAGAATCTCAGTGTAAAATCCTGAAATAAATTAGTCAATGGTTGAGGAATAAAGCATCTTTAATTGAGGTAACAGGGTAGCAAACCTACCACCTTGGTAGATGTCCCCCCAACAGACTCACAGTAAAATGTTCTTACACCTTTATGAGAAAAGGAGAGGAGGTAGTATGAGGTAGGAAGTCCTGGTCATGAGAGCCCAGTCACCCTTGGCAATCTGGGCAAAAAAAAACCATTTCATTCTGGCTGTTTTGCCCCCATGCCATGAATCTCAATGGAGGAGGGACAGGGGCATTAGGAGCTTAGATCCACCTTAAGCTAGGTTCCTTTACAAGGTAAAATCCCAGGGTGCAGGACTGAGGGTATGGTTCTTCTCAACTTAATGGAGAATGAATATCTTAACAATAGGAATGTAAGAACATTACTGACATTACTAGAATCATTTAAAGGAGTGGCAAGTAACATTACATTTTGTATGAACAATTTTCTGTCATTGATTCCAAGAAGATGAAGTCTTCTTAATGAATCACTAACTGATATGACAAATGCTTCATCAAGAGTTTTTAACTATGAGGCTTATGATGGGAAAAAATGTGAGTGGAAGAGAGAATGAGAGATTGACTGACACATTGGCATGAGCCATTGGGGGCAATCCCCTTTGGCAAGCAGACCTTACAGAAAAGAGGCACATGGGGAAGAAGAAAATAATAAAAGGTAAAATTGTCCATTTCATCAATCCATCACATCTTAAGGCTCAGACATTCTCATCTCATACAGCTGTATGGTTTCTGAAAACATCTCCTGATGCAGTCCTCTGGTGCTCTAGAGATCTCTCCTCTTAGATATCATCTTAGATATTTGCAGCAACTTCTAGCGAATTTGCTTCTCCATTACAATCTCTTATAAAAATAGACCTTAATACAATTTTAAGTTTACTTTGTCAATAACCAGGTCAGAAGTGAGAGCTAGCTCAAACCTAATAAGAACATCAAATTAGAAACTTCTATACCAGAGATTGTATCCTTATCTAAACCAAATATTTGGACTCTCCCAGCAACAGGCTGAAAGGAGAATCTAAAAAGAATCTATGAAGATCTGGCTTGTAGAATGAGCCCTTTTAGTTATGATATTGGCATCTGTCAATATAGTTATATAGGCTAAAGCTAAAATGTGTCTTTTAAATTGGCATAGATTCCACCATCATTTAATTTCTGTTGTTTATCTATTTCATTCTTCACCTCAAATTCAAATTCCAGAAAGGGAAGGAACTTCAGCTTATCACCTACATTTGCCTTGTGATGTAGTTTAGCAAATTGTTATGTTGCCATATTTAGGAAATTCGAATACAAAATTTAAAAAATCATAAAATTCTGAACCCAATTCTTATATTTGACATATATAATTATCGGATCTTATTTTGTTTTTGAAAACAAAATTTTCACCAAAAATAAATGAAACAAAATTGTATTTACTCTAGTTATTTACTTTTAGCTGCTCATTTCCGCCTCAGGAGGATGAGATTCTAGTAATGGACTAATAACATTTTTTTTATAAGAAGATGACCTCTAATACAAAAATGAATTCATTTAAAATTTGTCAAATTAACTTCAATTGTAACAAAAAGTTCTGAGATGGAATATTGTTGTTGTTTGTCCTTTATTCTCGAAGAGAATCAGTGACATAAGGAAAGTGATGTCTTGACCTGCAAGTGAATTGGATTTAAGTGAAACAGGGCTGTGCAAAGTCATCAGCCTCACTCTCTTCTCCAGAGCCATCTAGATCCAGTGGCAGAACATAGATCAGGATGACTGGAGATGCCCCTCTGGATGTAGTGGGAGACCTTGGCCTTTTTAAGCTAAGATCTTTCCCAGGTCTCAGTTTGTCTGGGGCAAAAACCATTCAATGATTAAGGCTAGGTAAGAAATGAGGCAAAAAAAAATTGCCTCTTTTACCTACTCAAAAAATAAATCAATCTGGGATGGAAAAATCCTCAAGGTTTCTGACCAGAACGGAATTGATTGCTATTTACACTCACTCTGAGCCAATAAAACCCAAACAATGACCAACTGAGGCTTGGGCTGGGGGCCATTATTGGCCAATCAGTGAGAACCAGAGTGATTTAGGCTTAAAGCATGGTCAAGTAGCTTCATTTGAATCCCAATGGGCTTTATCTAAGCTTGGTTTAACAGAGCTCTATTTCAAGAAATTTATATTCCTTTGGGTAGAGCATCCACATGTAAGTGTATGATTCCCCATGTGGAGGGACAAGGGAACAAGAGAGAGAGGAAGGAAGGAAGGAAGGGGCAGCATTGTCTAACTGGAATTGGCCAGTTGGGTCCTTAATGGGGAAGCTTTTAGTACTCACTGATTGTTGTTTGTACTTCTTCCTTGAAGAGGATCAATGATGTCAGGAAGGTGATATCTTGACTTGCAAGTGAATTGGATTTAAGTGAGGCAGGGCTGTGCAAAGTCATCATCCTCACTCTCTCCTCCAGAGCCATCTGGGTCCAGTGTCAGAACAAAAATCAGGATGACATGAGATGGAATATATAAATACACTGAATAATCAATTTCAAAACAGTACATGTCAAATAAGTTGTTTATAATAAAACATGTTTGTGCTTCAATACCCAATACTTAATTCCAAATTAAGTAATAAACACAAATAAAATTGCTTTTCCCATATAGATAATACAAGATATTCCATAAATTACTCTCCTCTAAGGAAATTGATTGCACCAAAATTCTTTTTCAAAACAGAACTGAAGAGGTTTCTGATTTAGTCTTAATAATTAATAGAATACAGGTCCCCAAAACTGTTGTATCAATACCCAATTATTCTTTTTTTTTTAACAGTTAATCAAAAAGAAGTTTATTTAGCCATAACATGGAAGGGTTATTAATCAAGGATACAGCATTGATTCAATTGGACGTAGCTTCCCTATCTCTGTATTTGCTATGGTGGTACCACTGGTCTCAAGTGAGGAACTATTGATTTCTTGTGGGCTGCATTTTGTACTGAAGCCTATATTTGAGCCTTAGACCTCTGGGTCAATTGTATCTCATGGATGGTTTCAGTACCTTTTAATGAAAAACAAGCCAACCCTGCTGGGAGTAATGCCTTAAGAAAAAGCTAGCCCAGCCTATGTGGCAAGAACACTAGTAGATATTACTCCTACCATAAGTGGCATTGGAGAATTTGTCAAATTGGGTGGGTGGAGTCAAGAGAAATCTAGCACCATCAAGAAGTAACTTTCTTTTTCTTCACCAAAGAAACTCCTTTCATCTATGTATAATTCACAGCCCCGGAAAAATTTCTTTAGGGCGCTGAAATACTGAGTGGCTTTCCCATGGTCATATAGATGGTATGTTGGAGGTAGTAAGACTCGAACCTGGTCTTCCTGACTCTAAGGCTGGCCATCTGTCCACTATACCATGCTGTTTCATTTGCTCTTCGCTTTAAGAGATGATGCATAAGTCAGTGATTTCCCAATTATCTTATGGATGTGCCACTCTATTTTTGTTTCTTGAAGATTATTATTCTTCTCTTTAAAAAAAGCATGTATTTTTCAGTAAAGTTAAAAACTTTATTTCCAAATATTCCTTAAGACTGCAAAATTAGGTTTGTAATCCTTAGCTTAATTTAATCTCCATCCTAAACACTAGTTAAAAGATGAGATCCTTATTTGTTTGCATAGTGAAGTTATGAAAATTAAATGTTTTAGACCAGAGATTCATTGTTTTTAATATGTAAAACCTCAGTACTTTAAAATGTCTCCTTTTTATTAGGAAATATTTGAGGGGCAATCCACCTGAAGACAAGGTAAGAAAACTATGAATTTTTTGTCCATAGGTCAAATACATAAAAATAACTAATGCATTTTTTTCTTTTCTAGTATATAAACTATAATGTTAGCAAATATGGCTGCCCTTTCAAAATTTCTGTGACAAAAACATTCCATCCTGTCCTTCATTTGTAAATAACATTCTAAAACATTTTCCAATTTATCTTGCATTTTTTCAAATAATGGAATTAAAAACATGACTAACTGACCACCATAGGTCAAAAATAGGTTTTTGTTTGTTTGTTTTCACTAAGAAAGTTCACTATAATACCCAATTATTCTTACATTATTTTGAAACATTTAATGACCTTATTATATATGTGTGTGTATATATATTTACATATATACATATATGTAATTAGTAACAGGTAGATGAGAAGGCCAAATATTCATCTACTTAATTGTTTAGGATATAAAAAGGATTAAAATTCTAGGCTAAAGAGCTCAAATCTCATACCTGTATCTTATTATAGTAACTCAGATGTGCTCTAGTATTAGCCTATAAAATAAACATTTAATATTTTGATCATACTGATCACTTACCATGATTATAGAAATTTGCTGTAATAGGAGAATTAGGGATATAGCTTTAGTAAGGGAATAATGCTTCCTTAACTTCATGTCAATCACAGGCAAGTGTCACATACGTAACTAATTGGATTGAGTCAGGCTTAAATGGTGGGATATTTTCCACTCAAGGGGAAATGTCAAATGAGGGAAATCAAGTCAGGAGAATACTACCTCAGTCCATGCTAAGAGTCATTCTCCCAGCTTTTCCCATGAGACCTCCACCTGCTGTTCATGGAAGTCAGCCTCCTAGGGTTAAATGGATCATTGGTCTAGTAGCATTTCTTGATGATCATACCTAGAGTCAGTCTCAGAATGATGTCAATCATAGTCCCATAAGGTCTTAAATAGCAAATTCCAATAATCATAGCTTTGGGTGGATTCAGTTATTAAGGGTCACATATCCTTCATAACAAATATTGACTTGTTTCAGTTTGAAAACAGGAAGAGATTCATCATTAAAAAAATCAAAACTTATCTTGCTCTGGTTAGAGATATTTGCTATTAGAGGAAGAAGCAGAAACATAAATATCAGACATCAACACTGGTCCTAAAGGCCTATGACTAAGGCTCAAAATGACTATAAGCGGACAAGTATATATAACCACATGGGCAGTATGGAAAAATGAATTAAGAGAGCCTACCCTTAACCTTTTCAAGGTCACCTTCCTAACCTTATTCCCAGAGACAGATAGATATTCATTGGCCTTAGATATCAGATGTCACTCTCATTGTGCTGCTGGCATTTTTTCTTGAGGAGGACATTTAGGGTTGGCCCAAGGACATAACAAACCTAAGAATGAAGCTCAAAAAGAATATTCAGGATTTTCAAAAAGATTTCACCTCAAAAAGCAGTCTCACTAATCATAGTGGGGTTGGGTACAATTGTTGTCAATCCTCTTAAGCTGTTGCAATAAATTGGCTAAATTTTATCAGGCCTTCTAAAAATCACATAAAAGATTTTTACTTACCATTCCTTTCTACTAATATTTATCTTTCTCAAAAATAGCTTAAAATTTACTCCAATGTAAAAAGATAATCATTGACTTTAATGAAGTAATATAGTTGGAAACCTCTAAACTGACTGATATCTCTTATTCAACTTTTAATGTTAAGATTAAGGTGATCAAAATGTAACTTTAGTATAGATCACTCCAGATATAACTTCATAATTCATAATAGTCTTATACTATAAATTCCTACTTACCATGTCTCTCTAGTCAAAAAGTGTTTGCAATGGGAGAGGACATTCAGTTTTCTAAGAGAATCAATGCCAAAATATGCCCAACTAAATTGGCCTTATCATAATAACCTCTAATAGCAATCAATAACCTTACAATTTTCATAATTGATAGCTAAATAATTTTAGATGAAACTTCCTCTTTACAATGGGCAAGTATTTCAGAATATTAACAGTTTGTAAGCATTTTTTCTTTTAACAATTAAGCTCATAATGTAGCTACATCCAAATTAGAAAGAAGTTGTAATCCTAAGAGTATATCTGCACAGTATCATAAACAAAATCATGGATTTGAAACATAAACCAAAAACCCATTCCTAGTCAAATTATCTCAATTCAGTTGAATGCATCTCTAAACTACTTTATACAAAAAAATCATTCTGAGCAAATTTAAGTAGAAAATACATAAAACTGATCTATGAACCTTCTTGTTCTAATTAGGTGTGATAGGTACTTTCCCTTCTGTAGCTTTTAGGTTTAGGTTTTATAGAATTTATATCATGTCACCAGGAGAGATGAAACTTATAATCATGTCAAAACATCTTATCAGAGAAAAACAACAAAGAAAAATTTTTTTCATTATTGCAATGCATATAAAATAAAATGCTTTTTACACTGAAAGTACAATATAACAATATCAAAATTACAAGAGAATCTATTTTTCTAACAATGTTGATGTTACCAAGTTTCACCATATAGACATGTATTTAATTGTATGTTAACAATACTAAAAGATACATATAAAGCTTTACCATTTTGAATTCACATCTGTGATTATTAGGTTAGTTTAAAGTGTGCTGGACTAAAATATTTTAAGATTGTACTTGGAGGACTGGTTTTTGGTCCAGAAAAAAAAGACCTAAGGAGTTTGAATTGATGCTGGCAGGGTGTGGTCCAATTTCCCCTCGAAGAAACCCATTGAGAGTCTTCACAGAAAGAGTTATTAAATCATTTTCAATTTGAACAATGCAAGAAAACATTTAGGGCCCTATACAATAGTCACAGATCACAACACTAACATTTTTACCATAACCAAAATTTACATAGTGTTAGGTTTATAATATAGGCTTCCTACAGATCATCCTGAAAGGTGGGTGGACATGACTGCCAGATGCTCATCTAACCTTACTTGTAGGAAACAAAAGCTGCAGAAAATTTTAGGATAGTGTAGTCCAATGGTTAGAAATTGGATAATAATGATAATGATAATGTTGATGGAATAACAATCCTAAATAAGAATCTTTTCCTTTGTAATTTCTAGTTCTCAACTAAAATTAGATCACTATACTTTAACCTGAGCATGGGGCTGTATTTTGAAGTCTTAAGATATTAACACCCTACTCAGTTGTCAATCTGCCACAAAAGCAAGCACTCAGCATTATTTTAAACTATTAGCAGGTCTAGTAAGATTTTCTTTCACAGATGAGGACTCTTTCTTTCATAGATGAGGACATTTTAAAGGGTTCCTTGCTATGCCAACTTCACAGAAAACAATTATTACTATCTCCTATATTTCTGAAGAATTTTTTATAATATATTTATATTAGTCTTTTAACAATTAAATCCATAACTCAAAAGAATGAAGAGTTCACTTTTCTAATAATATTTCTAATACAAAGAAGTTTCAAATTAATGTTAGGCATTATCTTCATACATACTTAATACATATCTTTATACATGCTGAGGTAACTTGGCTTAAAACCACACAGCTAACAAGTTTCCTGGTTCATATAGTATAATAAATTCTGATTAATCAAAAGCATCTTATTGGGAGAGACACATTTAGACTAGAATAAATTCAATTATACCTGTATCTGTTTTCCAAATGGTATAATACAGAATCTCAATTTGTAATTTCAATGAGTAGTATTTTATACAAGCCTATTTATTCCAATCATTTCATATTATGGATTTACTATTTCCAGCTAATCCACAGCCAAAGATTTAAAAAGTGATAGTAGGGCTATAAAACTGTGCAAACCCTTTGATCTAGCAATACCACTTCTAGGTCTGCATCCCAAAGGGATCATAAAAATGGGAAAAGCACCCACATGTGCAAAAATATTTATAGCAGCTCTTTTTGTGGTGGCCAAGAATTGGAAGCTGAGGGGATGCCCATCAAGTGGGGAATGGCTGAACAAGTTGTGGGTACATGAATGTAATGGAATATTATTGTTGCATAAGAAATGATGAGCAGGTGGACTTCAGAAAAACCTGGAAAGCCTTATGTGAACTGATGCTGAGTGAAATGAGCAGAACCTGGAAAACATTGTACACAGTAACAGTGACATTGTGTGATGACCAATTTTGATAGACTTAGCTCTTCTCAGCAATGCAAGGATCTAAGGCAATTCCAAAAGACTCATGATGGAAAATGCTATCCACATCCAGAGAAAGAACTATGGAGTCTGAATGCAGATTGAAGCATATTATTTTCTCTCTCTTTTTTTAAAATTTTGTTTTGTTTCTTCTTTCTCATGGTTCCACCCATTGGTTCTAATTCTTCTTTACAACATGACTAATGTGGAAATATATTTAATATGATTGTACAGGTATAGCCTATATCAGATTGCAAGCTGTCTTAGGGACAGGGGAAGGGAGAGTGAGGGAGAAAATTTAGAATTCAAAATCTTATAGAAGTGAATGTTGAACACTAAAAATTGATTAATAAAAAAGTGGTAGTAATCTTCCCCAGTTCTCACACTTAGGAACACCTTGCTTATCAAATTTCTCTAAATTCTCTATAACTTTGTCTATTGACTTTCAAATCAAGCTAGAAAATGTTCATTTTCAATATTTCTACTTAAACAGAGTCAAACTTCCTCATACCCTCTCAACATGCCTAGATCACCTGAAGCCAGCCCAAGGGCATGCAGAGTAACTGTCCAGAGGCAGGAGGGGATTGGAGGATGTGGGCTTGCAGCTGTCTGCCAGCTGTGTACAGAGTGTGTCCCCCGTTTGTACCCAAACCCTATCTACCTTCCATATTTTCTCTAAAGTCTTTATTTTTCTTTCCAAATTTTCCATACCCATTACTCAGACTACCCAACTTTCCTTTACATTTCAACACTATCTCAGACTGCACATACTGTTGTTAAACTGATGTCACTACAACCCTACTTTTCCAAGCTATAGAGTTAATTTCAACCCAGGGGATCCTTTCATTAGTTTGCCTATTACAATTATAACCTATTGCTTCATTAGCTATAATTCAGATGTTCTCTAGGAAATCAAAAGAGCTCCACTGTACTGCCTATTTTTAATCTCAGAAGGGTTTTTTTTTTTTTGCTTTTTGGTGAGGCAATTGAGGTTAAGTGACTTGCCCAGGGTCACACAAGTGTCTGAGAATCTGGAGGCCAGATTTGAACTCAGGCCCTCCTGACTCCAAGGCTGGAGCTCTATCCACTTGAGCCACCTAACTACTCCCTCAAAAGAAGTTTGTGGGACAAATCCTCTTTTATAGAGAAAATCATTAAGATGTTTTTAGTGATTACAAAAACTTTTAGGAGGCATGCAGTGGTTTATGTTCCTGTTGAAACACAAGATTGGGGTTGTGTCTACTCACAACCTTGTTAACAGATTAAAAAAGTGTTGCCCAAACAAAAATAGAGATCTATTATGTTACCTACAGGGATCAACTCACAGCAGTTTTCCAAATTAAATCATACTCTCTTCTCTTTTTTTCATACTTTTCACTTTTCAGAATCTAGAGAGTTTATATTTTGTAAATCATATGTCAAGAGAGTTGTAATTTTCAATTCCTATCAAAATTCACATACAAACAACTTTTACAACAGTAATACACATTTTAAACACAAATTGCTGAAATTCTAAAGTGATTGCATTTAAGGCCACTATAAAGAAACCTTGATCAAAATGTCTTAAAGGACAAAAACTTATTTTGCAGTTTTAAACACATTGGTCTGATTGGGGTGGGTGATTTGTAGGGAACAGAATACCATCAGAAAGCAGGGAATTCTAAAATCTGGCTAGGAGATCTTGTCCTTAAATAGTTCATGGGTGGATTTTAAGGATAATAAGGTAGCAAATTTAACCACTAGCTGGTGTTTCTCTGAGTTACAACAAAATTCATTTCCACACTCTGCTTCAGTTAGTTAGCACTTGTTAAATTTCCTCTAATTAACTTAACAATAAAAAGATACCTTTTCTTCTGCAATAGAAACACTTTTGAAATGCTTTCATATTTCAGGCAGGGACTGATTAACAAAATGGGTGCAAATGATCCGAGCATCTCTTGGAATACAGGTTCTTAGTCTCCAATATAATTTAGCACTTTTGTGTAGCCTAGTGTGAAAATTGAGGAAGATTCTCACCGTCTTTCTGTACTGTCTTCTGAAACTTACTCCAGTTTTCCAGGGGAGCTGCACAAATATCCAAACCCTCAAGTAAAAATCACCCAGTCTGCTGCAATCTGTTGTAATCATCAGGATTATTGGGGTCCTGTTGGGGATCTTGTAAAAGGCAAATTGGAGATTTCCCCCTTCTATCGAGACTAACCTATTAGCTGCCTCTATGACTGCCTGTCTTTTACTTGGGGAGAGAGCAAAGTCATCATTAAATCAGTTATGTATTTTCAATCATTAAAATGATCTATCACTGCTCCTGGATTCTCCTCAGACCCAGGGGCATTATTTCTCCAGGTGGAGAGAGCAGAGGGAGAAAAAGGTTTGTATCTCTAATAAAAATCACATTACCTTGGTTAGACAAAGGGAAGAAGTTTTTAGTAAATCTTTCAGTTTAAGTTAAATTTAGCCAAAGTGTCCTCCTGAGGGATGACATAGTTTAGGACTGATGGGAGGCTATCAATTAATCTCATTGGAAACTAAAATTAAAGATACTGGGGACAAAGTGGAGGAGGGCTTCATCTGGAGGTCTCCTTTCTTCTTAGCCATGAAATAATAAATCTGAATCTGTTATAAAAATTAGTAGGAGTCTCATATAATTTACATCAAAATTTCTAAATTCAAAATAGACACCATTTCAAAAGTTATTTCTAAATCAATTCTTACTTCACTTTAATTTGCAAAACTCATCAGTATATGCAATTCAAGTTTCTAACATTTCCTTACAAGCTTATTTTTCTCTTGTCAATCCAATCCTTTCATTTCCAAACTTGACCAGATCTTTTTGAAAGCTCAAAAGCATTCAGAGTGGTTGGCAAGGGTGTGCACGCTTACAATGACAAGAGGCTCTGAGAGCCACATAGGCACAGAGAAACACGCAAACAGAACGACAGGTTAATGGACAAACAGAAAACATTCATAGGAGTGTGATAGTGGCTTCAGGAAAAGGCTAGTTTGATTTTAAACATAGATAACATGACACAAAGAACACAGAGGTGCTTGAGTTTAAACCTTCAGAGTCACGTCTATGCTAAAATGATGTACTACAAAAACCAATTGAGATTAGATAACATATTTATAGTAGACTCAGCTAGCAATGCTGTTACTTCCTCCACTAGCATTCAGGAACATGTGAATAGAAAGCAAAGAAGGACGACAGCCAAGGTTGGGGCTTGGTAAGGCAAGAACATACACAGGGCACGTAGTTCCTGAATATCAGGGACTGGGTTTTTTATGGTTTTTTTTTTTTTGTTTGTTTGTTTGTTTTAACCTTTCTTTGCATCCCCAGCTTTCAGAAGAGTGCATAGTACGTATTTGAGAAGTGCTGGCTGGATATCAGCCCTCTCTGTATCTTATTGTTGTTCTGTGTTCCATGCCTTTAAAGTCAACTAATCAGCCAGTGTTTCTTAAGCACCTACTACGTTCCAGACACCATGGTAAGCACTTGAGAGACAAAGAAGGGCCAAAAAACCAAAAACCCTCAAAACACAACCCAATGCAAATTTGCGTGGAAGCTGAAAGCCTTTGCGAGAGTGCTAGAAATAAGTGAAATTCAGATTTTCTTGGAATGATGGGGGCAAAACCAAAACGAAACAAAAAGCCCTTGTGGACTAACATTTCTTGCACCGTCTGCAAAAAGCACACAGGTTTGTGCTGAGCCCTGCGTCAGATGGGGGCCGGGAAACTGAGCGAATCAAATTCTTAAGCACTTTGCGGAAAGGGACCTCTACCCTGTCTCCAGCAATTCGTTCAAGTTCCGCGCCATTGAGGGAGGAGCTTCGCGACGACACGCCTTCCTGTACAGAAATTTGTTCCTCGGAAGACGCCGTACGTAGGCATGTGTGTGAGGGAAAGGGCAGTAATTGGCACGCGGATCCCATAAAGCCGAGGCTCGTCTCGCGATAGGTGGACTCGGGAGGAGAGGAGGGAGATCTGAGCGGCGGAGCAGTGGCGGGCGGCCGGCACTCCGGCTCGGTGGGTGAGCGCCTTGGGCACAGCCCCGCGGGGGTGCGGCCGCTTGTGGGGGATGCTCCAGACTGGGCCTGGCCCGGGGAGCTTGAGCTAGCCGAGGGGTCACGTAGATGCGGAGGAAACAGTATAGTGCCTCCCTTCTCCGCCTTCCCGGCTGTGCAGGGGTCCCTGCACCCCAAAGCCTGGGCAGGGATTGGCACCGAGAGGTTCCCTCATTCCAAGCCTGGGCAGGGACTCGGTCCTCCCGGGGGTCCCCGCACCCCAAAGCCTGGGCAGGGGTTCGGTCCTCCCGGGGGTCCCCGCACCCCAAAGCCTGAGCAGGGACTCGGTCCTCCCGGGGTCCCCGCACCCCAAAGCCTGGGCAGGGACTCAGTCCTCCCGGGGGTCCCCGTATCTCTAAACCTGGGCAGGGACTCGGTCCTGCTGGCATCTCCAAGCCTGGGCAGGGACTTGGTCCTCCCGGGGGTCCCCGCACCCCAAAGCCTGGGCAGAGACTTGGTCCTCCAGGGGGTCCCCGCATCTCTAAACCTGGGCAGGGACTCGGTCCTGCTGGCACTTCCACGCGTGGGCAGGGGCTTGGTACTGCTGGCACCGAGGGGTCCCCACACCCTGAAGCCTGGGCAGGGGCTCGGTCCTGCTGGCACCGAGGGGTTCCTGCACCCCGAAGCCTGGGCAGGGGCTTGGTCCTGCTGGCACCGAGGTGTCCCCGCACCCCCAAGCCTGGGCAGAGGCTCGGGCCTTCCTGCACCTAAAGTTCTACCGGGTTTCCCCGCACCCCCAGGCCTGGGCAGGGACTCGGTCCTGCTGGCACGCAGTATT
Organism: Vombatus ursinus; assembly: GCF_900497805.2. Classification (NCBI taxonomy): domain Eukaryota; kingdom Metazoa; phylum Chordata; class Mammalia; order Diprotodontia; family Vombatidae; genus Vombatus; species Vombatus ursinus. Next base: position 51,259,110 of record NW_020954585.1, read on the forward strand.
CCTCCAGGGGTCCCCGCATCCTCAAGCCTGGCAGGGACTCCATGATCACGGACCTTGGGCACCATGAACCCTTCCTACCCTAGCTCTGGGTCGGGATCCTGCTCCCCCGATTGGTGTCAGACTATGTCTCCTCTCACTACAGTAGAGTAGTACTCAATGGTCAGCGTCTATACTGTCTGTTCCCTTTAGGCTTCGTGATTTAAGTGGTTAGAGCCGCCCGCCTGGAGCCGGGTCTGGTTTTGAATCTTGTCCCAGGCGCTCCTGAGCTGTTTGAGACTGAGAAACCTACTTAATGCCCCTGAACTGCAGTTTCCACAACTGTAGGGGATAATAGTAGCATCTACGTCAAAGAATTGTTGTGAGTTAGCAAAAGAGTAACTCCAGCTCATGCTTGGTACATAGCAGGTGCTTTTTACATGCTTGTGGAGCCACTGAATTATAAAAATCTTGGAGGCCTTTATACACATGATCAACTATTACAGCTAAGTAATCTGCTAAAAAGTTTTGCCTTTCCTTCTACCTCCACCTTAACCTTTGCTTGTATAAAGAAATGAGCAGTTGCCAGCTCTGTTGCTTTCATTTTATTGGGCCACCGGGCTCAAACTCAACCCTCTTTTCTATATCACTGTCTGAATCTTGGAAAGTCTCTTCTCCACAACATATGATATGAAAGTTCTTAACTTTTTTCTATGCAAGGAACCCTTTTAGCAGTCTGGTGAAGCCTATGAACCTCTTAAAATAATGCTTTTAAATACATAAAATACTTCATTAAACTAATTAGGAGTAGGACTACAAAGGAAACCACTTATATTGATGAGGATTCTCAAAATATATATGTGAAAAAACCAAGTTCAGGTACCCCAGTTTAAGAAGGCCTGATCTAATTGTTTCCTGGGCCACCAGCTTCCCTATTGCCCCCTCCTTTTTGGTCAGTTTCACGATGGGAGATTTCCTTTGGATCCCTTGAGTGGTGTAATTGATCAAAGAGGAACTGCTGAAACTGCTACTCCTTTTGTTGGATAGTACCAACCCTAAGTTATTAATGACTCACTTATATCTGGTTTCCTAAGGTTTACAAAGCATTTTCCCAACAAAAACCTTGAGAAGTATCTGGTTTAAGTATTGTTAGCCATTTTTGACAGATCGAAATAAAGTAGAAAGGACTTTTGAGGCCATCTAGTTCAGCCATTCCTGATAAAGAATTCCCTCTTAACCGGAAAGTACTCATCCTGCCTCTAATGGGGGAAACCCTTACCTGATGAGGTAGTCCCTTCTATATCTTCCAATTGTGAAGTTTTTCCTCACAGACTAACTTTACAGTTCTACAATTAATAACACCTGTAGTCTGAAGTCCCCCCACTTCTGGAGCCAAGCAGTGAATTCAGATTCTTTTTCCATATGACAATCCTTCAAATGTTTGAAGCCTGCTATCATCCTTCTTAAGTTCTTTTTTTCCAGATGGTTCCTTTAACTAGTACTTGTATTATTGTTTCTTCCTTCTATTGTCTTGCTTGTTCTCTTCTAAGTGTGTTCAAGTTTTTAGGTCCTTCCCAGAAGTTGGTAGCCAAAACTGAAAACTGTATTCTAGATGTGGTTTGATTGGGACATGGTACAATGGAACTGCTATCTCTCTTATTCTTAATGTAGCCTAGGATACTACATCATACAGCTGATTCTCTGAGCTTACAGTCCACTAAAGTCTACAAATTGTGTTCATGGTCATCTTTGTTTAGCTGTAGCTCATATTATACATATATATATATATATATATATATATATATTTTTTTTTTAGGCAGTTGGGGTAAAGTGACTTGCCCAGGGTCACACAGGTAGTAAGTGTCAAGTGTTTGATCTGAGGCCGGATTTGAGCTCAGGTCCTCCTGACTTCAGGGCCGGTGCTCTATCCACTGTGGCGCCTAGCTGCCCCTTCCCTTATATTTTTGAAGTTAATTTTTTTTTAACCCAAGTGTAAAATTTCATTTATTTCTGTTAAATTTAATTTTATTCAGTTTAGCCCATTATTTAAGCCTGAAAAGATCTTTTTGGATCTTGATTCTTTCATACAATCTATTAACCCTCTCTCCCACTTTCACATGATCTATAAATATGACCAGCCTGCTTGAAGTACAGTGGTGTAATGGAAAGAGTGCTTGGACTCTTTAAGTCAGTGGCAGCATCTCCCAGCTTTACTCCTTAGTAGTTCTGTGATCCTGGGTGAGGAGAGGAATCTCCAGACCTGTGTATTGGAGACCTGTCCCCAACTTTATACCAAACAGTTAATAATTGCTTTTTTAGTTCTGATTATTCAAGCAGTTCTGAATTCACCTCACCGTACTATTTTCCAACCCATATCTCCATTTCATCCATGTAGCATGAGAAAAGACTGTTAAATGCTTGGTTGAAATGTAACACTACTATATCTGAAGCATTCTTCTGATCATTAAGTTTGTTACTCAGTTGAAAAGGAAATTAAGATGTCTTTTTAAAAAATTTAGTATTTTATTTTTCCCCAGTTACATGTAAAAACGATTTTTAACATTCCTTTTTAAAACTTTGAGTTCTCAATTCTCTCCCTTCTGCCCTCTCTGTCTCCCCCATTGAGAAGGCAAGCAAAATTATACGTGTGTAGTCATGCAAAAAGTATCCATAGTAGTCATGTTGTGAAAGAAAACAGACAAGAAAAAAAACTCAAGAAAAATAAAGTAAAAAAAAAAGTATGCTTCAATCTGTATTCAGACACCATCAGTTCTGTCTTGACTGCCTTGTTACATTTGTTCTTAGTGTTAACTGCTTCCCTTTTTAAGTGCTAACAAACTATTCCTATGATTTAGTCTAGAATTTTTCCAGGATTAGCAGGTAGGCTTACTGGTGTTGAATATGTAGACTCTATACTCTTCTTATTTTCGGAATATCTTGACCATCCTTGCTCTTATCCAGTCTTGTGGCGTTTATCTTGTTCTCCAGAATCATTCAAAAATTATTCACTGTGGTTTAGCAGTCAGATGTGTCAGTTCTTTCAGTATCCTAGAATATAGTTTATCTTGGCCTGGGAACTTGAACATATTTAAGTCAGCTAGAGGCTTTCTGATAGTTTATTAATCAGCAAGCATTTAAGTGGTGATTGTGTGTCAGGCACTGTGCTAAGCATTGAACATACAAAGGCAAAAGTGGAAAAGTTCTTGCCTTTTAGGATCTCATATTCTAACAGGAAGACAACATGTGCATATGTAGAAATATACATTATATTAAAAAAAATGTTAGTTTTGGTATGGAGTGCACTATTTCTGTTCTAATCTTCTGAGTCCAAATAAGGAAACAGGCTTAGAGACATTGATTTGCCTTACGCTATATCTTTTTTTTTTAAATTTTTTTAATTTTTAATTTTTTAGTTTTAGGTAGTTGGGGTTAAGTGACTTGCCCAGGGTCACACAGCTAGTACGCGTCAAGTGTTTGGTCTGAGGCCGAATTTGAACTCCGGTCCTCCTGACTTCAGGGCCAGCGCTGTATCCACTGCGCCACCTAGCTGCCCCTTAGGCTATATCTTCTAGCTTGTATTTTATAAGCTGTCCTTTCGTTTCTTCTTCCTCTCTTCTGCATCTTATGTTTGTCCTGACTATAACTTCTGCTTATTATCTTCCCTTTGGTAGACTTGACCTCTGGTTAATCAAGTTCAAGGTCACATTGTTCTGTACCATGAAATCACTTGTCCTTAGCCTTATTATATTCTTGCCTTGCCAAGCACCCACCTTGGCTTATTTTTGCTGTCAGCCATTGCTTTTATTCACATGGTGCTGATGCTGGTGGAAGAAGTCACGCAGCATTGCCAACTGAGTCTACCACAAACTTATGTTATCCAATCTCAGTTGGTTCTTGCTAAGATGTGGCACACTAATTCACAAAGTCCTACAAATGTTGAAGACTATACCCATTCACACTCTAGAAGTATGGACAGACTAATTTTTAGTAGACTGGCCACTTGTTGATGAATTTTATGGCAACCAGTAAAACTGAAAAACAAAAAAAAAAACTCAGAGAAATACAAAATTTGACTAGCAGAATAGTGAGAAATGGGATAGAGAATGTGAAAAATCACAGTTTCTGGATAGTTTAGAAATGTTAATTTAGCTGTTAGCATTCGAAATGTGAGATCCTTGTCCAGGACCTGGTCTTAGCTTTACAGATTCATTCAAATATATTTGGAAGAGGAGCCTTAGAGGTCATCTTTGTTCAGCCTCATTGTATAGATGAGGAAATAGCATTCGAGTCTGAATTTGAACCTAGGTCCCTTAACCTTACTGTGCTATTTTTCCTTACCACCACATCCATCATAGAAGAAAAATGGAAAAGATGGCTCACAGGCTTTCTTTGGAGTGGCAACAAAAGAATTTGGCAAAGTTGGTTTTAATTTGTGGCCAATAGGAAAAGGAAACTTAATTTTATGGCGTGTTTTATTATTTTGTATTGTAGCGCTCATGGATAGCATTTGTAAAAATGCCATCAGCCTGTCAACAAACATTTAATAATCTATTGTGTGCCCAGGCACTGAGGATACAAAGACAAATGTAAAAGCAGTTCTTACTTTCATGGATTTCTTCCCTTCCTTCACTCTGTGATCCTGTCATTTTGGTGTCTTTGTTCTCACGTGGGGTCCAGAATCTCATCTCTGCCTTTGTGCTCTCTCCTATCCGTGTCTAGAATGTATTATCTTTTGACCTATGTCTCATAGGCAGCTTCACTTCCTTCAAGATGCAGCTCAAGCAATCCCTTCTGTTTGAAGGCTTTCCTGATCCTCACAATTGCTTGTGCCCTCCCTCCCTAACTACCTTGTGCTTAACTACTTTGTAATTATGTGTATTTGTTCTTTTTATTTACTTGTCTAACCCAGTGAGACAAAATGAACTTATGTAGATATTTACAAGATAGATATGAAGTGAGTTTGAAGGAAAGTCAGTAGTGGCTGAGGGGTCTCAGGAAGGCACAATCTCGAAGGTGGTGATTATATTGAAACTTGCAGGAAACTGTTTGGTGGTTGTCCTTAGTTCAAGAAGAGGACCACAATGACATCACTATGCTAGAGTCAAGTTTCCGTGTCCAACTGTGGGGCTGATCTGACCAATATGAGCTCAGAATGCTCTACCACAGGTCTGGCATAAATGGTCCTTGTGAACATTTGGGGTGGATTCTCTAAATCTGCACATCTTGTGTTTCTTTTGAGCTGTTTCAGTTCTGCTTTGCTCATAGAGGACAGCATCTTCCCTGATGTGGGAACACCATGCTGAGCCGTCCTGTGCCAGTGTCTCCCATGTCACACAATCAATTCAAGGTTTTTTTTTTGGCTAGGCAGTGGGGTTAAGTAACTTGTCCAGGGTCACCCAGCAAGTAAGTGTTATGTGTCTGAGGCCGGATTTGAACTCAGATCTTCCTGATTCTAGGGCTGGTGCACTATCCACTGTGCTACTAGCAGTCCCAATTCCAAAGTTCTTAAGAAAGACCTTGAGAGTGTCCTTGTATCACTTCTTCTGACCACCATATGAACACTTGCCCTCTGTGAGTTCTCCATAAAATGGTCTTTTAGGCAAGCGTACATTTTGCATTTAAACAACGTGACCAGCCCATTGGAGTTGCATTCTCTGAAGCAGAGTTTGAATGCCTGGCAGTTCAATTAGAGAAAGGACCTCAGTGCCTGGTATCATATCCTGCCAGGTGATCTTCAGAATCTTGCTAAGACAATTCAAATGGAAGCGATTCAGTTTCCTGGCATGGCGCTGGTCTGCTGTCCAGGTTTCGTAGGCATATAATGAGGTCAGCACAATGTCTCTGTAGACCTTCAGTTTGGTAGTCAGTCCAATACCTCTTTTCTCCCATACTTTCCTCCAGAGCCTCCCAAACACTAAGCTCACTGTGGCAATGCGTGCATCAACCTCATTATCAATGTGTACACCCTTGGAAAGTATACCATCAACGTAAGTGAACTTATCCACAGCATTCAAAACTTCTCCATTTGCTGTAACCAGCGGTTCCACGTATGGATGGTAATTGTGAGAGAGGTGAGGAGGGAGTACATTGCAGGCCTGGGGGACAGCCAGTGTAAAAGCAGGAGATTGAGTGCCATATATTGAGGAATAGCAACAAGGCCAGATTCCCTGGAATATAATATGTGTGTGAGTTTGTTCAGATTTTTTTAGTCATGTCTGACTCTTCATGACTCCATGTTGGTTTTCTTGGCAAAGATACTGAAGTGGTTTGCCATTTCCTTCTCCAGCTCATTTTACAGATGAGGAAACTGAGGCAAACAGGGTGAAGTAACTTGCCTAGGGTCACACAGGTAGTGAATGTCTGAGGCCAGATTTGAACTTATGAAGATGAGTCTTCCTGACTCCAGGCCTGGTTCTCTGTGCTCTGTGGTGACACCTAGCCGCCACTGTATCACTGAGCTGCCCGATATATGTAGATGAGGATAATGTCCAGTGAAAGTCAGTTGAGGCCAGGTTACAAAGAGCTTTAAATGCCAAGCAGAGTAGCTTATATTTATTCCTGAAGGTAATAAAAAGCCACTGGATTTCATAGTATAGGGGAGTGACATGATTAAATTTGCACTTTAGAAAAATCAGTTTGGCAGCTGGGTAGAGGATGGATTGAAGTAGGTAGAGGCACCATGAAAATAATTGCAGCCTATGTACCACCCTCTGTTTTAGAGGAGGAAAAGGTGGAGAAATTCTATGAAGAACTGGTCAAGACTGCAAATTAAATCAACATACTTTAGTATCAGCGAGGACAGTGAAAAAATTAAAGAGGCCAAAAAGGCTTGCAAACTCTACATAAGCCTCATGACTGTATATCTTAAATACCAATAGGACATTTAAAACTGGATCCTCTGAAACCATCTGAGATTTGACATATCTAAACCAGAATTTAATCTCTTTCTCTCCCTTCTTCGAGCAGCTTCTTTATTTCTGTCAAAGTTATGAGTGTTATTCTAGTTTCCCAGGTTTGGAATTTCACAGTCATTCTTGACTCTTTACCCCATATATCCAGTTGTTTGCAAAATCTTGCTGTTTCTACCTTGGTATAACATCTCTTGCATCCAAACCCTTCTCCTTATTCACAGAGCTAACACCTTAGTCCATGGCCTCATCCATTCTCACCAAGATTATTGCAACAGCCTCCCAAGTGATTTCCCTGCTTTAAATCAGTTTTCCTTAGGCACAGATTTCACTGTCAGTCTCCTGTTGAATAAATTCCCTAGGAAGCCTCTAGGAAAAATATAAATTCCTCCATTTAGCTTTTAAAACCTTTCACAACTTGGTCCCCACCTATTTTTCCCGCCTCATTGTATATTACTTACCTCTTTCATTCTATGATACTACTGAACTGGTGTCTCTGTTCTTGAGTGGTGTGGAATTTCATCTCTGCCTTTGTACTACCTTTTCCCCATGCCTAGAATGTAATGTCCTTTCACATATGTGTCATAGACAACTTTTCTTCCTTCAAGATACAGCTCAAGCAGCCTCTTTTGTGTGAAGCCTTTCCTGATCCTCACAATTGCTTGGGCCTTCCTCACTAACAACCTTGTATTTAACTGCTTTGTAATTATTTGTTTTTTATTCTGTATTGATGCAACTCAAGTGCCATCTTCTAAGTGAAGCCTTTCCTTATACTCCCAATAACTTGTGTTCTCCTTCCCAAACTACCTTGTGTCTAATTATTTTGTATTTGTTTGTATTCTCTTTATGTTTATTCTTTATGTAATTATATATGTGTATATATACATATATATTTGTTGTCCTTACAGTGGAATGTAAGCTTGAGAGTATGGATTATTTATTTATGTATAAATTTATTTATGTATAAACACAATACTTAGCACAATGTGTAGCATATAGTAGGCACTTAATAAATAATAAATGGTGATTGATTGAGAAAAGAATTTGGAGGCATTGGACATAATGTGCACCAAATGATGTTAGTAAAATGGAATTGGCTATGTTTTAATAGATATCAAGTGACTACTAATGTGAGAGTCCATTTTAAATTTTCCCAGTGCAGATCAGCCGTTTCTCTGCAGTGGGGAGTTGTACCCTTACATGTGGGTGCTCAGTCTAAAGGAATATAATTTTTTGGTCACTTATATTTTGTAAGATATCTTGGGGTTTAGGGCTAGATTAAAAAAATTCCTATTTGATTTTTTTTTTCAAAAAACTGGAACAATTAGCTCTTTGTCTTGCTCCGTTTTCATTTATGATTTCTTGAAATATAGCTCTGGAATAACAGGCTTTTAAAAAGAGCTTTGTGTCGGGCAGTTAGGTAGCACAGTGGATAGAGCTCCGGCCTTGGAGTCAGGAGGACCTAAGTTCAAATGTGGCCTCAGACACTTGATACTTACTAGCTGTGTGACTCTGGGCAAGTCACTTAACCCCATTGCCTAGCCAAAAAGCAAAAAAGAAAAAAAAAGAGAATTGTGTTTCAAATGGAGTTAGCTGTCTATACCTTTAAACCCAAATCACTGTGGCTTTCATTGAATGGCCAATAATAGTTTCCAACCTAAGTCTCTCCTGCACATTGTTTTGGTTTTGATAACTCAGAGTGAGTGTAAATAGCAATTGTTTTCTGGCCAGAAATTCTGAGGGTCTTCACTTCCCAAACTAATTCTTTTGCTATGGCAGACTAGGCCATCTTTTGTCTCAATTCTTACTTAGACTTTAATCATTAAATGGGCATTGCCTCAGACAGACTGAGACCTGGGAAAGACCTTAGATTAAAAAGGCCAAAGTCACCCACTGTGTCTTTGGTCAATCATCTTGATTTTTGTCTTGCCACTAGACTCCTATGACTCTGAAGGAGAGAGTGAGTCTGATGACTTTGCACAGCTCTGCCTCACTTAAATCAAATTCATGTGCAAGTGAAAACATAACCCTTTTGATGTAATTGGTCCTCTTTGAGAATGAAGGATGGACAATGTGACCATTAAAAAGGTTCGAGAGACATAGTTTCTGGGTAATTTAATACTTTTCTTAATAATGCCAGCATTTTAATAAAAGGATGATCATTTGACTCTGTCTTAGACCAAAGACCATCTTGTCTGGCAGGCTTAAGGAAGGCTTAAATGCCGTTTTGGAAGAGGAGTGTTTTTGAGGGTGGCAGTCCACTCTGATTGGCTAACAATTTCTGAGAGAATGAATATTACAATGAAGGACTGGACCTGAACTTTGATCAAGTCATTCACCTCTCAACCCCAGTCTTCAGCAGTCTATTCTAAGAATTTATCTAAGAATTTATCACACAATTTATTACACCTGGGTGGGGTCTGAACAAGAAAGTTAGTCTAGTCTCATTATTAGCAATGTCCTTCAACAGATTGAAATTTTAAAATCAGAACTTTAGGAAAAGGGGGAAACTCTGTATCTCCCCAAATTAATGGTTATTAATAATCATTCCCCTCAACAACAGCAGCTGACCAATCAATTTATTAGATTAAAGATCAATATTAAAGCCAAATTAGAAGAAAGATTATAGAAATAAGGTAGGGAATGCAATTGTGGTAACTCCACCCTGAGTTACTTAAACAAATGGGAACAAGCACACAGCCTTGTTTCACTCCATGGGAGTGCTTTTTAGTATGATGTTTTCAGTCATGTTGTCAAATGCTTTTAATGAGGATGAACATGGTATCAAGGTCAGCTACCACACTGATGATAAATTCTTCAACTTGAAAAGGCTACAAGCCAAGACCAGAGTGGAGGGAGTGTTGGTGCATGATTTTCTGTTTGCAGATGATTGTGCACTCAATGCAGCCTCTGGAACTGAGATGCAACAAAGTATGGATCAATTCTCTGCTGCTTGCGCTAATTTTGGCCTAACAGTTAACACCAAGAAAATACAGGTGCTACATAAGCCACCATCACACCATCCATGTGTGGAATCATTGGTTACAGCAAATAGAGAGGTTTTGAATGCTGTGGATAAGTTCACTTACGCTGGTGGTATACTTTCCAGGATGTACACATTGATAATGAGGTTGATGCACGCATTGCCACAATGAGCTTAGTGTTTGGGAGGCTCTGGAGGAAAGTATGGGAGAAAAGAGGTATTGGACTGACTACCAAACTGAAGGTCTACAGAGACATTGTGCTGACCTCATTATATGCCTATGAAACCTGGACAGCAGACCAGCGCCATGCCAGGAAACTGAATCGCTTCCATTTGAATTGTCTTAGCAAGATTCTGAAGATCACCTGGCAGGATATGATACCAGGCACTGAGGTCCTTTCTCTAATTGAACTGCCAGGCATTCAAACTCTGCTTCAGAGAATGCAACTCCAATGGGCTGGTCACGTTGTTTAAATGCAAAATGTACGCTTGCCTAAAAGACCATTTTATGGAGAACTCACACAGGGCAAGTGTTCACATGGTGGTCAGAAGAAGCGATACAAGGACACTCTCCAGGTCTGCCTTAAGAACTTTGGAATTGATTGTGTGACATGGGAGACACTGGCACAGGATTGCTCAGCATGGTGTCCCCACATCAGGGAAGGTGCTGTTTTCTATAAGCAAAGCAGAATTGAAGTAGCTCAAAAGAAACACAAGATGTGCAGATTTAGAGAATCCACCCCAATTGTTCACAAGGACTATTTGTGCCAGACCTGTGGCAGAGCATTCTGAGCTCATCTTGGTCTGCTCAGCCACAGTTGGACGCGTTGTAACTTGACTCTAGCATAATGATGTCATTTTGGTCCTCTTCGAGAATGAAGGACAACAGGCAACCAACTTAAAAAACAATAGTCAATGCAACAGAATGGGAAATGGATGGAAGAGACTTTGAGAGACCTCTCCATTTCCCAAAGATGAACAAATATAAATCAGTTGCAATAATGAGGATCCTAAAAGATCCCAGCACTTAACCTTGGATAGCAAACATTTTAATCTCCTTGCCAAGCAGAAACATATGACAGCCAAAGACAATACAATTTTAGAATATAAAGTCTTTGAAAATCATTTCTATGGATTTTATGAATTGCCATTTTTTGGTTTTATATCAGATATAATTTTGAATAGCTCCCCCTGTCACTTCCCCTACCCAGGAGTTCTTCTCTTACAATAAAAATTTTAAAAGGAGGGAAAAAAGATAAGGGTTTAACAGAACCAGCCAAAATATTTACCTGTCTGCCAGTGTATGCCCTGTTTTACATCCGTGGTCACCCACATCTTCAGTGAAGGAACAGAGCTGCATTTCTTTACCTCTTGGTCATTATAATTACATAGAATTATAACCTTATTTGTAATATCTAATGTAACATAACTGTTAGAGGAGAAAGTATAATTCTCTTGCGGAATAAACCAGGCAAGCATTTGGTATGGCTTCTGAGAAAAAAGGGGTTGAAAAAGTTTATAGTATTCTTACAAAGCTTGTGTATGTAACAGTACACATATCATTGAGAATGAAGCTGAGAAATAGTATATTCAGACTCAGCCAGTAATTTTTCCAAAAACAAAGCTGGGTAGAGGTGGTGAAAAGGGAGATTTATTTCATTAATAATAATTTTATTTATTAATTTTATTAATTATTGTTTCTCATCTGAGTTAATCTTTTAATATCTGTTGACAAACAGTGATTAAAAAAGGGGAGAATAAAGGATTTGTATGAAGTGTCAGCCAGAAAGCATGAAATCACATTAGGGTAATTTAATTGTGCTCTAAACTAAATCACTCTTTCATGTGCCCCCAAGAGGCATGCATGCAACCATGATATGAATTCCATTCCTTTCTCTCATTGGGTTTCTTTCTTTGATCAGTTTCCTTCTTATTAAAGAGCCTGGATCATAGGAATGTTGTGAAGAATGCTGGAGTAATTTGTGAAGAACATTGGAATATTGGAATATTTTGAAGTTGTCTAAAGGCACTGCATATTCATTCCATTGCCATGTAGATGTTGTCGTGTTTATGAAGGATGTCCTTTACTTTTCTTTTATCTTTTTGTAGGAGAGAAAGTAACCATGGAAAATCTTGAGGAGGAAAATACTGCTGTACTTTCTTGCCTGAGGACTTTGGAAAACTTTCTTTCAAAACCAGATGTGGAGGAAGGATCCAACCTGAATGTGCAGTACCAGCAGAGCATGCAAGTGAGTATATTTGGGAATTGTGGAACTATGTAGTTGAAGAATTCAACTGTACTTCAGGGTCAGCCCTACTAAAGTGGGGCCTACATAGTCAAGAGAGTTGTAGGAACCTTGTGTCAATCCTATGGAGACCCTGCTTCAACTCTGTGGCAGTACTAATTAGAGGGTGTGGGGGCCATGTTCAGAAAGGGAAGGAAGTAATGTAGTCCTAACTGCTTCATGTGTTTTTTTAATTTTCTTTTCTTCAATTAACAAAGTCTGTTTTCTCTTCCTCCTTTTCCCTTTCTATCAGTTGAAAACAAAACAAAACAAAAAACCCTTGTAACTGATAGGAAGAATCAAGCAAAACAAATTCTTGCATTGGACTTGTCTAAAAAAATACCTTCAAAAATTTGCACCCTGGGTTTTATCACCTCTGTTAGGAGGTGGGTAGCATGCTTTATCACTAATCCTCTGGAATCATAGTAGGTCATTGTATTACTCAAAGTCTTTTAAAGTAACTTGTCTTTACACTGTTGTTGTTAATGTATAAATTGTTCTGACACTCCTTACTTCACTCTGTATCAGTTTATTCAAGACTTCCTAGGTTTCTCTGAAACCACTCCTTGCATTATTTCTTATAACAATAGTTATACAGTTAGGTGCTATAGTTTGTTCAGCCATTTCCCGTACTGGAACGCCCTTAGTTTCCAGTTCTTTGCCACCATAAAAAGAGCTACTGTAAATATTTATCTACATATGGGTGCTTTTCCTCTTTCCTTGATCTCTTTGGAATATAGGCCTTGTAGTGGCATTACTAGGTCAAAGCATATACACAGTTTGTTAACTTTTGGGTATTGTTCCAAATTGCTTTCTAGAATGGCTGGATCAATTCATATCTCTACTAACAGTGCATTAATAGCTGTTTTCCTGAAACCCCTCCAACATTTCTAATTTTCCTTTTTTATCAGCTTTGACAATCTGATTGGTATGAAGTAGAACCCCAGAGTTACTTAGTGATTTGGATAATTTTTTCATATGGGTTGGATTTCTTCCCTTGAAAACTGCTTATTTACGTTCTTTGACCATTTATCATTTGGGGAATGACTCCTTTTCTTATAAATTTGAAATTAGTTCCTTCTATATCTGAGATATGTTCTATATATGAGAACCTGGGAACTGGGAATTTGCTGCAAAGATTTTTTTCCCCAGTTAGCTACTTCCATTCTAATTTCAGCTACATTGGTTGTATTAATATGAAACCTTTTCAATTTTATGTAATCAAAATTGTGCATTTTATCTTATGTGATCTTTTCTGTTTTGTTTAGTTATGAGCTGTTTATTCATTACTGTAACAGCCTCCTAGTACTAGTACTAGGTGCCAGGCGCTGTACTAACTGCAGGCATATAAGGAAAGACAAAAGGAGCTCACAATCTAATGGGGAAGATAATAATACAAATAACTGTGTACATGCAAGCTATACACAAGATAATTAGGAAATAATCAATAAAGGGAAGACACTAGAAGCTGGGATTTTATCTGGGACTTGGAGGAGGCCAGGGAAGCCAGGAGGTGGAGATGAGGAGGGGAAGCATTCCAAGCATGGAGGACAGCCAGAGAAAATGCCTGGAATTGGGAGATGGAGTGTCTTGTGCCATCTTGCATACCACCTCTAGACTGATTGAAAACAAAACAAAACAAAACAAAACACCAAAGCATCATGTCACAGGAACTTCTCTTCAGAAATGCCAGTACCTACAGAATAAGTTCATACTCATGAGCCTGTTATTTAGGACTCCACTTTGCTTAGACAATCATCCCTTTCCAACAGGGACCTTTCCCTTTAGCCAGGGTAATGGTCTCACAGTCCCTAGAACGTCCTATGCAGGCTGAGTTTCCTTAAGTTGTGTTAACCACTTCTCCCATTCCTGACCAGCAGCTGCTTGAGCCCTTCAGTGATGGTGAGGTCACTGACTTACAAGTCAGCATGCTTTATTGTCATATAGCTCTATTATTAGAAAGCTTTTCCTCATAAATATCCAAGCGTGGCGTCCCTGTAGCTCTTACCGTTTGGTCCTCGTTCTACCCTCCAGAGCTACATAAAATGAATCATATTTCCTCTTGTGCATGACAGCACTTGAGATATTTGATGGAAGCTATCATGCAGATCTGTTTTTCTCTCCTGCCCTCTATCTTTTCTCTAGGCTGGCCATCTTCAGGCTTTCATCTCTTCTGTCATATGATGTGAAATGATTTTGAGTCCCCTCATCATCCTAGTGGTCTTTCTCTGGCCAAACAGAGCAGGTCTAATCCCTCTTTCACAAGCAGCCCTGCAAATACTTGAAAACATTTATCATATCCCCCTAATTCTTCTTTTCTCCCGGTTAAACATGCCTGTTATTTTGTCTAGTTCTACAATGTTTTTGTAAAATTTTTCTCTGTCATCCTCTGAAAGATAATCTACATTCACATCGTTACAGCTGGGGGTGTCCTTAAAGGTTATTTGACCCAGTTCAGACTTTACAGATAAAGAAATAAATTCAGAAAGATGAAGTGTCTTGCTGAGGTCACATAGGTAGTAATTCGCAGTGCCAGGATTCAAAACCAGGCCCTTTGATGCTAAGTAAGGTGCTTTATCCTCTAGCCCATGCTGCCCTTCTGAAGGGTTCCATTCTGAGTCATCTGAACCCTAGCACCTTATGTGCTTAGATTGAACCACAGTGAGAAGGGGGGGGATGGTAGGGGATGAAAAATACTTTTTTCATGAATAAAGTGAGTTATTCTCTCTCCCCTGCAGGTGTCTTCTACCCTCAAGGTCTGTACAGTGAGCTTCATTCTAGTCTTTTTGCTTTTGGTTATAGGAAGCACTGCTGGATTAAATGATGTGTCTGGTGAAGTATTTCTGTTCAGGAAGACTTGAATTCAAATCCTGCCTGGGACACTAACTACCTGTGTGACTTTGAACAAGTCACTTCTGTTAGTCTCAGTTTATTCACCTTTAAACTGGAGATAATAATAGCATTTACCTCCCAGGGTTCCTGTGAAGATAAAATGAAATATTATGTGTAAGGCAATTTGCCTTAAACTTAAAAAACTATTATAAGGAAAACAGCTATGAGAATACTTCACTTCTCCCAGGAGAAACATGAGAGTTGTCCTGTTTAGCTCCAACTTCTTTTTCTCCTCCTTTCATTTTTTGTTTTTGTTTTTTTAATATTTTTTCCCCAGTTATATGTAAAGATAACTTTTAGCATTCATTTTTATAAAATTTTGAGTTCCAAATTTTTCTCCCTTACTCCCTTCCCTTCTTCCTAAGATTGTAAGCAATTTGATATAGGTTATATATGTGCAATCATGTAAAACATATTTCCATATTAGTCACAGTTTTAGAAGAAGAAACAGACCGAAAGGAAAAAAACCCCCCAAAAATAAAGTAATTGAACAAAGTATGCTTCAATCTGCATTTAGAGTCCATCAGTTCTTTGTCTAGATGTGGATAGCATTTTCATGTTAAACATAGTTCCACATTAGTCATGTTGTGAAAGAATAAACAGAGCAAAAGGGGGAAACATAAAAAAGTGAAAATAGTATGCTTTGATCTGCATTCAGACTCCATCAGTTCTTTCTCTGTATGTAGATAGCCTTTTCCATCATGAGTCTTTTCTAATTTTCTTAGATCATGTTGTCTTGGATCATGTTGCTGATTCGTGTCATTCATAGTTGATCATCACACAATGTTGCTGT
Source organism: Vombatus ursinus (assembly GCF_900497805.2). NCBI lineage: Eukaryota > Metazoa > Chordata > Mammalia > Diprotodontia > Vombatidae > Vombatus > Vombatus ursinus. Next base: position 51,274,947 of record NW_020954585.1, read on the forward strand.
TATTGTGTACAGTGTTTTCCTAGTTTTGCTCATTTCACTTTGCATTTGTTCATGCAAGTCTTTCCAGATTTTCTGAAATCTGTCTACTCATCATTTCTTATTGCACAGTAGAATAGTATTCCTTTACATTCATGTACCTCAACTTGTTCAGCCATTCCTCAGTTGATGGGCATTCCCTCAATTTCCGATTTTTTGTCACCACAAAAAGAGCTGCTATAAATATTTTTGCATATATGGGTCCTTTTTCCATTTTAATGATCTCTGGGATACAGACCTGGTAGTGGTATTGCTGTATCAAAGGGTATGCACAATTTGCTTGCCCTTTGGGCATAGTTCAAAATTGCTCTGCAGAATGATTGGATTGGTTCACAACTCCACCAACAGTGCCTTAGTGTTCCAGTTTTCCCATGTCCTCTCCCACATTTATTATTTTCTTTTTTTGTCATGTTGGCTAGTCTCATAGGTGTGAGGTGGTACCTCAGAGTTGTTATAATTTGCATTTCTCTAATCAAAAGTGATTTAGAGTACTTCTTCATAAGACTTCAGCTTAAGCACTGTGTTTGTTTCTGAGCACTACAGTTTAAGAAGGATATTGATAAGCTGGAAAGTATCCTGGGGAGGCTAACTCACGTTCATGTCATATGAAGATTGATGGAGAGAAGTGGGGATCTTTGACCTGCAGCAGAGAAGACTTTAGGGGATGAGAGCTCTCTTCAAGTTCCTGAAGGGGTGTATGTTGGACAGGGATTACATTTCTAAACTTCTTCCAGAGGGCAGGAACAAGAGTGATGGGTGGAAGATTCAGAGTCAAATTTAGGTTTGATGTCAGGAAAAATTTTCTAACCCAGAGCTGTCCAGAAGTGGAATAGGATGCCCAGAGTGATGATAAGTTCCCTGCTTCTTGCAGGTCTGGGAGGGAAGACAAATTTGTTATAGTGGGGTTTCCTTTTGTGTATGAGTTGAACTAGATGGCCTCTGGGGTCCCTTCTAACTTTCACATTCTGTCGTTCTGTGTTTCTGTGATGTCCACAGTTGGAGGAAAGAGCTGAGCAGATCCGTTCGAAATCTCACCTTATCCAGGTAGAACGGGAGAAGATACAGATGGAGTTGAGCCATAAGAGGGCTCGAGTTGAACTTGAGAAGGCAGCAACAACCAATGCCAGGAATTATGAGGTGGGTATGAGCTAGAGGCTAAACCATTTCTAGACAAGCCTCTCGAGAGAATTGGGATCTTGTATGATACCTGCCAAATAAATAAGTGCTCAGTCAGCTGAAAAATCCCACAGTGACATGACAGCATGTAGCCAGAGGAGCTCTGGGTCTGGAACACTTAGGCATTCTTCCTCTGGGCCAATTATTTAAATGGCTTAGGTAATTGGAAATGCTTCAGATCCTTGACAGTGATGAGTTGGAATGGTGACAATTCCAGCACCCACATGAGAGGAAATGAAGCCTAAATGATGACTTTGAAAGTTTTTGGGTTGAATGTGCTTATGGGTTTACTGAGCTATATTGCTTAAGTAGGCAGCCGCGTCTAGGATTTGACCTGCTGGCATTCTTCCTTCCTCTGGGAAAATAATAGAAGCATTGGCAGACACTGAGTATGTAATAGAGGAATTGAGAGAGGGAGATGCCTAAAAAAGGAAATCCCCTATCCCATCCATGAACAAACGGCACAGACTTGGGTCTTGCATTCTGTCTGAGTGATGACAGAGCCCTGCAGAGGAGCAGGCTGGGCTCTGATTCCTCAACTCCTCTGAGGTGATGTGGCATAATCCTCCTTTAGTATGTAAATCCCTGACTTGATTTGCTTTGATTAGCAGAGCAATTTGCTATGGTTTTTTCAATAAGTGCTAATCAATTTTAGCAGAAATGCTGCCAGGGTTGAAAGCTGAGAATTGGATTACAAAGCCTTGGTCTCTTCCCTCTGCCTCCCAAGCCCCATTCCTCCAAGGAAACTTTTGCTGTCCTCTCTGTAGTGAATGTTCTTGTTTGGTTGCTACCAAAACAGTGAAGATAGTCTCAGTGTGATAGTAATTTGATTTTTTAAAAAAATCCGGATGATGTGGTTCCCTGGTAATGGTTTATTATGAGGTCCCTAGCTTTCATTTAGTTTGAATTGGGATAAACTGTGAGGCCTGGACCAGGGAGTGTTATGCCTTTGTGTTATTCCCCTGGTTGGGCCTTGCTCTCAGGGAAGTTTTTTTGTAAGTGGATTTTGCTGGCACACTGGTTCAGTTTCGGCAGTTAAGCTGTGAGTTTGCTAGCAGAGTGGCTGCTGGGAGGACTCTGTGTTCGAGTATGGAGAGTGGGATTGAAGAACTTGACAACTCTCCTTGCAGTCTTTTTCCTTTGGGGAGGAGTGGAAAAGGAATTGTACTAGGAATTAGGAAACCTGAGATTTTGTCTTTTCTCTCCAACTTGCTAGTCATATGATGTTTCTCAAATCGCCTAATTTTTTTTTTTTCTTAGTATGAGGCATTTGGGGTTAAGTGACTTGCCCAGAGTCACACAGCTAGTGAGTGTTATGTGTCTGAGGTTGGATTTGAACTCAGGTCCTCCTGACTCCAAGGCCAGAGCTCTATCCACTGCACCACCTAGCTGCCCCTCATATCTCTTCTTTGGACAATACTTATTCTTTGTGATTTTTCATTATTTACTTTTGATTTTTGTTCTTTTTTGTGGGTGGTTCTTTCCTTTTACATTATTGCAGTCATTGTATATATTGTTTTCTTGGCTCTTACTTTGCATCAGTTTGTATAGATCTTTCCATGTTTCTGTTCATCGCACACATCGTTTCTTACAGCATAGTAATGTTCTATTACAATTCATGTCCCTCAGTTTGTCTGGCCATTCCATAATCAATGGGCAGCTACTCTTTTTCTAATTCTTCTCCATTATAGAAAGTGCTGCTATAGTGACTTGTTTCTCTTTTGTTGTATGGGTCACTGTGAGTTGACTGTAAGCCCACCCTATTTCTCCCCTAGACTTTATTCTGTGGAATTGAATGGAAGTTATTTTCTCTCATTTATAGAGAGAGGCTGACCGCAACCAGGAGCTTATGACCCGTATCAAACAGCTCCAGGAGAGGGAGGTGGAAGCAGAGAATAAATTGAAGGAACAAACTGAAATCAATAGGTCATGTAAACAGGATCTGGACACGGCAAACAAGAAGCTCCAGGAGAAAGAGAACAAGTTAGCTGAAGCTAATCAGGTGAGTCTTTGAAAAGCATTAGAGATCACATTTCCAGATCATAGGAGTTACAATTGGAAGGAAACTTAAGGATCGTGTTTTTATTTCACAGAGAGTTGAAGCCAGGAGAGATTAATTCACTTTCTAAAAGTTACACAGGGACTGAGGGTCCCTGTGATCTTGTAGCTTTTTTTCTTTGGGGTGGGGGTAGAGGCTTCCATTTCTTCTGTGCATGTGATAGTTCTAGAGCACCAGGGACTCTAAAACTAGAGCAGATGCTATATTCATGCTTAAATGGCTCGTCAAAGACTTTGCTATTTTACAAGAAGGAGGTAAGACTGAGGACCCTTTTCATTGGTGTGTACAGTTATTGATTCTGAAGGGAGATAAAGGGAAGAGAAATCAAGGAAGGGAAAAGGTGATGGCAAGCCGTCTGTGTTCCTTCTAGCTCTTTTCTTGATGGCTATTTGGATGCTCCCTAAAGGTTATTTTTGTCTTGGCACCGAAAGGGAGTACATTTGACATTCATTTTTCAGAATAATTGTCAGTGTAAGAAGAACAAGACTGGAGGTGGGGGGTGATGTTGGCTTGGTGTGAATGAATGTGCACCGACTCTGCTTCTGTAGTCCTATTTCTCATGGATGTTATTTTTTCTTAGTTACTGTCTGTGTGATTCTTGCTTGTGGGTACACCTCTAAAACAGTCTAAGGATCATGGGGTAGAGAAACTGGTTCCTTGCAAAGGGAGCCAGTTCATTCTTTTGTTGCATATTCTGACTGAGAAGAATGCTTTTGACACTGCTGTGGGGGAGTAAATCATAAAAATGAGAATTCAAGTGACAGATTGAAAGTGATGGGCCTTTCTTTATTGCCTCTTGCTTTGGGGGAGGGGGCCTTACCAGTCTGCCTGGCCTTTTGGATGAGTGACTCTCCCTTTGTTTATCAGTGTTTGATATCACCACATTCTAGTTTAAGAATTGGTTAACTTGATGGTCTTGGCTTTTTTTTTCTTTTTCTACCCTCTTTCTTTTGGATCCAGACCATCTGTGAGTTAAAGGGGAAAATTTCTGATTTGCAGTGGAATATAATGAACCAGGAGATGCAAGTGAAGAACTTGGAATCCCAGAAGCAGGAGCTGATGGAGCAGTTAGATGTGCAGCACAAGTGAGTATAGCACAACAGCAGCCCTTTCAGGAAAAAGACAAAACAAAACCTGAAGGGGAAACTTCTTTCATGGATTTTGCTTTCTATTGGTTAAAGAAAGGCTTCTCTTTTTTTCTAGCTGTGCATGGTATAGATCTATGAAATTTTGGATGCTGCCATTGTATAAAAATTAATATAAGTTATTTTTTCATTCTAACTCACACGTATATATACCTGGTTCCTTCCCCAGCTGTTATAAATGAGCAAAGCCCACATGATTTACTGGAATGAGGTTATGGAAATCTTATAGTATATTTAAAGGAAAAGTTTAAGGTTAAATTATTGTTACTTATTGCATTAAGGATAACTGATCTTAAACTTAATCCTCTGTTTTCTTGATTAGTAAGTAGCTCCGTAGTCTAAAATCTAATATAGTTATGTAGTAGACTTGGATTTTTTGTTTTTTTTTCATTTTAAGATTCCACGAGTGTGAGAAATCAATAGAATTATAGAATGTCAGTAAGTCATTCAACAAGCATTTATTGAATACTATGTGTCAGGCACAGTGCTAAATGTTGAGGATACAAAGAAAGGGCAAAAAATGACATCCCTGCTCTCAAGCAATGTTCATTCTAAGAGAGGAGATAACATGGACTTTTAGAGATCATGAGATCTAGTTTAGCGCCCTCAGAAAGGGGAAGGGACTTGTTTATTGTCTGGAAAACAGGAGAGGGCAATTGTGTGCCTTGAGCAAATTTGCAAATGTTGTTATTCCCATTCTTTCCAAATTAAGGTATGAACAATTTTAATTCTTTTTTTTTCCAATTTCTTTTATTATTTAAAATTTTTTGATGAATTAATTTATTCACTTTAGTTTTTAATATTCCCTTCCATAAGATTTTGAGTTTTAGATTTTCTCCTCCTCCCTCTCCTCCCCCTTTCCCAAGACAGTGTACAGTCTACATATATATTCATATTGAACCTATTTTCACATTAGTCATGTTGTAAAGCAGAATTAGAACCAATGGGTGGAACCACGAGAAAGAAGAAATAAAACAAAACAAGAGAGGAAATAGCATAGTTCTTTCTCTGGATGCGGACAGCATTTTCCATCATGGGCCTTTTGGAGTTGTCTTAGATGCTTGCATTGCTGAGAAGAGCAAAAGTCTGTCAAAGTTAGTCATTGCACAATGTTGCTATTATTGTGTACAATGTTCTCCTGGTTCTGCTCACTTTACTCAGCATCAATTCATTTAAGTCTTTACAAGTTTTTCTGAAGTCTGCCTACTCATCATTTCTTATGGAACAATAGTATTTCATTACATTCATATACCATAATTTGTTCAGCCATTCCCCAGTTGATGGGCATCCCCTCAATTTCCAGTTCTTTGCCACCACAAAAAGAGCTGCTGTAAATATTTTTGTATATGTGGGTCCTTTTCCCATTTTTATAATATCTTTGGGATGTAGACCTAGAAGTGGTATTGCGGGGTCAAAGCATATGCACAACTTTATAGCGCTTTGTGTATAGTTCCAAATTGCTTTCCAAAATGGTTGGATCAGTTCACAACTCCACCAACAATGCAATAGTATCCAATTTTCCCACATCTTCAACATTTATCATTTTCCTGTTTTGTCATGTTAGCCAATCTGATAGGTGGTACCTTAGAGTTGTTTTAATTTGCATTTCTCCATTCAATAGTAATTTAGAGCATTTTTTCATATGACTATAGATAACTTTAATTTCTTCATCTGAAAACTGCCTGTACATATCCTTTGACTATTTATCAATTGGGGAATGACTTGTATTCTTATAAATTTGAATCAGTTCTCTATATATTTTAGAAATGAAGCCTTTATCAGAGACACTGTCTATAAAAATTGTTTCCCAGCTTACTGTTTCCCTTCTAATAAACAGTTTTACTTCTTAAACAGTGGTTTACTTCAGTTTAGGCAAGTAGAAGCACAACCAGCTTAGTTTACATGTAAGTGCAGTCACAAATTAGTGATTCTAACTTCTCCTTTTATCAGTGAATTTGTACCCGTTGAAGAACCTTTAAAATTAAAGTGATTTGCATTTTTTTATTAAGTGGAAAGAAGATTTGACAACTAATCTTATGCCATTGATGATTCTATATCATTTAAAATTATTTTAAGTTTACTGAAGCCCCTTTTACATTACTGTTTTAAAAAAAATTTGGATAGCATCCATAAAGAGTATACTTCTGGATTAGCTGACAAACGTTGAGCTGCTGCTGTTTCTACCTAGCTCAACATTACTAAACAGAATTTTAGCATGTCAAAATTTTAGTTAAATTTCACAACTAAATTACTTGCAACCCTTTATAATTCCATCCATTCCAGAATTCAAAAGCCATTGTGGTTTCTTGCAAATTTTCACCTTTGTGAATGCATTGCTTTAACATCACATTAGAGGACCAGCATGTTTCAGAGTGAGTGACCTTTAAGAGATGTCTGTAATTTGTTAATTAAAATTTTCTTCTGGGTGGTGGTACTTGAAAGGAATTGAAAATCTTTTTTATTAGTCTGCAAAATTCAAGAACTACCTTATTTAAAGAAGCTGCATTCCTATTTATTTCCTTCATTAAAACCTGTGTGATACTATGTTACAAATTTGTTTTTCCAAAGAGCATTTTGTTGTTCTTTATTTGTCTTTACTCACTGTAACTAGAGTAAAGGATATCATTAAAGAAATGTATGATCAATAAAGATGGACTTGACACATGATGAGAGCAATGGTTAACTTGCATGCTTCACTGGTCCTTGAGATGTGAAGAGAATAAGGAAGGTCCTGAACACACTGTATGAGGCCCCCAAGCTTATGGGAAGACATGGACAAATGTTGTACAGAGGGAGGGCTAGGTCTGCATCGATGGAAGGAATATATACATACATACGTTACTGGGATTGTGGATTATTTTACTATTTGAGTATTTGCCATAATGTTATAACCTCAACCTCATGTATTTTTATTATCAATCTCAAATGAAAGTAATTTATGAAGGATATTTTGTGCCAATCCAATTTTGTGACAGTACATTGTATATATATGAAATGTTCATGGAGAATCCTTTCATTGACATTATTGACGTGGAAGTGTTGGACTCATCTTCTGGGATACAGCATCATAAGTATAGTTGAATAACAAACATTTTTGAGAAATGATTTCAGCTTAAATATCATTGACCCACAAACCAATAATTCAGTTTTGGATTTTATTATATAAGTAGTTCATAGGAAAATTGTTTTGTTTTGAAATTGAAGTGATTGAAAATGATTTCTTTTTGTGTTTTGTTGTGGTTATCAGTAAACTCAATAAGTAGCAAGAAAGCCCTCATTATTCATACTTCTAATTTTACAGTCAGAACTGCTGATTTTTTTTTTGCACAAAAAAGAATGGGCTCTGAAATGCATTTGAGCATTTCCTGTTACTTTTGATTAGATTGACTGATGAATATCATCATCAATAAAGTGCCCTTTCACTTTTTTTCATTGATTTCTTCTATTAAAAAAAAAAGGTATTCCAATGATTTCTCTTTACTTATTCTTAGGTGTAAGTTTTTATTTCTTGGTGACAGTAATAGATATCTTTTTTTGGGGAGCAATAGCACATTATTCTATATGTTGAAGAGAATGCAAGGAAAACAAAATTATGATTTGGTATATGATGTATTACCCAGCCAGGCTTTGTTAAATTTATAATGAAAGGTCACTTGTTAAGACCATTAACCAGTAAAGCAGGGATTCTTAACCTGGCATCCATGAACTCATTAAAATATATTTCAATAACTGTATTTCAGTCTAACTGTTTTTCTTTATAATCCTATGTATTTTATTTTATGCACTTAAGAACATTATTCAGGGATGAGGTCCATAGGTTTCACCAGATGGCAGAAGGGTACATGGCAGTCAGGTTAAGAATCCTTGCTTACAGCAAGTGACAGTCATTCATCATCCTGTCTCACTTTGAAATTGGGAAATAGACATCTTTATTGTGGTCAGGGCCATGTTCTGATGGGTATCACCTGATTTAATCATTAATATTTTTTTAAGAATGAGAGAATCTTTTAAGCTTACCAGTATCTCTTAATTCTCCAGAATGATCAAATCTTGAGAATGGTCTCCTGGCTTCCTTTAAAAAGAAGCCATCACTTCGTGAATTTTTTTTTCCTTTTTACTTAGTGAAATACCGATAGCTAGATGTCTAAGCCCTTGTTTTTGACTATTGGATGTATAGAAAATTCCTGAATTTCAGAGTTGTATATATTAAAAGTGTAATACTTTTCAGTTTTTCCAGTGACTCATGTATCTGTAGTTAACCCATTCCTTTATTGCTGTAGTGATAGGATCATTGCTGGGCCTCTTCCAGCTTTTTTCTGAAGTCCAGCTCTAGACTGTTTTTATTTTACTTTAAGTCCAATAAAAATATCCATATATGAAAGACAGGAAGTAATTAATTTAACTTTGCCTTGCCTACTTTGTAAATAATTAAGTGTGACAATTTTTTTTGTGACTACAAAGCACCCTATTTTAGAGCCTCGACTTCTTAACTCCTCTAGTTTGTATTCAGAAATACTAGTCATCTTTTGATAGCCAGAAATAAATACTTTGATTTATGACTGCCCTTATTTTATTGTTAGTAATGATCAGGTGACAGGTCAGTAACGGTGAATTGGTTATTGACAACATCATGGTATTTGCTTTCCTAATTACTTCACATCCATGGATAGTGCTTGGAAAGAGGAAAAAATGCAGATCAACACAACTGGAACTGAAAACCATCAATCACTTTTTTCTTTAATAAAAGCACTATACTATATCGATTTCTAGATATAGGGTCTATACTTATTATACTCCACTGAACATAGCAATTCTCTTCTGCTACTAGAATATAGATTACAATAAAGTACAAATTACAAAAGCATTTGGATTGCCTCATTAGGTGGTGTGGTAGGAATAGCATTTGTTTTATATTGTCTGGGATGGTTTCTTTTTAAAGGAGACAAGGAGGCCATTCTTAGGATTTGCTCATTCTGGAGAATTAAGGGATATGAAAAGTCTAGCCAGTGGGCAATGGGTGTTCCTGAGATATGGTATGGTTCTTGGTTGGGCCCAACTCAAGCCATTCCAGTGATTCCAGCTCAACACTGTAACAAGCATCTGTTGAACAGTAACATACCTTCCAAGGCACATATCAATGAAAGCAATAGCCTTTATCTAGAATTCAATTTGCCTATCAAATGCCACCAATTTTGAGCAACAGATACTTGGAGTTGTCACTGTAACACATATGGATTGCATAATAACAGATGTCACAAGTGTTGTATTTTGTTACAGTGTTGAATTGGAATCACTGGAATGGCCTGAGGTGGGCCCAGCCTAGAGCATTTGGGGTTAGTCAGGATGGCAGTGACTTCGTGGATAATTTTGTGGTTGAAATTGATAATGTGGAGGAAATGGAACCTCCAGTCATTGAATGGCCAGATACAGGAGGCTTGGTACCCTGTGGTTGTACCAATTTTTAGGATAAGAGGAACCTTCTAAATAGGATAAGGATAAGGCCCTCACCTGCAGCCTGACAGATGCATGAGGAGCTTGGCAGGGAGAGTAAAAACATTTTACTCTAAGAATACTAAGCCCTTGTACTCTTTACTTCTTACTAACACTTTTAGAAAAATTGAATCCTTTGTAAAAGAGAAATGAAAACAGTATGTGCATTCAGCAGTTAGAGACAGATGAATATGCTTTTTTTTTTTAAGGATTGTGTCTTGAGGTCAGAAGGGTACTGTATGGACCTAGTAACAGCACAAGTGAAGAGAGAACTCGTCATTGGTCAAAGACCAGTAGGCTACAGGCAGAAAACAACCAGGAGTTTTGCTGGAGAATGTGTTGAATTCTACTTAGATGAGAATGATAAGGGAATAAAATGGGAGAGAAGTGAGGATGAGAATTAGACATTGCCAGGGGTAAGAGTGCCTTGGGTCTACTCTGGGGTATTACTGTCCTCTGGGGTGAGGTGACTTCCTTCACGGGGGAGTTGGAAGGTATGTGGCTTTTCACTACCATAGAATTTGAGGGGTTTCAGGAGAAGTTTTAACAATAGCCTAAGGAGTCAGTTTAAAAAGTGCTAGTGGGAATCTTGTCTAAACAGCCTAATGAACATCAGTTTAATAAAGGGTTAGTGGGAGCCAATGTAGAGCTTCTCTGGCCTGCAGAGTTCCATTGTCCTGGGGTGCTTACCACTGATGGACTCTTGCAATGCCTGTTAAATCACTTAGAGGCAATTGTCTTTTGTCTGTTGGTGCCTAAATCAGGAAGATTGGTATAAATGTGTAAAAATGAATTGCCTCTGCAATTTCCCAATGCTTAGCAAGGAAGAGGTTGAAATTCCTAAAAGAAATGCATTTGGCAAACTGTACCTGTGCTGTTCCCATCCTCCTTTTTTTCCCCTTGATCAAACTGTATGTTTTAATTTAAAAATTCTTTTTCAATTAAGAAGCATTTATTTCATCTTCCGTCCTTCTGTCCCCATCCACTGGTAAAAGAAAGAAAAACAAAACCTATATAATATGCACATCAAGGAAAACAAATCCTCATGTTGACCACGTCCAAGAAAAGTGTGTCTTATTTTGCGTATTTAGTCCATCACCTCTGTCAGGATGTGGGTGCCATTCTGGAATCATGGTTGGTCATTGTATTGATTTCATATTTCTTAGGTCTTTCAAAATTGTTTTTGCAATAATGTTGTTAGAGTATAAATTCTTCTCTTGGGTCTGCTTCCTTCACTCTGTGTCAGTTCATACTGACATAGGTCTTCCTAGCTTTTCCTGAAACTATCCCTTTCATTATTTCTTATGGTACAGTAGTTATTTCATTACACTTTATTTCATAATTTGTTGAGCTTTCCCTGGTTGATGGACCTCCCCTCAGTTTCCATTTTTTTACCATCACAAAATGAGCTTTTATAAGTATTTTTGTACATCTAGGTCCTTTTTCTTTTTCTTTGATCTCTTTGGGGTTATAGGATTAGTAGTAGTATCACTAGGTCAAAGGGTATATACCATGTAGTAACAATCAAATAGACACTCTGAGGATGATGGCAAGAGGTACTTTTCCCATAGCCATGTTAGGTAGGTTGTAGGTGATACCTAGTGATAGCCTCCCTAAGGGGCTTTGGATGTAGCTTCTGAAGCATGGTTTGAAAAGATGATTTATTATTAGCCTGTGGAATTTAGCAACCCCTAAAATGGTATCCTGATATCTGAAATTAAGGCAGTAAGGATCTTTCTGCCCCACTGAAAGTTAAGACGTTTTGCAAAGCCCCCATCCAGATGAGTTGGATGAGCCAGCTAAATCTTTGTATCTGTACTTAAGGGACTCTTAGGGACCCTCGAGGGCTGAAGTGCCCCTGAGGCTCAGGCTGCTTTAGCTGCAGGACCACTTAGTGATTGGAGGGCATATGCCTGAGTTAAGTTGACTTGGAAAGGGGAAGAGGCACCAGATATTTAAGGGGATGCAGGATAGAGGCAACCCGCTTACCATCATACTGAGAGACTCTCAGTGGGTCCGAAGGGACACTACAGTGTTCCCCAGGGGTTTGGTAGAAGACTACCAGGGGCATCCTTGCTGGGTTGGAAGTAGGCTTCCAGGGTCACAACTGGGGCTAACCAGGATATTTTTGGATGGATATTTTTACTACTTGGGAGTCAGTACCTGTATGAGTGCTTATGGCAACTCCTGTTCTGGTTATTATGCGTAGAGACAAACAGAAACCTTTGAAGTCATCTGAGCCATCTTGCCTACTTAATACTAACCAGTATTGGGTCCCTGGGTGGAAGGATGTGAATAGTCTTAATGTGAAATATAGTTTTTCTTACTGATGGAGATGAAGGAGGTTGGAATACTTCATCATACAGAGTCCCCTTATAATAACATGTGTGGCCAGTGAAGAAGATAGATGTTACCTGGAACTTTGTATTAGATTACAGGAAACTGAATAAAGTTGTTCTCTCAATTTCAATCACTGTGACTGGTTTTGATATTGTAAACATGTGGACCAGGTAGCCCATGCATTGGATGAATTCTTTTTCTTTTTTCTTTTTTTTTTGCTTTTTTGGTGAGGCAGTTGGGGTTAAGTGACTTGCTCAGGGTCACACAGCTAGTAAGTGTTAAGTGTCTGAGGCTGTATTTGAACTCAGGTCCTCCTGACTCCAAGGCCAGAATTCTATTCACTGCGCCACCTAGCTGCCTCATGGATGAATTCTTATAATCTTGCCATAAGCTATTTCTCTATGCTCATGACTGAGAGTAGTCCAGAGTAGTTTGATTTTATTTGGAAAGGAGTTCCAGTTTACTGTCTCTGTCCTTCCTTATCCTTGTCTTCTCTTTCATATTGCTGACGTCGAAAAGAACTATGTTTCTTGAAGGCACTGATGTCCACCACTCTTTTGATGATATAATATTGACCAAGCCCTAGATCTGTTGGTGACTCATGTTAAGTATAGAGCGGGGGAGATTAACCTTATGAAAATTCTTGGCCCAGCTTGCTTAGTTAAATTTTTGGACTAAGGGAAAGCCAGGTGATATAGTCCATAATAAGATAATTTTCTTCCACAATTGAAAAGTAACCTCAGGTGCTTATTTGATCATTTGGTTAGATAAACCTTATTCCCACCCTAGTTATTTTGTTGACCTCCATTTATTGAGTACCCATAAGCCTGCCTCTTAAGTAGGACCCAGAACAGGTTGTAGAATTAGAAGACCTAAAACAGTCTCTCTTCTCTCAGCAGGCTCTCTTCTATTGAATCCTTATCACTCTTAAGGGCCTATGTTTTTAGAGATCTGTGGTCATGAGGACCAGTCTGAATGGTACCTTTGTCAGGCACCAAGGGAAGGCCAGATTAAGTGATTGTAGATTTGTGGACCTGTCAGCTCCTTGAAGTGGCTACTTGTTGCAACACTTTTCAGAAGCAGTTGCTGGCCTCTTATTGGGCCCTAGTTGCTATTGAGATGCCAGGGGATCAAACCATTATCCTTTGTCCAAAATTGCCTTTTGTGAATTCCATGATGGAATATGGCTTTTCCAATAATATGAGTAGGACATAGGAAACTTCCATTGTTTAATGGGAATGTTATATTCAATAACATGCTTGTCTAAGGCCTGTGTGTGTGTGTGTGTGTGTGTGTAGGAGAGCATGTACACATGCTTAGTCCGCATCATGAATGGTGCCCTTTTTGCTATTGATATAGCCCTGCAATCTAGCCTCAGCGCTTTGTCTCTCCCGACAGTCCCAGAGACCTATGATTACTTGGCTCTTGAGGAAAGTCTTTTTGCTGTGCTCAGAAGGGGGATCGCTTTCTATTTCAATGATTTCTTGGATGTGCCCTTTAAGAAGGATGCACCTATGAGAATGAACAACTTTTAGGCATAGTCCTATTTGGCTCTGTTATTCCATCCCTGGTATGAAGTCAGCTGGCCCTTTAAGTTTTTCCCCTCAGAAGAATGTGAATGTGGGGGAAATGGTTCATGACCGTCTATTAAATTAGCAGGTCTCTTTTCCCCAGGATGATTTGGATAAATCCTTTCTAGAAAGGATTTAAAGGAAAAAGAGGTGAGATTGTTGAGAGGCATTTCATTTTCTAGTGACATGAGGAAGTGATAGTAAAACTGGCTTTATATCATTATGGGGGTTAGCCTGCTTGATTGTAGACCTATGTTCCTGGATGAAGGTGTTGGGGAGTGTTTGTGCAGCCTCCACAGAAGGTGGTGGAGGATGGGGTGGGGTAAGGGTAATCCCTTATCAGAGGCCGCCAAAGGGACAGGAATTTGTTAGGATCCCTAGGGAGGAGGCAGTTTTGCCTGGTGGACTGGTTGGTGGTACTTTACGGTGAATCTCAGTATCAATTTAGATCCTGGGGCAGCTTGCCTGCAAGATGCTTAGGGCCTCTCAGCCCTCCTGTTACAGATAATATTGACCCATGGTGCTGATTGGCGACTGTGTTGGAGTTCTTATTATTATTGTGTGTGCCTGATGTTTCCTGTTTACCTTTTTTTTTGGTTGCTTCCTTTTCTTTGAAGACATTGTCCCAGACAATACTTTTACTGCATGTACTGTGTTTTTTAGAGGACATTGATACTGTTGCAGGTTTTTTATCTTTCTTTTTTTTTTTTTTTTGGAAATGAATAGTGTTTATTAAGTATTTACTATGTGCAAAGCAGTCTGCTAAGTGCTGGGAATACAGATAGAAAAGTACAGCTCCCTCTTTTCAAACAGCTCACATTTTAAGGGGGAAGACAGCCTAGAAGGTTTCAACCCCAAGTCAGATGGAAAGGTCCCATGGTCCTTAGGGTGCTTAGCAAGCAGATGGTAGTGACTCTTCTTTGATATTATTTCCACTGTTAAAATTATGACACTTTCTGATGCCAAACTGTTTGACAGCACCAAGGACTTTGGTGGCAAGAACTTTCTTTTCTTGGTCTTCAGTAGCTGCGACTGTAGCACTTGCAGTAGTAATTGCCAGGCTGTACCTCCACAAGGGTTACTTTCCAGGATGATGACCAAGGGCACTGGGCTGGAAGCATTGCTATTGCCAAGGCTCTTGGGTTCAGGGTCCTGGGCTGTCTCCATGGGGATCTGAGGGAAGATGCTAATCAGTCAGTAAGTGTCTACTATGTGCCAGGAACTATGCTATGTGCTGGGGATACAAAAAGAAGGAAAATATAGTTCCTACCTTGAAGGAGCACAGAGTCAAACAGAATGTGGTGGTGGTTTGACTTGTCTAACATGTGCTGCCTCCTATCTCTCCCTCAGGGGTCCCTGCTGTTTCAGGTAGGCTGGCTTTTCTGCCCTGTGGTTGGTCATTGGTGGAGATGGCTGACTCTTTCTCCACAGGAATTGTTTCCTCAGATGATGGCTTCGAAGGCTGGACCTGGAAGCAAGACTGGTAGTCTAGGGATTGTGACTACTGTTAGGGCTCCTTTGCCTATCTATCTATTTGGTCAGTAGTTGCTACTGGTGCTGATGGGGAAGGTGGGCCCTCTCTCTACAGTAATTTTTCTTATCAATGATGGCTGTGGATGCTGGGCTAGAAGCAGATCTGGTGGTTTAGGGCTGGATTACTGCTATTCGCAAGGATTTGGGACTGAGGGGCCTTGGCTGTCTTCATCAGAATCTGAGGGGAGATAGTGGTCGAGGTGGTGGTGGTTTGATTTGCCTGGCATTTGCTCTTTACCTTGGGGTACCTTGCTGTTTCAGTGAGGCAGTCTTGCCTGTCCTGTGTGTGTATTTGTATTAATGTATCCAATGTGTATCCATTGGACTATGTTAGGTTTTTTTCTAAGGGCAGAGTTGTTTCAAGGTCAATTAAGTGGTAGAAAGTCCCCCGGAAGATTTTTGGGACCTTTCCACCAAGGGGATGGCATGTGGTAGAACCCGCATTTATTTTATGTGGCATGGAATGGTTTTCTTTTAAGAAGGCAAGGAAGCTTCCTTTGGATTTGGTTGATGTGAAAGTATGAAATTACCACCTTGTAGGGAGTGGTATTCTGAAGTCTGGTGTAATTTCCACTGCCCTGAAGGTTGTTGTTTTGTGTTGCTGCCCTGACAAATGTGAAGGTTGGGGAAATAGCATCTATTTTTAATAATTATATCCTTTTAAATCCTTTATTGTAACTTCTTTTTTTTTTTTGTATGTTGTGATTGATAGGTAGTATTTCATTACATTCTCATTGCAAGGCTGCATCCATGCCCTGAGCTTAGGCCATTGCTGAAGATGTGGCGTTTGACAGCCAGAGACAGCCATTTCCTTTCATTGTTTCATTTCTTGGAAGATTTCTTATTGTCCAGCTATGGCTTGAGTAATCATTGTAAAGTGTACAGATTAAGTAATGACATGCCATAAATAGGATTCTTTGGCATTAAAAACATGTGCATTTTTAAAATATTAAAAAGTATTCTGTTTTATACCCAGTAGCTGCTGCTTACCTTGCTTGCCCTTAGTCCTGGCTTTGCCAAAATCATACAAATTTTACTAATACACTTCTATGGAATGGACTTTCGTATTTGGAATGATGCTTAATTTGTGAAATGCTTTTGTATATTCATATGGTAACTCTCTTGTCTATTCAACAGAAAATGGCAGGAAGCCAGCCAGCGAGTCCTAGAGCTGCAAGAAAGCCAGTGTCTTATAGCTGACAATGAAAAGAAAATCAAAGTGAGTAGTATGTTGGTTTCTTCCTCCCTCCAAGTTAGGTAAAGGTGTTTTTGTTTTATAGACATTTCAGATGGTGGACCTGGTATTTTTTTTGGGGGGGGGGGGTTAGGCAGTGGGGTTAAGTGGCTTGCCCAGGGTCACACAGCTAGTAAATGTTATGTGTCTGAGGTCAGATTTGAACTCAAGTCCTCCTGAGTCCAGGGCTGGTGCTCTATCCACTGTGCCACCTAGTTGCTCCTGGACCTGGTATTTCTGAAGGACGATTCAGAAGTGTGTTTGAGGATGGGATGGTGTGGATACTCTAACTAGTTAGGTCTGTGTTAGATTGGGCCATCTCAAATATATGGTCCCTGGCTTCAGGTTAACTGCAGTTCCCTTAAATATATTGAGTAGCTCTTTGCTCAGAAAAATATGTAGTCAATTAACATGTCTTTTTGAAGGGAAGTAAAATGGTTGAGTTTTAATTTTATGGAATGCATGAATTTTGAGTCTGTGGCGACTGAGTTAAAGATCTGGTTAATGAAACCAAATTTGTAGTCTTTGATGGACCATTTACCTTTGTTTTACTAATAATCACACATTATACCTCTAACCCTATTGTGGCATTTAGAAATAAGTGGACAAGGTGTCTATAGCTGCATCCAGATAGAGACATCCCCATTGTTTAAAAAAGTCAAATATTGAGTCTATAGCACTAGGTGATTTTATGAAGTACAGCAAATTTCATTGTTATTAAAAAAGGAATTATGAGCAGGCTGTCAATGCTCCCATGTTCCATCTCTTTTGGGTCTCTGGTCTTCTTAGGAACTGGAGCAGAAGCTATCTCTGCAGGAGCAGGACGCTGCCATTGTGAAGAACATGAAGTCAGAACTTGTACGATTCCCAAAGATGGAGAGGGAAGTGAAGCACCTAAGGGAGGAAAATGTCTACCTGAGGTAAAGGGGGAAGAAAAAAACGGTCTGGTGCTAGCAGGACCCAAGAGCCTTTTGTTTCTCTAATTAATATTTAAATTTCCTAGAATCTCAGATAGGACCTCGACGGTCACCTGGTCTTATCCGTCCCAGCTTAGGAGCTCCTCTTCAACCCCTAGATAAGTGTTTAAGTGTGGTCTCTGCTTGAAGATTTCCAGTGATGAGAAACTCACTACCTCCTGAGGTAGCCCATATCACTTTTAGACAGTTCTCGTCATTAGGAACAGAAATCTGCCTCCCTTAATATCCTGTTCATTGTTACTAATTCTGTTCTCTAGGGTCAAGAAAAACTAGTTTAATTTTCTTCCACATTTTAATCCTTCAAATACTTGAAGACAGCTACCATGTCCTCCCTCAGACTCCTCACCCCAGGCCAACCGTCAGAGTCATCCTTGATTTTTTCCTCTCTCTCGTCACCCACATCTAATCAGTTGTCATGTCTATTAGATTATGTCTTCTCTGGGTCTTGTGTCTGTTTCCCCTTCTTTATTCACCAGTGTACACCCTAGTTAAGGCCCTGAAACACTGCTCTCCTGGACTATTGCTAAAGCCTTCTAATTGTACTTTATGTATGATAGACACTTAAATGCTTGTTGAATTGAATTAGTGTTCTTTCTTCTAGTGTCTTTCCCCTCTAATTCATCTTCTTCACTGCTGCAAAAATCATCTTCCTAAGGCACAGGGAGAGAGAATAGAATAAAATAAGGCATCTCACTGTCCTGCTCTGTGATAAAATAGAAACATCTCATTCTGACATTAGAAATATTCTGCAGTCTGACTACTTCCCTAATTCATTTCATATTTATTTCTTTCTTCACAAATTCTGCATTCTAACCTAAATGGCCTATTTGCAATTCCCTGAACCCTGCATTCACATTCCTTTATTTTTGCCTTCATGCATGCACGCTCCCACATCTGAACAGTCCCCATCATCCTCAGCTTTACCTCTTAGAATGGCTTGTGGCTTTCTAGTCTTAGCCTTGGTGCCTCCTCCTATGTGAACGCTGGGGTGGCCTCCATCTCCAGTTGTCAGTGCTTGTCTGTTTTCATCTGTATATATAAGTTGTGTCCTCTCCAGTAAATGGAGGCCAGGAATTGTTTGGTTTCTTTTTTGTGTCCCTAGCACCAGGTATAATGCCTTGTACCTAGTAGGTGCTTAATGCATGTTTGTTGAATTAAAATCTGTTCCTTCATCCAAGTAATGATAAAAGTATGAACCAAGCAAGGCCAAGGACATAGTACAGTGGCACTCCACCAGAAAAAATCATGTTGATTTTATTTACACTGTTGTCAGTCTTTCTATTTTTCTCTTTTTTTTCTTTCCTTGTGATCTAGTAATATTATGTTACATTTACATACCATTATTTATTCAATTATTCCTTAGTCGCTAGGCAAACATTTTTGTTTTTGAACTTTTTATTGCCATAAGTAATGCTGCTAATAACCTTTTTGTATCAGAGAGTTTTCTTTTTGTCAATAACTTGTTTGGGATGTAGTTCCAGAAATGGGATTATTTTTGCGTGTGGGAGGGGTATCAGAAGGTATAAACAATTGAATAACTTTATTACATAATTCCAAATTGTTTTCCTGAATAGTTGAAATAATTTACTGATTTATCATCAGTGGATTAGTAAGCCTATAACCCTTCCATCATTGAGTTTTTCTATGTTTCTGTAATTTTTATTATTTTAAGTGTGAGGTGAATCACAGTATCTAGATGGGACATTTAGTTCCACCACCTCATTTTATAGATAAGGATACCGAGGCCTATAGAGGTTAAGTGATTTGCCCAGAAGTCACTTACGTAGTAGTAAGGTCACAGAAATAGTAAGTGCCAGAACTAGGATTTGAATGCAGGTCCTCCAGTAGGATAGTTTTAATATGCATTTCTCTGATTATTAGTGGTTTTGGACATTTTAAAAAGGTGCTCATTTTTATTTTGTAGTTCTTTTGAAAGCTCTTTTGTTCATATCCTTTGATTACTTGTCTGTTGGGGAATTGCTGCTGAATTTAAAAATTTGTGTTAGTTCCTTATAGATTTTTGGTGTTTGGCTTTTAATAAGGTTATTAAGTGAACCTATTTTTTTTTTCCACCAGTCTAGTAGTCTTATTCTAGCTGCATTGATTTTATTTGTGTAAAAGGTTTTTAAAACTTGTTTTTATCAAAAATGTCTATTTTTGTCTTTTGTGACCTTTCATTTCCTTTGTCTGGGTATAAATTTTTCTCTTATTCATAATTATGAATAATATATTTTAGTGTTTTACCAATTTGAAATTTATTGTCATTGGAGATATGAAAGATGCTGACAACTTATTTTCCAAACTGTTTTCCAGCTCTCCCAGCAATTCTTTTGAATATGTAGTAGCTTGCAGTATATTTGTTTGTGCTGCTCCAGAGTTTGTTTTGAGGCATTATTTTAAAGTTTTTTGAAGGGTATTTTGGGAGAGCTCAGACAAGTCCTGACCTTTACTATGCCATTTTGGCTCCATCTACTTGGAATATATTTGTAAGAAACAAGTTATGAATGATATGAAAGTAATCAGACCCTACTAGAATGGCAAAGATTTGATAGGGAGAGTTAGTTTTCTAGACTAGGATGAGACCAAGTGCCCTCTGGATTGGTAGATGCTGCGCATTTGCTGATCAAGCCCAGGAGCTGGTTCAGGACGAAAGATTAGTTGCTTTATAAATGGTTGGTTGTTCTCTCCCTGCTGCCACCAGAGAAATGAAAGAGAACAATGGCTTGTTGAAAGAAGAAGTAGAAGGACTTCAAAGAAAACTGGAACGTCATGAGAAGATACAGGAAGATATGGTGGCCTTGGAATTGGAGAAGGAGGTGAGGATCTATGCTTAAGAAGCCTGCTGTCTGGTGAATATTGTTTCCTTACCTGCTTGTCTTAGCTTTCCTGAAGGACCTTAGGACCTTATGTCCAGTTTGATTTGTTTATTCAAACTGGCAATTTCCTTTTTTCCCCCCTTAAACCTTAATCTTTATTGTAATGTCTCTTCTAGTAGTGAGAATAAGAGAATGCAAGATATTCTTTCTTTGGAAGAGGTTTTTTTTTTCCATAATAGCATACATGGACTATAGTTTACTTCAGAATGGACCTTCTTTTGTAATATACATCAGGATTTTTGTCTGAGGATAGTTGTGTCGGTTTTAAAATCTTAAACTTGAAGAGACCCTTATTATTTTACATCTGCAATATGTGTGTGTGATAGATCTATTCATGGATGAACTTAATTACTTCTCCATGCAACTGCAGAGCAAAATTTTACAGAAGACATTCTTCATCATATTTTATTTTTCCACTTTGCTGGTGAAACTCTTAAGTTTTTATTAATGTCTTTTGTTTTTTATATCCTCATGGTATTCTCCATTATTTGTCCCAGGCTCCTAGAGAGCCATCCCATATAACAAATAATATTTTTTTTAAAGACAGAAAGAAAAGAGGAAAAACCAATCAATTCATTGAAAAAGTCTGAAAACAGGTGCTATGTGCAATACCTGTGGGCCTCCCACCTCTAAGAAGCCTGGGCTGGAAGTGTCCTCTTATATCTCTTCTTTCAAATCATGCTTTATCTTTATATTTTGCTATATTATCTAGTGATGCAATGAGGGGGAAAGAGACTAGAACCCATTCTGATTCAATCCTAGTTCTTTTTTCTTTTCATTCCTCTTTGATGATGTTTCATTCTATTAAGACTATTCACTTATATTAAGACTAGTTATGTGAAGTTTCTTGAGGTCAGGGGCCTATTGCAGTTGAAGAGCATATACTAAGTAACTGATGAATAGATTCACCTACTTGATTTTTTTTAGTTTGATTGTTAAAAATCTTAGCCTCCAACAAGATGGCAAAGTCATTATAATACTCTGACTTGGCGGCAGTGGGGTTCCATCCTCTTACAGTAATGGGAAGAACCTGTTTCTATTATTGTTTCTTCTGGGCCTAGGGATTTAAATCATACAGTGCGTTCCTCAGGTCATGAGAAAAAGAAAGAAGCTTGTGGGGCTAGGTTTTCTTTTTGGGTGGGTCGAGAGGAGGTCTTGGGGAGGCATGTTTGATTTCATCACTTGAATAGAGCTCCTAGGTAGGAACTTCCTCTGCTAGTTGAAATCTACACCTGCAATGCAACCTACAGAGAGAGTTGTGGCGGGGCATTGAGAGGTCAAGGGATTTGTCCAAGTCCCACAGTCCATATATGTCTAGGTAGGCCTTGAGTCTTGATGTTCTTGTCTTTGAGGCCATGTCTCTTTGCTACCCTATGCTGCCTTTAGTGGAGCAGCCATTGCTCATGATTCTGGGTTCTTTGGTTGGTTCATGGTTTTGCAGTAAGGGTCTAAGGCTATTTCTTGTTACTTTTTGCATTTTGGGATGTATATTTTCGGTTATGGGACTAGATAAGAATGAACCAGGGAAACATACATTGAAACTACAGCAGTTGGGAAAAAAACCTAATTATTTGCATTATTACTTATAATGTTTACCTTTTCCTAAGGAGGTAGGAGATTATAAAAAATAATGAAAAATAAAAATTTATTTACTCTCATATCTAGTCAACCCTTAGATTCAGGGAGCAGTTGTGATTTGGCCCTGAGTGTTATTGTGAATCAATATCCATCATGCTCTAATCATGAGACTACAAAGGATGTTGAATTTTAAGGGACATTGTTCCTGGAATTTGAGATGGAAGGAAACGGTTTTAATACATTATGATTTCTTTGACTTTTTAGAAACTTCTGGAAAAGCTGAAAAGCTGGGAGAGACTGGACCAAACTATGGGCTTAAATATCAGGTATGTAATAAATATGTGTGAAGTTATGCTGTCCCTTTTTTCAGTTTTCACAGCGTTTCTTTTGGAGAGCTATCCCTTGATTTCCCTGAATCAGGTTATCTTAAGAACCTGTCTTGATTTTAATTAATTTGTGTGTTAGTGTGTGACGTGGGGAGTTAATCATGACCTTTAAAGACAAATTCAATTTGAAGTGTCAGAATATTATAACTTTGAGAACATGAAGGTCCAAGTTAAAGGGTTGGTGCTAGGTAGCTACATGTTTTTTGGTACTAGCAGAAGTATAATAAATTCCATTTTAAAGTCTTTTTCATCAATTTGGGAATTTAAGGACAGAATTTGTAGCTTGTGATATTAGATATTTAAAAACCATAGAGTAAACATATTTTGACACTTCAGCATATATCGACTTTGATTTGTCTGTGATCTCAGAATATGGTACTCCAATGGTACAGATTGGTGAGGCACATTTATCATCCTGTGTGACGATTGTCTATGTCTTCCCATAATTTTTTCACATTGGGTCTAACCAACATTTTGCCTTCCTATGGTTCTCTTGACATTGCTACAACACCAATGGAGTTTGATTGATCACTCTTCTGGTTCAAAATGAGCATATCATTAATAACTTGGGAAAAATAGGATTTATTGATAGTGTGGTATAGTGTAAGTAGCATGAGATTGACATTCAGAGGATCTGTACCAGATCTCAGTTTTGCCACTGTTACTCAGGCAAACAGTTTAACTGATTTTGGCTTCAGCTGCCTCATCTTTAAAATTACAGAGTTAGGAGCAACTAGGTGGATAGAGCACTGGCCCTGGAGTCAGGAGGACCTGAGTTCAAATCCAGCCTCAGGCACATAACACTCACGAGCTGTGTGACCCTGGGCAAGTTCCTTAACCCAATTACCTCACCAAAAAAAATTAGGGAGTTGGATTGGATGATATCTTAAGGTCTCTTTGAGCTTTAATCATTTATGATTCTGTGTTCGAAGATTCTAAAAATCTGGTCCTTTGATAAAGATCCCTAATTTAATGTCTGTCTGACTGTTTAATCTTTTGACCATACCTTTGTTTTCATCAGAGTAAGGAGCTCTATGTAAAACTCTTCCTCTGCTAATGAAGATGTCCATTGATATTTACAGTCTGAGAGAATGGCCTGGGGTCAGGTGACTTGGCCAGGTTTACACAGCCAGGGTGTGTGTCAGAGGAAGGACGTGAACCCACATTCTCTTGACTCCAAGGCCATCTCTAAATGCACTATGCAATACTGCTTCTCTTTAATAAATATTTAATAAGAGGTTGAAGAGGTCAGAAAGATGAAAAGCCAATTTAGTACATAGATGCTGGCAGAAGGACCTGAGAAAGTTTGATGAGGAAAGACTGGAAGGGAATTTAATGACTAACTCTAAGACTAAGGGAAAGGGAGAATTTGGGAGTAGTGTGTAGGTTTGTTATAGTGAGGCCCAAGGCCTCATGAACAAATTTCAGATTCCACAGAAACTCTAGTGCTGGTGTGCTCAAACCAAAATATACTTAATGCCCAAATAACTCCTTGATCAACATAGAAATAGATGAGTTTCAGTTTAATTTTTTAGTTACCCCTGTAGGTTAAAAATTAATTATTTGTTTTAAAAATTTGAGGGCCATTTGCCTTATATTTATAAATTGTCCCTTCAATTATCATATCCTGTTTTCCACTTGACCTGTTGTGTTCTTTCCCTCCCATTGGGCCCAGAACATGCTAGCAGAAGAGTAATTTTGACATATTTCAGTCTTCCCCTTTAGAAGAAAACAGGTTTTGTTCCTCAGAGCTTGTCCCAGCAAAGTTTCTCTGTCAGCTGTTGGTGGAGAAGCTTTTACTTCCTGCTGTTCAGGTTTAATGAGGTAATTTCACAGTGGGGGGGAAATGGAACCAAGTGACTTTTCCTGCTGAAGTCTAATAACATCTTCATTTAAAATCAGAATATTCACTCCAAAGTGTTAGCAAGGTATTTGATTGCACCACATTGTTTAGTATTGTTAAAGGGTTCTTTTTTTTTCCCCATATATACAGAAAAGGTAATTGCTCTCAAGAAAATCATTTCTTCTTTGTGATTATAGCAAGTAGAGTTGGGTCGAGTTTTTAGACCTGCCTCTTATGGCTTGAAGAACATTCTTTTTTTTTTTTCCTTGTAGTCTGGGACAGGAAGGCAAAAATATAATCAGAAATTATCGACCTACTCAGGCCCCTGTAGTGATCCCCTTTGCCATCTTCAGCCAAGTTATTTGCCAGCTTGTAAGTAGGCTAGAGCCAGGATGGGGTCAGTAGATTGGGCACTGCTGGATGGCACATTTTTTGATGTTTATCCTAGAGTCAGTGTGAAATGAACTCTACCTCTTTATAAGTAAGAGAGAGGGGAAGAAGCAGCAGCCATGACTTTCCATTGCTTCCTGTTTCTATTTTCATCTCTCTGTTACCCCAGGGCTCTCTTGGGCAGGGGGAGTTGTTCATCTTTGTCTAGTGGTTCTGCTACTGTTTGCCTCACTTGTAGGTGCCGCAACCTCTTTGCCGCCTAATTTCTAATTTCATAAGCCTTCATCTGAATATCTTGCTGAATGGCTTTTTCCTTATGTATTTTTCTCTTAATCTTTCTGGAAAGGCTGAACTTAACATTTTCAGTTAGTCATGCGAACACCAGGAGGCATGGAATATTTAAAGGGCTCTTTATTTTTACATGCTTGTTGGGTTTTAAGACAGGCAGGGATGTGTAAGTCTTTCATGCTTTTACAAAATCTCTCCCAAGATTGAGAATTTTCCTTAAGGAGTTGTCCTTTACTTAAAGAGTAATTTAATTAAGCTATCCAACTGCTGGCTCTGGAATCAGCTTCCATTTCAACCAGTTTTATTGGCTTCAGTTCCCTTTGCAATTTTACAATGCTTCTTGGGTTTTTCCTTCTTCTGCTTTTAAGAGTTACAGAGGACAAACTATGGTGCTATTTTTTTTTTGAATTTCACCTGAAAAACCCAAGATTGTGTTGTGCAAATCCCATAGAGCCTTAATCTTCAGAGAGAGTTCCTCTTTTCCAGATTTATTAGCCAATCAGAAAGTAGCTCGCCTGTTCACAGTGATTCCTTAGGCAAATCATAAGCATCCATGATTTCTCTAGAATGAAGGGGATCAAATAACCACTTGTATAATCAGTCAGGCCTCTGCTGGAATGTGAGAGTACCTGGTATCTGCTAAAGGGCAAACAAACGGAATGAACAAGCAGAACACATGTTGCAAAATTGAACTTCTTTCCCAAATGCAAACTAACATGTATGTAT
Organism: Vombatus ursinus; assembly: GCF_900497805.2. NCBI lineage: Eukaryota > Metazoa > Chordata > Mammalia > Diprotodontia > Vombatidae > Vombatus > Vombatus ursinus. Next base: position 51,300,595 of record NW_020954585.1, read on the forward strand.
TTATTCATTTCACATCCACAGTGTGTGTTCCCCAAGTCACTTTAACTTTCTTGGGCTGTTGTTTCTTTCCTTGATGATCTCATCAGTTTCCATTGGTTCATGTCATCTTTATGCAGAAGATTCCCAGGTCTAGATATCTAGCCCTAGTTTCTCTCCTTATAGGTAGTTGGGGATGTCAGAGGGTATCTCTGGTTCATCATGTCCAAAGTAATGTCATTATCTTTCTCCCCAAACCTTCTGAACTTCCTTATTACTTTTGAGGGTATTAATATCCTTCCAGTAAGGCAGATTTAGAACCTATGTGTCATCCAAGGCTTCTCACTCTTCACTCTTCCCTCCTGTCCCCCATTTCTGGTATGTCACCAAATCTTGTCATTTGTATTTCCACAACGTCTCTTGTATATGACCTCTTCTCTCCACTCACATAGCCACTACTGTACTTCAGGCCATCATCACCTCTGACCTGATCTGTTGTAGTAGCCTCCTACTTGGTGTTCCTTTTTCAGATCTCTTTGTACTCCAATCCATCCTGTATACAACTGCCAAAGTGGTTTTCCTTAAGTGAATGTGTAGCCATGTTAACTTTCCTCTGTAACCCCACTTTGCTCCTCACAATAAGCTCTAATCGATCCATTACCTGTTACCCTATTTGATCCTAAATCAGTCAAATAATCATCCTAATTTGATTAGCCAGCCTAATCAAATATGATTAGATGTCCATGATTGATCTTTTAGAATGTTAAGGCTCATATTGGTCAAGTACAGATTATAAAAAGGAAGAGGCAGTATTTGACTAGATTTTCTGACTCCAGTGCTTGCTGTCTTTTCACTATTATCTTACATTTGTATAGGTTTTTACAGTTTACAGCTTGCTTGTTTGAAGGAAAGAATGTACATAGTGTATTAATTGGGAGGGTATTAATTAGACTGGTTTTAGAATGTAGAAGGTTTTTTTAGGGGAGTGTTTCGTGCGATTGGTTGAAACTCTTGAATGGTATGCTAAAGAGTTTGGATAAATTTTTTTATGATTAAAAATTTTATTAAGGTATACAGAAAGACTTATTAAGATGACACTTAATCTTGGCCACAGGTGGCAACAGATTCCAAAGTAGAAATGCAGATATCTCAAAGCAGGAAAAGAACCAACAGCATCTTATCTAGCTTGGGAAAGTCGTTTTTTTTTTTTGGCCAGATTTCTTAATTTCACTACTGGCAAGTGATCCCTTCCTAGCAGCTTTTGCTTTGAATTTTTGTAGGTTTTTTCTTTTTCTGTTCTTTTTGTTTTAAAGCTAAATCTTCCTTGTCCTCTTGGATTGCTTCAGAGACTTCCACTGCTGAAGACAGTACACAGTGCCTTTTAGTCAAGTTATCTGACCCACCTCTTCTCCCATCCAGAGTTTGGATAATATTTAATGGGAACCACTGGAGGTTTTTGAGGAAGTAGAGAGAGAGAGAGAGAGAGAGAGAGAGAGAGAGAGAGAGAGAGAGAGAGAGAGAGTGTGTGTGTGTGTGTGTGTGTGTGTGTGTGTGTGTGTGCGCGCGCGCGCGCGCGCGCCTGGTTTAGAGTTGCAATTAGTCATTCAGCAAAGGTGTACTAAGGGCTTACTCTGTGTTAGGTACTGTGCTAGGATCTGGGAATATGATAACAGTCAAACTATTTGTTTTCAAAGGGATTACATTCTAGTGGAAATTGCTCTTTAGGGAAACCCTTTAGGGAAGCTTTAGTAGCAGAGTACAGAGTGGATAGGAAGGACAGAGGAAAGAAGAAATATAACCAAGGGAACCAGTTAGGAGGCATTAAAGTAGCATTGGGAATGAGAGAGGAATGAATGGATTTGACAGGAATAGTGTATTAAGAGCTCTAAGAGGCACTTATTGCTGTGATTTCTATTTTTAAAACATTTATCAATTTTCTTTGGGTCCAAAGATAGCCTGCTAAGGCAGCAGAACAGGATTCATAAAATGTTTTGTAAAGATTTTTGTCAGTTCTGAGTATGTAATAAACACATGCTCATAACAGCTTTGATTTTGTTTGGTTTCTGAATATCTTAGCTTTTCTGCTGCGAAATTGCCTTATGAAAACAAAACAGAACAACTTCTAGACTTTAGCTGCCTTATTTTGGGGTCTGGATGTACAATCTCAGAGCCCACCTAATTTTAGCTTTGCATTCCCTACCTATGATTTTGTGAAGCCATGTCTTTCCACTAGGTGGCACACTTCCCTTTGTAATTTTGAAATCCAACCTCTCGGTTTTGGACCGGTGGAGATACTGTTCCTGCAGACCTTGAAGGGTTCTGGGCATCAGCAAATTAAAGTTGTGTGTTAATTTTTTGTTTTATGTGCATTTTAATGCCAGATCCAAGAATTCACTCCCACTGGACCAGTACTGCTTCAGTAATGAGAATCTTACACTTGGTTTCCTGTTCCTGTTCCCTATCAGAGAAACTCTGTGGGTCTGAAACCTGTTCCTTAGCCTCATCTGCCAATAGACACATTGTGCCTTGTGCATTTTTTTCCCCCACGCAACCCTTTCTTGGCTCATTTTTCGAATCTATTATTATCACTCTAACTGAGATTTAAATTAATTTGACAAATAAGCACGTTCTTTGTGTAAGGGATTGTTTTAAAGAAGTCCATTTGATGATAAAGGTGAAGTCAAGGTCTTGAATTTTGGATGTCGCATGATAGGACATTTTTCAGGTAAAGCTACAGTGTAATTCAATGGGAAGTGTTCCAGCTGTGTCACTTATATTAGTTGTGCCAGCTGTGTCACTCATATTAGTCAGTCAATAAACATTTATTAAGTGCCTACTATGTGCCAGGTACTACTGTGCTAAGCACTGGGGATACAAGAAGAGTCAAAAGATAATCCCTGCCCTCAAGGAGTTAGCAGTCAAATGCTACAATTGAATAATTGTGATTAATAATGATAATGTAAACTTTTGTTTAGATTAATGATAATCTGACAATGATAATTAATGATAATATAGACCTTTATGATCTTGGACAAATACTTAGTCCCTTTGGGCCTTAGTTTCCTCATTGGTAAAATGTGAAGTTGCACTGGATGACCTCTAAGGTGTGTTTTAAGTTCCACTTGAGTTTTGACTGTATTGCTGTTTAGGTGATGACAGAGGTCTACTATTTTGACAGGCTTTACTAAGAGTTGAGAACCTGGGCCTCATCTTTGTAGGTTCAGAAACTATATTATTGCTTTACTCAGGGTGATAAGGGTTTATGAAGACAAATATCCATAAAATGATGTATACAATATTCTCATTTATTAATTTACAGTGTAAAGTATATTGGGATGCAGCACTAAGCACTAATTATCTGTATAAGATAGTCTATTCTGATAAGTTAACTCAGGAGGCCACATTAAAAAGTTAGAAGGTTGCTTAGTGAGTATAGAATAATAGCTGGATGAATTGCCCTTCCCTCCCCTAGGGGTATCTCTGCCTAAAGAAATGATATTGTTTATCTAGAATTAGAGTGCATACAGTAGTGAAGCTGTAGATTTTCCCTGATGAAACATTGGGATGTGCTCTCATCTCTTCAGCAACATGCTTATAAAGACCATTCTCTTTTTGGTGTGTTATTTTTTCAACTTAACTCGTCTTATTCATTTTATATTGATGCATTTTATCTTCAGCTTTGGAGAGCGATGTGTTTTGATCTTGTCACTAGATACAGGGGCTTTGTTTTCTTTGGAAATTGTTGAATTTTAGCAGTCTGTACATTTTGTAAGAAAAATTATTTTGTTTTTGTTTTAAAGTCACAGTATAACCTGTAAAGTCTGGACAGATCATCAGGATAATGGTGCAGAGTGGCCAAAACATGGCTTTGAAAGGTGTTTGCATGGGGAAGAGGTAGCTATCTAGTTTTCATTTTCTCAACCAGGTAGAATGTGCTGGGTTCGATGCTGAGAATGTGCTGGGTTCGATGCTGAGTGGCTGGAGAAATTCCTGGGACTTTTGCAAATTAGAATCTACTTTATTCATGCTGTTCTTCACATATTCCTTGCAGTTGGGTGTGTTCTCTGTGGAAGGCATAGAGAAACTATAGTATTAGGACAGTTAAGTGGCTTGTCCTTTTTTGGAGTTGGGGGAAACACATTGAAAGGACAAGGCTGTTGGATATCTGCTCTTTGTCTTCTATCACCAACTCATGCTTATATGTTTTCTCTTCTTTTTACTTCTATCCAATCAGATAGCTAATTTGAGGAGATATGGTGATACAGTGGAAAGAGACACGGCCCTGGTGTCAGAAATCACTGTCTCCTGGTGTCTGGGACTTGCCAACTCTGATAAATATTACTCAGTTTTGAAAGTCCCTGTTGGGGACAGATAATAGTGCCAAAAAGAAACTAGAAAGCATCTGTAGGAGTGATGACATGCTCGGCAAGAAACTGGAGATCTTAGAAAAACATATGATTTTTAGGGCCTTCACAAAAGAAAGGTAAATATGGTACGTAAGCAGCTGGTTAAGATGATGCTTTGAGAAATCAGGATTTGGATTTCTGGACTAGGTATAGGAAGATTGCGCTCTTGGCTGGGGAGGGATTGCATCTAACAAGGACCATGAGAAACATATTTGCCTAGTGGCTTGTATATCTCATCTAGAGGACTTTAAGTTGAAAATGGATAGGGAAAGAAAACTAACTGTGTACTTAATCTGTCTGGATACAACAGAGAGTAAAAGCTATACAGCATGTGAAGAAAAATGTCAGTGGAAAGATACAGAAATTCACCAGAGACAATATCAAGAAAGAGGTATAGTAATAATATTTAGGGCCTCAGGTATATCTACATGGTTTCTCAGACTATGTATAATAAACTAAACTAGAGATCTCAATACAAGGAGATGAATTTGATTTCATATATATCATATATATCACTGAGACTTATTGGGCTGTGATTTATTGCTATAAGGTAAAGGACAGACTAGATAAAAGGAATGGTGGAATAGCATTGCTAGTAAGAAGATCCAGTCCTATGATGAAATCCTGGAAATGGAGGAGGGAAGATAATATAGACAGTAAAGGCAGAATTGGTGACATATTGGGAATGTATTGTTGGCCAGAAGGAGAAAATGGATGATGAGCTCTGGAAGCCGATAATAAAACAGTAAGGGGTGTGATGGAGTAGTAGTAGAGGATCTCAAATTTCTTCTGTCTGCTAAAAACAGAGAAGTTGACAGTTTCTTGATTTGTCTCCAGGAACCTGCATATCTAGTAAGGCAATAATGGCTTCCCCTCTTAGAACTCACATAGCAGTTTGTTTTGTTATTTTCTTATACGTATAGGGATTTGTATTAATCCCTTATCCCCCTACTAAATGTAAGGTCTTTGGGAAACATGGGCTGTGTTTTGTCTTAATTTTATATTTCCTTAGAACCTAGCATAGTTTCTAAGACAGATATAGAGTAGATGCTTGATAACTGCATAATATTGTACTTAATATCAGTTGTTGTTGATGGTGGTAATTTCATTCTTCAGAAAGTAGAGAAAGTGATCAAGGAAAACTGTTCTTTTTGACACAGTTCTGACTAATAACAAGAACTGGTTGCCCATCTAGAAATGACGAGAGTCTTAGGAGTGAGTCACCATACCATTTTAACATTTATGATAGCAAAGGAAGAGAAAGCTGGGCTTAGTCTGGTATATGCCCTAAACATTGGCCTATTGAAATGAAGATGGATACATAAAGAATGGCAATTGATTGTTGTCAGCTTGCAGGGAAGTCTGTTACTTTTGTCTATTGACTTGTACTAGTCAACATTTTTAACATCATTAGCTTGCTCCAAATGGTAAACGTAGGAGCAGTAGTTGAAATTTGCAGATATGAATTTTAGGTTCCTAATTTTCTCTTGATTGAAGTCCCAAAAGTGATGGAATTGGCTGCCCTGGGAGGTACTGTGTTCCTTATTAATGTAGAGCTTCAAGCTGAGACTTGAATGAACACTTGTTGGAATATTATAGTGGAGATTCTTGGTAAGATATGAGTTGGCCTGATGATCTCTAAAGTCCTTTCCATCCTTGAGACTCTATGATTCTAATTTGAAACATACTGGGGCTGGTGCAGCAAGTTTGCTGTCTTGGTTAGCTAGACCTGTCAGGGGAAATGCAGATTTGACAGGAATCTGGGCCAGCACTGATGGACCATTTGTGCTGGCTGTGAAACCTGCCAGCTGTAGGCAGCCCACACCAAACTGCTGACCTGACTCTTAGAGCCGAAGATGGAAACCTATGACTGCTGACCTGGTTTTCTTCCTAAAAACATCTGTGGACTGACCGGCTGACGAGTATTGGGAACTAGTTTCCCCTGATATGTGAGGCCAATTAAGAAGGATAGTGAAAGGGGTTGCATAATTTCTTTCTAAGAAAGGATTTAATTGACCATTCTAGATATTTTTATTATGCTAGTTATCACTGTTGTAATTTGTAATTAGTTAGGTATTGGAGTTGATCAATATGGCAGGCAGCATTGGTGCTTGAGAAAGGTGAATGTGCATTGTCAGATGTCTTGTTATATATTTAATTAGTTGATTTTATTTTGGAAGTATGCTGTAGGAAGAAAAATGTTTTATTTTTTGAATTTTTGTAGTGAACCTGGGCTCCTATAGAGGATTGATTATTTAGTGTCTTTTTGTTTTCTGCCATCTTCATTTCAATCATTTTTCTAGAATACTTACTTGTATCCCAAGTCATTTCTCCCAGTTGTTGGCAGTCATAGAATAATAGAATTTTGGAGCTGGTAGGGACCTGGAAAATCAAATGACCTTAATAGGTCAATCTCATTTACAAACAAGCAGACTAAGGCCCTAGGAGATTATAAGTCTATAGCCACACAGTTAGTTTGGTGCCAAAAGTACAGGAAAACCCAGGTTTCTCAGCTTCTAGTAAACTAGAGTTCATGCCAAATTGTTTCTAATTGAGCAGAGACTATATGAGAAAGAATTGAATCCCCAGCTTTCTTCAAAGGCCAGGTCAAATGTCACTTCTTACATACGGCATATTTTGATTCCCCAGTTTTTAGTACCCTCCCTCCCTGAAATTACTTGGCATTGATTTTGTATATGGTTAGTTTGCATTGTCTCTTGCCTCTCCCTCCTCCCCCAATAGACCGTAACCATCTTGTGGGCAAGTACTTTTTCCTTTTTGTCTTTGTAGCTCTACTATCTACCATAGTGCACAGCTCATAGCTCATAGTAGGTTTTCAATAAATGCTTGTCCAGTGAATGAATGATACTGTTATCAATGACATCCAAGTTTTCTTAGTTCTTAGATGCTGAGAGCAAATGGACATTGCTAGATGTTGTCTTAGGTTGATCTGATGTGACAGAACTAGGCAAAAACCAGATGTTCTAATATATCTATGTATATATATGCCATATTGGAAAGGATTTTCTGGCTTCTGCCACAGTAGTGGGTCTGCTTTTATTTTTCAGTTTTGCTCACAGTCTTGACCCTTGTAGATAAGCTTTTATGTGTGTGTGGTTTTAAGTTAAGCTAGTTTTGTAGTTTTACAGTTAATATTTTACAGCCTACAGCTATGATATGTGGGTTGTGAGTATTTTTTAACTTGTCTAGGGGCCAAGAGACTCTTCATGTTAAATAAGGTGCTTCTTCAGAGCATGAAGCAGAAAACAAATAGACATGAAAGCATTATGACAACTGTCATACTTTCGTGTACACCATGGCCCAGGACCCAGGAAGAAAGGGTTATCTTCCTCCCCACCCACTTTTCTGTGAAATACATTTGAATTTCTGGAATGTTTAATAGATTTCAGAAATGAGATGTGGGTTTGGTCAGTGATTTGTGGACAAAGTGGTATCACTGACAGGATGTTCTCCTTTTCTCATGTCCCCAATCACAGCTAGATTTACTGTAGGCAAAAAAACCACACAACTGGAAAGTAAATTGCATTCTTGCCCTGGGTTAGCTCTGGGCAGGTTGGTTTTTCTCAGACCATCAAGTTTGTCTGGGGATGTTACTGCATGATCTTACCTTCCATTTTTTGCAGCAGCCCACATGGTGATTGCAAAGTTCAGGAGAACATAAAAGAAATTTTTAGGAAGAGAGAATGCTTCTCCTAAATGTCTCAAGAGCATGTATTGTGAGAGTGTTATTTAGATCTTGCTTGAGTAGACTTTTTAGATGAAATCCATACTTAAAATCCTGTTTTAAATTATTTATTTATTTTTAGTCAGTGAAAACTTACCTTTTCTCTTCCCCCTTCCTTTATACCCCTTTGAGAAAGAAAGGAAAAAAAATAAATCTATGTTGGAAACGTGTAGTCAAGCAAAAAAAATTTCTACATTGGCAACATTGAAAGAAACAGTGGCTTGTTCTGTTCTCCTTTACCTCTTTGTTAAGAGATGGATAGTGTGTTTTATCATGAGTCTTCTGGAGTTGTGGTTGATTATTGCATTGATCAGAATTCTTAAGTCTTTTAAAGTTTTCTCTATAATGTTATTGTATAAGTTATTGTTCTGGTTCTATTAACTTTATCCTGTATCATTTCATACAAATCTTCCCAGGTTTCTCTGAAATAATCTCCTTTGTCATATCTTATGGCAAAATAGTATCTAATCACATTCATATTCCATAACTTGTTCAGCCATTTCTCAATTTATGGGGATACCCTGAGTTTCCATTTTTTTTGCCACCACAAATGAGCTGATATAAATATTTTTGTACATCTTTAGAGTTTTACTTAGGACTAACCTATCTTTAATATACCCTGCCCTCCTCCCTACTTCCTTTTCTGTTTGTTAAATAAAATGTATTTCTGTACTTAATTGTGTATGTACGTGTGTGTGTGTGTGTGTGTGTGTGTTCTTTCCTCCTCTGACCAGTTCAAATGAGAGTTAGATTCACGTGTTACCTGTTATCCCCACCCTTCCCTCCTTGTTGGTATAGATGTCTGCTAGTGCTCCCTAATTATGTGAGTTAATATTTCTTTCTCTTTCCCCTCTCTTACCATGCTTCCTTTAAGATCATTAAGAAATAATAGAACAATTCCTAGGCATTTTGCTTAATTGGACTTCCCCTATTATCTTTAACAATGATGGGGTTCATAGAACAGATGTATCATCATCATCTCCTCATATTAGAATATAAACAGATTATCCTTGTTTAGTCCCTTATGATTGTTCACTTATATTTACCTTTTTATTTTCTCTTGATTTCTCTTTTTGCAAATCAAAGATTCTATGTAGCTGTGCTATTTTAATCAGGAATACTTGGAAGTCTAAGGGTCTGTCTCTTTCTACCCCCTCACCCAGCCCCTCACCCCTCACCTGTAATATTATACTGAGTTTTGCTGCGTAAGGTATTCCTGTCTATAAACCTATATTCTTTGCCTTCTACAACATCTTATTTCAAGCTCTCTCCTCATTTATGGTGGTGGATGCTAAGTCTTCTGTGATCCTGATTGTGGTTCCTTGGTACTTGAATTCTCTCTCGTTGCTTACAGTATTTTTTTCTTTTACTTAGAAGCTCTGGATTTTGACTATAATGTTACTGGTAGTTTTCATTTTGGGATTTGTTTCAGGAAATGTTCTTATTGTCATTGTTCAATTGCTTTTCAGTTATGTCTGACTCTTTCTGACCCTATCTGGGATTTTTTTGACAAAGGTACCGGAGTGATTTGCCATTCTGTTTTCCAGTTCGTTTTATAGATGAGGAAACTGAGGCAAACAGGGTGAAGCGACTTGCCTGGGGTCACACAGCTAATGAGTGTCAGAGGCCATATTTGAACTTGGGAAGACAAGTTTTTTTGACTCCAAGCTTGACACTATCTACCGTGCCACCTGGCTGCCATTCAACAGATGATTAGTAGATTATTTTTATTTCTACTTTCCCTTTTGGTTCTGAGATCTCAGAAGTTTTCTTTTAAGTTTTTCCAAATATGGTGTCTGGGATTTTTTTTTTTGGTCATGGCATTTAGGTAGTCTAATGATTCTTAAATGTTTTCCCTTTGGTCCATTTTCCATGTGAGTTGTTTTTGCTATGAAATACTTTAATTTTCTTTGATTTTTTTTTTCAGTTTTTTTACTTTGTTTTAATATTTCCGCCCCCACATTTCAATTTATTTATTCACTTCCACAAGATTTTGAGTTCCAAATTTTCTCTCCATCTCTCCCCTCCCTCACTCCAAGATGGCTTGCATTCTAAATAATCCTTCCCCCAATCTGCACTCCCTTCTATCTCTGCCCCCCCCTTCTTTTATCCCCTTCCCCTTCTATTTTCCTGTAGGGCACTATAGATTTCCATAGCTGTTTGCCTGTATATCTTATTTCCCAGTTGCATGTAAAAATGATTTTTACCATTTGTTTTTAAAACTTTGAATTCCAAATTCTCTCCCTTCCTCCCTCCCCACCCACCCTCATTGAGAAGGCAAGCAACTTGATATAGGTTATACATGTGTAGTCATGCAAAACACTTTCGTAATAGTCATGTTGTGAAAGACTAACTATATTTCCCTCCATCCTATCCTGCCCCCCATTTATTCTATTCTCTCCTTTGACCCGATCGCTCCTCAAAAGTGTTTGCTTCTGATTACCCCCTCCCCCAATTTCCCCTACCTTCTACCCTTCCCCCCCATCCCCTTTGTCTCTACTTTCCTATAGGGTAAGATAGATTTCCATACCCAATTGAGTGTGTATGTTGTTCCCTCCTTAAGCCAAATCTGATGGGAGTAAGGTTCACTCATTCCCTCTTACCTCCTCTCTCTTCCCCTCCACTATAGAAGCTTTTTCTTGCCTCTTTTATGTGAATAATTTACCCCATTCTACCTTTCCCTTTCTCCTTCTCCCAGTACATTCCTCTCTCACCCTTTAATTTTATTTTTTAGATATCATCTCTTCATATTCAACTCACCCTGTGCCCTCTGTCTATATATATTCCCTCCAGCTACCATAATAATGAGAAGGATCTCATGAGTTGCAAATATCATCTTTCCATGTAAACAGTACAGCTTTAATAAGTCCCTTATGATTTCTCTTTCCTGTTTACCTTTTTATGCTTCTCTTGAGTCTTGTATTTGAAAGTCAATTTTTCTATTTAGCTCTGGCTTCTCAAGAATGCATTAAATTCCTCTATGTAATTGAATGTCAAATTTTCCCCCTCATTGATTACACTCAGTATTGCTGGGTAAGTGATACTTGGTTTTAATCCTAACTCTTTTGACCTTCAGAGTATCATATTCTAAGTTCTCTGATTCCTTAATGTAGAAGCTGCTAAATTTTGTGTTATTCTGATTGTGTTTCCACAATACTTGAATTGTTTCTTTCTGACTACTTGCAATATTTTCTCCTTGACCTGGGAACTCTGGAATTTGGCTATAATATTCCTTGGAGTTTTCCTTTTGGGATCTCTTCCAGGAGGCTATCGGTAGATTCTTTCCATTTCTATTTTACCCTCTGGTTCTGGGTATCAAGGTAGTTTTCCTTGATCATTTTTTGAAAGATGATGTCTAGGCTCTGTTTTTGATCATGGCTTTCAGGTAGTCCAATAATTTTTAAGTTATCTCTTCTGGATCTATTTTTGCAAATCAGAGATTCTGTGTAGCTGTGCTATTTTAATCAGGAATGCTTGGAAGTCTAAGGGTCCAAGATATTTCACATTGTCTTCTATTTTTTCATTCTTTTGGTTTTGTTTTATAATTTCTTGATTACTCATAGAGTCATTAGCGTCCATTTACTCCATTCTATTTTTTTTTTTTTTTGGTGAGGCAATTGGAATTAAGTGACTTGCCCAGAGTCATACAGCTAGTGAGTGTTATGTGTCTGGGGCTGGATTTGAACTCAGGTCCTCCTGACTTCAGGGACAGTGCTCTATCCACTGTGCCACCTAGCTGCCCCCCATTTTTTTTTTTTTTTGCTTTTGATGAGACAGTTGGGGTTAAGTGACTCGCCCAGGGTCACACAACTAGTAAGTGTTATGTGTCTGAGGCAGGATTTGAACTCGGGTCTTCCTGACTCCAAGGCAAGTGCTCTATCCACTGCGCCACCTAGCTGCCCCTTCCATTCTAATTTTTAAAGAATTATTTTCTTCATTGAGCTTTTGAACCTCCTTTTCCATTTGGTCAGTTCTGCTTCTTAAGGCATTCTTCTCTGCATTGGCTTTTTGGACCTCTTCTATATTTTAAGGTGTTATTTTCTTCAGTATTCTTTTGGGTCTCCTTTAGGAAGCTATTGAGTTGTTTTTCATGATTTTCTTGCATCAGTCTAATTTCTCTTCCAAATTTTTCCTCTGCTTCTCTTACTTGCTTCTCAAAATCCTTTTTGAGCTCTTCCATGGCCTGAGACCAGTTTATATTTTTCTTGGAGGCTTTGGATGTAGGAGCTTTGAATTTGTTGGCTTTTTCTGATGGTATGTTTTGATCTTCCTTGCTACCAAAGTAAGATTCTGTAGTTTGAATTTTTTCCCACTGTTTGCTTATTTTCATAGCCAATTATTTGACTTTTAAACTCTTTGTTAAGGTAGGGCTCTGCTTCCAGTGTGGAGGGTGTACTGTCCTAAGCTTCAGGGGATTTTGTGTAGATGTTTTCAGAGATACTTCTAGGGACCTGTAAGTTTTCAGTTTTTCCAAGGTGGTATAATCTAAGGAGAGGTGTTTACTCCTCACCTGGCCTGTGCTTTGGTCTGTGAGTGACCATAAGCACTCTTTTCTGCCCTGGAACTGTGAGGAGGGTCCCCTCTCCACTCCTCTCACAAGCTACGTTATGCTAGTGCTCCTTCTCACCCCAGGACTGCCATCCAAGGCTGTGACGCAGATCTGAGTATGAACAAAGCAACAAAATCCTGCCTCAGTACCAGCAAAGAGATCCCTGTAATCTCCTTCTCATCAGTTGCTCTATCCCCTTATTGTTTGTGGGCTCTGGAAGCTGTTGTCGCCACTGCCACCACCCCAGGGCTGCGCCAGGACTAGGGCTGGACTGAGCTCTTCTCTCACCCAGGTCTGACAGACCTTTCCCACTGACCTTCTAAGTTGTGTTTGGTGTTCGTGGGTTGAGAAGTCTGAAAACTGCCACAGCTGCTGGTGATTCAGTCCCCTGAGGCCTGCGCTGGTTCGGTGGGGCCTGGTCTGTACCAGCGTGGCCCGTGCAGGACTATGTTCCTCTCCCAGCCTGGCGCAACAGACCTTTTCTGGCAGCCATCCAGATTGTCTTGGGCTGGTAATTTGTTTCAATCTGTCTTTTTGTGGGTTCTGCTGCTCTAGAATTAGAGTCATTTTTTACAGGTATTTGGAGCAGTTTAGGGGAGAATTCAAGAGAGTCCCTGCTTTTATTCCTCCATCTTGACTCTGCCCCTCTGTTTTATTATTTTTTATTTTCTCATGGAATCTTTGGCTTCTTTTTGATCCATTTTTATTTTCAGGGACTGTGTTTCTTGGGTAAGGTTTTGTACCTCTTATACCAAGCTGTTAATTCCCTATCTAGTTCTTTCTTCCATAGCTCTCATTCCTTTTCTAACTTTTTCCTCTAGTACTCTCATGTCATTGACAAAAACATTTTAAAACTCTATTCTTCTTAAACTCTTGCTTCATCTCTTCCATGAATTCTATAGTTGATTTGTTTCCATGATGTGTTTTTGTTTGAGGCTTTTCTTCTTTTGGAGTCATTCTGGTTTTCTGGGTGTGTGTCTTGTCCATACTTGTCACCATAATAACTTTTAATAGTGGGATTCTTTCTCGATTTGTTCATTCTGCAAACCTAGTTCCTGACTTTTGACTTGATTTTAGGACTAGGCTCTGTGAACTTCTGGAGGGAAAGTTTGATCTGGTCCTTTTTCTGCTTTCTTGGGTATTGAATGTAGTGGGGTTTCAAGATCTCAGGAATAATTCAGACTGGTAAACTGCATGCTTTCAGTGATTCAGAGTAAAGTGGTCTGATTCAGAGCAAAGTTTGATTGCTGCTTCTCTTGTCTGAGTTCTGTAAATTCCTATCCTAACTTTGGGTCTGAGCATTAGTAGATTGTAGCCCATCTCTGCCATTATCAGCCAGTTGTCAAGTCCTGATAGTTCAAAGTGACAAAATTGTAGATTGCGTTTTGTTCTGGGACTCCTTCCCTAGTTCTTCCTATGCAGGCTTCAGCCTTGAGCTAGAAGCTGTAACTGAGACCCTGTTCTCTTCCTGGGATCTGAATCCCACAGCAGTTGCTAGGTTCTCAATCTATTTCTCTTTCTTCTAGTATACTGACTAAGGCCTGCCTTGGAACAGAATGGCCTCTCTAGATCTATGACTTGGAACTGGAGAGTGGGCAGGAAGGGAATAAAGAATAAACATGTATATATATAGTGTGTATATATATATATATATATATATATATACACACACACACATTTATATATATATACACATAAAAGAATAAACATTTATATGGTACATATAAATAAAAGAATAAACATTTATATAGTGTATATATATATAAATAAAAGAATAAACATTTATATATATAGTTTGTATATATAAATAAAAGTGTGTATATATAGTATGTATATATAAATAAAAGAATAAACATTTGTATGGTATATATATATAAAATAAAAGATGTACCAGGAACTATGCTTACACTTGTTATCGCATTTGATCCTCACCACAATCCTGCAAAAGTAGGTGCTGTTATTATCCCCATTTTACAGTTACTGAAAGTGAGGCAGACAGAGGTTAAGTGACTTACCCAGGGCCACACAGTTAGGAAGCATATGAAGCTGCTTCCATCTGGCACCTGTTTTTGTCAAAGATCCTGGTCTTTATTTGGAACCTCCTCTTATCCTTGTGCACAGCCTTTCCCTTGCTTCGGAATGCTCTGTGGGACCCACTCCTGTGCAGACCCCTTATCCGGTGTCCATTGACTTCTCTGCCTATCTCAAATGATTCACTGTGACTTTGTCTTGGATTTCCCATCACAGTTTGGTCCGGTGCATTTTTTTAGGTTGTTTGGAGGAATTTGGCCTGAGGGTCAAAGAGCTCACAATACTACTCCCATTTTCTGCCATCTTGGCTCTTTCTCCCCTAACTTAAGTATAGCGAGACTTATTAGTGCTATGGGATGGATTCTTTGGCCAATTCAGAACCTTTTCAAGCAAAGTTCTTTCTGGGTGTGTACCTTCCCCCACCCCTCCCCCACCCCCAAATAACAAAAAAACAAAGGAAAAAACCAACTAGATTTTATTCCTGGCCCTGACACCAATTCTCTCTGTTTCTGAGGAAGTCAGCTAAATTTCTATACTTTCTTTCTCATTTGTGAAATGGGGTTATTAATATTTGCCTATCTACTTCACAAAGTTGTGAGAGAAGTCCTTAAAGCACTGTACAAATGTGAAATTTTGCTATTACTATTATTCTCATTGATGACTCAAAGATCTTGTTGAGATCTTTCTACAACCCTTTTTCTCACCTGAAAAAAATAAAACCCACTTCTCTTTTTGTGGCATTATGTATTCCAAACACTGTCTTCCATTAGAAGTCTTGCCTTGTAAATACTTTCTGCGCCGGTCGCGCCGTGCACTCTCCTCCTAACAGGAGCAGGCTGCCAAGGTCAAACTTACCAGTCTTCGGAGCCCACCCGGATAAACATAGAGACGAGCCGATCGGGAGGTGCAAGCACTCAAACTTTATTCAGAGGCCATCACAGCAAGGCCAAGCAGGAAAGCAAGAGCAGGAGCAAGAGCAAGAGAGAGCGAGCTCCGACCCCTACCGCCCCTATATACCTTCCTAGCCCCTCCTCCTCAGCCCGCCTACCAGTGAATGATTGTAGGATCAGATACCGGAAGGGGATGTCTGGGGTAAGCACTGCACCAAGGGAGAGGATGTGACAAAGGAAGCTAGACCTAGATACCGGAAGGAGACGTCTGGGGTTAGCGCTGCACCAAGGGAGAGGACTAGACAAAGGGAGCTAGGCCCGGATACCGGAAGGAGACGTCTGGGGTTAGCGCTGCACCTAGGGAGAGGACTAGACAAAGGGAGCTCGTTCTTTGCTGTCCCACAGCCCCCTGCCTCAGGAGCACATGCTCCGGCTACTTCCCCGTATCCTGTTCCTACCCCAGTTCACCACAACTCCACATGGCACAGCCCCCTGCCTCGGGAGCGTGAGCTCCGGTTACTTCCTAATATCTTGTCCCTGCCCCATCTTGCTACAACCCCCACGTGGCACGTAGCCAACATCAGACAATCCCTCACACTTTCCCTTTCATTTAATTTTTTTTCTTCCTTTTCCTGCTGCTTTCCTTGCATCTCTTACCCCCTTCCTCCCTCTAATTTGTCTGTTCTATTTAGTTCTGGGATGTCTGGCTGTGCATAGCCAGTCTTTGAAATCACCAAGCTTGCTTAAATAATAAATTGAGCTTCCAGCAGCTTGCCTTGCTAAATGGCTCTTTAAGTATTGTCACTGAGATGATCATGCCGAAGCCCATGTGTTCTGTCCACCCGTTCATCTAATTTCTCCCTGGTCACAGAATAGGAAGTTTCCCCCTTCTACAAATTCACTTCCACCTTCTGTGGGAGCACTTTGTGTATGTATATGTAATATATATAGCCCAATGGTAGTGCCCTTCTGAAGCCTGGCAGCAGAAGCCTCTGTTCTAACCATTTAGTCAATGTTAAGAAGTGCTGTTAAGCACTCCTGTTTAGTGGATGAACACTTCTGATGAATACTTCTGATGAATACTGCATGGGCTGAGTCTTTTGAAAGGAAGGTATTGAAGAAATGATTATTTCACCACGTCAAGACACGTGCCCTCTTTGGTCCCTCTACTTTATAATAAATTGACCACATTGTCCTAAGACTAGCAAACTGAAGCAATTCTAAACAGTCTCCAATATAAATTGGAAAAGGAGATTGAGTAGGATGGAAAGCAGAGGCCAACTAAGAGACATAGTCAGAATTAATGAGCAGTCAAAGATTTTTCTTTCTCTTTTTAAATATTAAAGCGGCTTAATGATAAATTTGTTGTCCTTGTTCCTAGACACTTTGCTTTTTGGTTTTTAAGAGATCTGGTCAGTTTTCTTTTAAGAGTTCACTAAATATGTTATCTTGGCTATTTTTTAGGTCATGGAGTCCAATGATTCTTAATTTTTTTCTCTTCAATCTGTTTTCTAGATCACTTGTATTTTTGTTATGAGAAACCTTATATTTTCTTCTATTTTTTCAATGTTTTTGCTTTGTATTACTACTTCTTGTTGTCTCGTGGAGTCATTGGAGTTTATTGCTTGAATAAGGTTTTGTACCTCTTTTCTCTGTCTTTTAATTCACTTTGCAGTTTTTTTCTTCCATAGCTCTCCTTACTTTTCCAGTTATTTCCTCTAGTGGTCTCATTTAATTTATAAAAACATTTTAATCTCCTAAATTTTTTTTTTACTTCATCTCTTCCAGGCAGTCTAGTTGAATTTGTCCCAAAGCTGTGTTTTTCCTTGAACCTTTGCTTGTAGGTGTTTTGGAGTCATTCTTTTTTTCTGGGTTTGTATCTTGAGCATCCATGTCAACATAATGGCTTTTTATAGTGGGATTTTTATTTTGTTTGGTCATTCTTCCATTCTACTTTTCTGAGTTCTGACTTTGTGTTAGGGCAAGGCTCTGATCCCTTCTAGAGTGAAAGTCTGGGCTGGTCCTTCTGCTGCATTCTTGGAGCATTGAATGTTGTGTTTGTTATCCCGGATTCTCAGGGGCAGCTCATGCTGGAAACCTGTAAGCTTTTAGTGCTTCCAAAGTAGTCTGATCTAGGGCAAAGTCTGATAAGCAGCCTGAGCTCTGCAAGTTCCTGACCTGGTCTGAACAACAGGGCTTTTGGCTTCTCCAGGCTAGAGTTTTAGTAGACTTTTGCCAAATTCAACCACTCGACCTTTGGAAAACTATGCTAGTTCAGAATTAAAGGATTGTGGGTTCCTTTTTGGTGTGGTATTATTTTCCTGGTTATTTTGCATAGGCTTCAGACTTGACTGGAAGCTGCATCCCAGACCCTGCTCTTCTCCTTGGTGCAGAGCCATTCATATGCTCCAGAACTTCCTCCTTGCGTGACACACAGACAAACCTGTGGCCACCTCTCGTGATCATTCCTGACCCTAGAACACTTTCCTTAAGCATAGGCCTCTCCTCATTCATCCCTAACAGGCATCTTTTCGCATACCCTGCACAGGTTTGTGCTGCTGTGTGATGTGTTTGAACCTTGACTTGCTCTTGTGTGTGCATAGCCTCTCCCAGTGCTGGAATGCTTTGCCTAGCATTACTGGGAATACCCTGTTCTAAGGTTCGGCAGAACTTTCCTTGTCCCTTTGCTGACCTGGGCTGGTCAGCTTGTTATGATTTTTTTCTTAGATTTCCTGATCACAAGTCAATCTGGTACATTTTCTGGATCCCTGTGTAGGAGTGATGGGGTAGAGATCTGCTGTGCTTTTTCTTTATATTTCACCACCTTGGCCCTGCCTCCTCTATCATTGAAATATAAAATATGTAAAAACAAGTTCTCAGTCACAATTATGTTGTTGGTGTCTTCCCATTACTTCCAGGGTGATTGTTTTCATGTGAACACCTTTTCTGTTTTGCTCACTCTTTTTCCTTGATTTCAAAATTTAAATATAAAATTTTTAAAAAAAGAAATACATGTATAAAAGATTTGCAGTAGTATTTTAAAGAAAATTTAGTTATGTTGGGGGTGGCATTCCTTTCCCCCAAAGTTGATAGCAGTTGACATTTCTTTTTGTTTCACTAGAGTAGTTAATTTTATTCTGGGTGGGTCTCCCCAGAATGGAAACTCTGATGTCCTTATTGACCACTGTCTAAATATCCACTTTCTTCATGTTCAATTCAAATTCTTTTTTTTTTTTTTTAGGCAATTTGGGTTAGGTGACTTGCCCATGGTCACACGGCTAGTAAGTGTTAAGTGTTTGTTCTGAGGCCAGATTTGAACTCAGGTCCACTTGACTTAAGGGCGGGAGATCTATCCACTGCACCACCTAGCTGCCCCCTCAATTCAAATTCTTAATGTAATCTTTAGTGAATATTGTTGTATAAATTCTATGTAAAATATTAAGGAGATTATAATAACATCACAGAGATTACATACTGTGATACCATTGGATTTATACCAGGAATTTAGATTTAGCTTAGTATTAAGAAAACTATAAACATAATTGACTACATTAATAACAAAATTAAATGAAAAATAAAGAACAACAAAAATTATACGTGTATATCCAGAGATGAAGAAAAACTTTTGATAAGATACAGTCTCCATTCCCATGAACAACACTGGAACACATAGGAATAGATAGATTTTCCTTAATATGACGGAGTGATGCGGTTTAGGGGTTCAAGGGTGCTGGGACCCCAAAATCACAAAATCACGTGGGTCCTGCCTGAAAGAAGTTTCAGCCAAAGACAAGGTTTATTAGAACATCTGTCATATTGGGCAGATTCTTAAGGAGTCTGAACTTTAGTAAACTGTTGGCTAGATTTTAAGAATCTAAGCATCTTAATGGAGGTGAGATGGACCTTATATACAGAAAGACTATGGGAGGGATCTAGGAGTGGCCAAGTAGTCTATGAGGTAATAGAATTCCAGGGGTGGCCAAGGGAGAATGGAGCCTAGATAGGACCAAGGGTGGGAAGTGGCCTGAGGCCATGGGGAGGTAAGATAATTGAGGGGAGATTGGGTGTAGCCACAATGAAAGGCCAGTTGATGAGATTATAGCTTCAGGCAAATGCCAGAGATTTGACCAAATGGGAAAATCCAGGGTTTTTCCTTTCTGGGGTCTAGATCCCAACCCCATCAGGAGTGTTTATCTAAAACCAATAGTTAGCTTCATTTGTAAAGAAGATAAAATAGAGACTTTCCTTTCTAACAATATTTTAAGGTCTTCTTTATTATTGAGCACTCATCTTTTTTTTTTTTTCATGTGTGGTTAAGCTCAGATTTGCAGGGTAGGTCACCTTAGGCAGCATCTTGACTTCCATTGCTCTTCTGAACACATTATTCCACTCTCACCTACATGTTCTAGTTGGTCCAGATCAGTGCTTCTTAAACTGTGGGTCGTGACCCTATGGGGTTGCAAAAAATTTGACAATAGTAAAAGGTTTCTGAATGTACAATGACCAAAAATTAATTAAAAATCAAATGCGTAATGAATCCCAGATGTTTCTGGCAGCACTTTGCAGTGTTGAGTTACACAGGCAACTTCACTGCAGCCTTGGTTCTGAACACAAAGCATGCACACTTTGCAGGGCACATGCCCTCAGGCCATGCAACTTCTCTAGGAATGCTGGAAAAAGTTAAAGAAGTTCTGTTCTAGAATAGTATCACATTTTTTGAAAGTCCTTTCCTTTGTATTTGAAGGTTGTTCTGCTGATAGTTTGTAAAACTTGTTATTGAATTGTATGGTTAAATTTAACTACTATTTGTTTTGAGTTTGCAGCCTTCAGTTATTTTCTGGAAATGATCTGTGGATTCTTTCCATTAGAATTTCATTTGCTTTGTTCAGTTGTTTTGGGCAGTTCTCTTCTATTATTTCCTTCATTACGATGTTAAGGTTTTTTGTGCTGTAATCTTCTTTTGGGAAACCTGTGATCCTTTGTTTGTCTCTCTGCATTCTGTCTTTGAGATCAGTATTGTTTTCCTTGCATAATGAGCATATTTTCTTTCTTTCTTTCTTTCTTTCTTTTTTTTGCTTCTCTTCTTATAGATTATCCTTCACATCTGTATATATTTGCATTCCCAAACTAATGTTCTTTTGTTTCTTTTTGAGGCTTGCCATTGCCCATTCACATTTTTCTATTCTGTTTATTATTTTTGTTGTACAGGCTATAATTCTGCTCTTATATTCTCATTTTTATTTTGAACCACTCAGGAACCGCATATTGTGGTTTTGTGTTCTCTTCAAATTCCACAGGGTCCTTGGTCTCATCAAGTGTTGGCTTATTTTTCTTTGTTTTGCATTATTTATTCATAGATGCCTGAACTTATTTACTAGATTTTGAGGTCATTTTTCCTTCTGTTACCATTGTTTATCCTGTTGGTTTATCTGTTTATGTTTAAAGTCTCTGAGTTTTCTTCTTCTTCCTGAAATCTTTGGTAATTTCATTTCCCCCCACCTTATTTTCCCCATCACTCACTTTTTAAAAAATTTTATTTAATTTTTTTATTAATTCATTTTGATTTATCAACAATCACTTCCATATGCTTTTGAGTTTAAAATTTTTCTCCCCCTTCTTCCCCACCACCCTCCCTAAGACAGCGCACAATCTGATATAGGCTATACATATACATTTCTGTTAAACATATTTTCACGTTAGTGATGTTGTAAATAAAAATTAGAACCAATAGGAGGAACCACCAGAAAGAGGAAGCAAAACTCAACAGAATAGAAAAAAAAATAGCAATTCAAATTCCATAGTTCTTTCTTTGGATGTGGATAGCATTTTCCATCACGAGGCCTTTGGAGATGTCTTAGATCCTTGTATTGCTGGGAAGGGTTAAGTTTATCAATATTAGTCATCACACAATGTGACTGTTATTGTGTACAACGTTCTGTTGTTTCTGCTTACTTCACTCAGCATCAAACCATACAAGTCTTTCCAGGTTTTTCTGAAGTCAGCCTGTTCATCATTTCTTATAGCACAATAGTAATCCATTACATTCATATAACACAACTTGCTCAGCCATTCCCCAATTGATGGTCATCCTCTCAATTTCCAATTCTTTGCCACCACAAAAAGAGCTGCTATGAATATTTCTGCACATGTGGGTCCTTTTGCCATTTGTATGATCTCTTTGGGATACAGCCCTAGAAGTGCTATTGCTGGGTCAAAGGGTTATCACTCACTTTCTTACTTCCTCCCCTCTGATTGTGGTTTCCTTGGGGATTGGATCTCAAAGTGTCTTGGTTTCCTCCTATGTTGGGTGATTCATAAAAGTCTTACCTGACTTTTATGTGGTCAGAACTGGCTGCAGCTGGATGGTGCGCTCTTTCCCTCAGGCTTGGTGGAGTGCTTCATTCCACACACACCCCACGCCCCCATTCTGTCCTGGTGTCCTGTATCTTCTGTTTCTTAGTTATTTGACCCAGCATGGGTAGTTTGGAAGTCTGTAGCTCTGGCGCTACCGGGTTGTGGACCTTCTTGATTTTTGCTTCTTAGAGACTGTGGCCATCTGACAGCATTTCACCATTATGGCAAATTTCTGCAGCCCAGACGTGGGATCTCCATTTCACAGGAAAGGGAGAGGGGGACAGGAAGGTGGGGGTGAGTTTTGTTGTAAGCCTGTGTCCTCTCTTTGGTTCTGGTACTGTAGCCTCACTGCCAGCAGTGTGAGAAGTAGCAGAAAGAGGCTGAGTGAGATCAAGGTCAATGAGTGTCAGTTCATGGGCCTTTTTTTTTTTTTTTAAACCTTTTAGATTCTGGATGTCCTAGACCATACAGACATCTGAAATTACTTTATCTTTGGCTCATAATTTCTGTTTTGGAGAGGTTTGAGAATTTGTGGGGATCAGAGAAAATGTCAAGTCCTCCCTTTTGTTTCTCATGTGACTTAGAAGTCTGCCTTAGAAGCCTTTTCCAATAAGAGTAGGGGTAAAGTAGGAATGTTATGGTAATACATTACTCTTTGATATAGTCTTAGAAATGATAGCAACAGGGGGCAGCTAGGTGGCGCAGTGGATAAAGCACTGGCCCTGAAGTCAGGAGGACCTGAGTTCAAATCCGGCCTCAGACCAAACACTTGACACTTACTAGCTGTGTGACCCTGGGCAAGTCACTTAACCCCAACTGCCTAAAAACAAAAAATAAAAGAAATGATAGCAACATCTAGAACACTAGAAAAAGAAGTTGAAGGGGTAAGCATAATCTGAGAAGAAACAAATTTATTGCTTTTTGCGGATGATATGATTTACTTAGAAGATCAACTAAAATTTAACTGAAACAATAACTTCAGCAAAGCTGCACTTTTCAAAATAAATCCACATAAATCATTAACATGTCTATTACCAACAAAACCCAGCAAGAAGAGCTAGAAAGAGAAATTCCATTTAAAGTAACTACAGACTATGTAAAATACTTGAGAGACTAGCTGACAAGAGACTCCTCAGAAAGTATATGAATACAATTATAAAACACTTTTACACAATTAAGACATCTAAATAATTGGAGAAATATTAGGCTGTGCTCATGGATAGACTGAACCAATATAATAAAAATGACCTAAATTAATTTACTTATTTAGTGCAAACTACAAAAGAATTAGTTATGGAATTAGAAAAAAATAATAATGAAATTTATCTTCAGAAGTAATTGGTTTTCAATCTCAAGTGAAAAAATGAAGATAAATTGGGCAGGAAAGGGACCTAAGAGCACTTGATCTCAAACTACGTTATAGTGCAATAATCATCAAAACAATTTGATACTGGCTAAGAAATAAAGAAATTGATAAGCAGAACAGATTAGGTATACAGTATGTAGAAGGAAATTAGTCCAATAGCCTAGTGTTTCATAAACCCAAAGTTCCCAGTTATTTTGTCAGAAATTTACTATTTGACAAAAACTTATGGATTGGAGAAGCAGTCTGTCAGAAATGAGGTACCTACTAGCATCTCACCCATATACCAAGACAAGCCTCAAATAGGTACATAACCTAGATATAAAGGCTGACATCATAAAAAAATTAGAAGAACAAGGAAGAAATTACCTATCAGATTCAGGGATATTGGCAAATAAATAAAGGAAGGTAAAGTAAACAGAAGGTAAAATGGATAAATTTGATTACATAGAAGTAAAAATAATACAGCTAACGTTAGAAGAGAAGCAGGTAAGTGAGAGAAAAATCTTTGCAACAGGTCTCTCTGATAAATATCTCATTTATAAGATATATAGGGATATGATTCAAATTTGTAAGAATGAGCCATTCTTCAGTTGATAATGGTTAAAGATATGAACAGACTGTTTTTAGAGAATTATATACTATCAAGAGTTATATGAAAAAATCAATAGTTATGAAAAATCAAATCACCAATAATTAGAGGAATGAAAATTAAAGTAACTCTGAGGTGTTATCTCTCTTAGATTGACAAGTTGACACAAAGGAAAAATGACATCCTGGAGGGGCTGTGGGAAAACAGATACCTTAATGTACTTGACCTATAAAATGATCTAACGATTCTGAAAAGAAATTTGGAAATAAACCAGAAATTTACTCAACTCTGCATATGTTTTGACACAGTGATACCACTGTTAACTCTGCCTCAAAGAGGTTAAAGAAAGTGGAAAAAGACCCATATGTAAAATGTGTGTGTGGGGGTATGTTTATGCATATATACTCCCCTCTACCCCACATATATATTTTAAAGGTCTCTTTTTGTGGTAGCAAAGAACTGGAAACCAGCGGGATCCTTATCACTTGAGGAATAGATGAACAAATTATGATACATCAGCTGTATTGGAATACTATTTTGTTTTCGGGATGATGAATAGAATTATTCTAGAGAAACCTTGGAAGACTTATGAACTGATTCATATTGAAGTAATTAGAATCAAAAGACAACAATTTATAAGTAATAAAAATATTGTAAAGACTATCATCTTTGACAGACTTAAAAACTCTGATCAACTCAATAACCAATCATGATTTTAGAGGACTTGTGACGAAATGTTCTGCTCACATCCTGACAGAAATAGATCACATCCTGACAGGTAGAGTCAGGGAATATTGAGACGTGAATTTGTTTTGCTTGACTCTGTATGTGTCTTACAAAGGTTTTGTTTTCTTTCTTTTTATTGAGATGAGGGTGGGATGGGAAGGAGGGAAGTTGGATTTTCAGTAATTTAAAACAAATTAATAAAAAAAATTCTTAATGTAAAATGACCTTGGAAGAGAATTGCCCAGGCCATGATTTTTTGATGTTTCATGTAAGAAATATTTGTATGCTAGAGTTGTGACTTTCTTTCAGTCAGAAAAAAAGTTATAATTGTGTCTTGAAGGGGCTGAGGGACATAGATGTTGAGGCTTCTGGAAAGGACCTAAAAAATAATTTTGAGTTCATTTTAAAACTTGCTTGAAGATGTTAAAATCTTTTTATACTCAGGGGAATTTGCGTCTCAAGTTAAATAGAAATTCCCAAGGTTTATGGGACTCAGTTTTGTAAACTTCAAATCTTTATTCTTATCCTTCAAGGAATCATACTTGTTTTGTGTTGCATTAGAGGGAAAACTAGGAAAAATAAGTGTAAGGTACCAGGAGGCAGATTTTGCTTCAACATAAAGATCTTTTTAATGCTTAGAGCTGACCAGCAGGGATATATGTTGTGTCATTAAGTAGTAAACATCCTGTCAGTGCAGATAGTCCAGTGAAGCATACTTATAACTATCTTCAGGAGTGTGATAGAAGCAATAATTTCACTGTGTAGAAGGTTGAAATAGATTATTTCTAAAGTTCCTTCTCTGAAAAATCTATGTTTTTTAAATTTTCCATAATAAGTATATTTATTTTTAAAGAATTTTCAAGTTTCATTTTTTAACTTTCACTTTTTCTTATTTTGCTTCTTGTTTTTTTTTTAACTTGCAGTCTCTAGCAAAAGATTTCGCTCTTTCTAATTCCTTTTTTCTTTTCAGAATAGGGTCTTTTATTTTTGACAGGCTGACTGAATTAGTGAGCAGATTGTACTTGGAGGGGTCCCTAATATGTTTCCATGTGAGATACCCATTTTACAGTTGGCCTCCTGTTTTCCTTAGAAAAAGCCTTCTAGGGCAGAATTCCAAGGAGGTAGGGTATATAGGGCTTGATATTGTCCATGACCTGGACCAGTGTTGTTTTCCCTAAAGATGTGTTTTCTGGGAACCTGTCAGTCAATGTTGTTGTTGCTGTTTGTTTCAGTCATGTTCAGCTTTTTGTGACCCTCTTTGGGGTTTTCTTGGCAAAGATCCTGGAGTGGTTTGCCATTTCCTTCTCCAGCTCATTTTACAGATGAGGAAACTGAAGGGTTGTGTGACTTGCCCAAGGGCACACAGCTAGTAAGTATCTGAGGACGGATTTGAACTCATGAAGATGGGTCTTCCTGATTCCAAGCCCAGTGCTCTATCTATTGCAGTGTCACCTAGCTTTTATTTATTAAGTACATGATGTGGTGTTCCTGAATCTGCTGAGATGCCGATCAAAAGCTTTTAATTAGTTGGCATAGTAACCTGAATTGAGATATATATCACTTTACTTTACTATCTGATAGTCTTGCATCTTAAATTTTCCTTGTGGAATGTGACCTGCCTGGGTTATTGGGAAGTGGTCAGAGAGTTTCATTGCTTGTTTGAGAGGTAATTTGGAGCCTTTGAAACTGAATTATGTTATTAACGCTTAAGTTCCTTTCTATCTTTGGTCTAATCACTGTAATTTCTCTAAGGGCTCAGTACAATGGCATTATACTTACTTTTGGTCATTCTAATGTTGGGTTGTCAAAATCCAGGAACAGGAAGAAACTAAATCCTCAATTCTTGATTTTCAAAAACTTCAATAATGTCTTGTTTGATGTTCCTCAATACTGTAGAGAAGCTAAAGGCAGGAATTTTGGGGTTTTTTTTTTGGGGGTGGTTTATCCCTTGTTACATGTAAATGACTCAAACTAGAGAGCTCACTCTTGTGTGAAGCAGGCAATCTTTGGAGCATAGCCCTTTTCACAGAACTGCATCAAGAAAAACAGGTTTGTGTTACTGGAGGAAAAGTGAAATTATCATTTAAATAGCTGTAACTAATCAGTAAAAGGCTTTTAATGCAGCTGTCAGTGGACTCAAATGATCCCATTTTATTCAGGCTTTTATTTTCTGACATTTCTGTAATCATCCAAGTGGTAAAGTCTTGAACTTTTGTAATCAGGAAAAACTACGTACATTTGAGTGTCTGAGAAGCAAAATATATACTGAGACATCTACCGACTTACCTAAAAGTTACATTTTTGTTGTTTTGTTGTTGCTGGATTGTTGCTGTACTGGTTTATGGACAGTTATTATCTTTGTAGCATCCACTAATCTTTCTTTTTCTTTTTTAAAATAAAATTTTATTTTTTTTCAGTCAACAAAAAATTTGCTTACTCTGTCATGGCACTCTCTTCCCCCCCAATTGAGAAGAAAAGGAAAACAAAAATCCTGTCACAAGCATATGGTCAAGCAAAACCTATTTCCACATTGGCAATGTCCCAGAGCGCGCACACACACACTCTCTCTCTCTCTCTCTCTCTCTCTCTCTCTCTCTCTCTCTCTCTCTCTCTCTCTCTCTCTCTCTCTCTCACACACACACACACACACACACGTTTCATACTGCATTCTAAGTCCTTTACCTCTCTATCAAGTGTTAATAGCATTATTAATCCTCTGGAATTCCCAAACTAATGAACATTTTCTCAGATTTTTATTTTTTGCCACCTCAAAAGGTCATAAATGTTTTTGTACATCCTCAGGTGGAGTTTGTTTTGCTTAGAATTAATCCATCCCTTAATTGACTCTCCCTCTAATTTTTCCTTGTCCCTCCTTCTTTTCCCTTTCCCCCTGTTAAGTGAAATGTAGCATATGTATTCTTCCATCCTTTGACCATTTTAGATGATGGTGAGGTTCTGGTGTCAGCCACTCTCCCCATTTCTTCTTTCTTGTTTGTATAGATGTTTACCTGTGATATAATTTTCAATAACTGTGCTTTCCCTTCCTCCTCTTAATGTATTCCTCTTGCCCTCTCTTTCCTTTCTTCAGTTAGGATTGAGACATTACAGAACCAGACCTTCTGTCTAATTGTATTCTCTTTATGACCCCTGATGATGATAGGATTCATGAAATAGGTGCATCATCTTCTCATATTAGAATGTAAGCATTTATCTTTGTTTAGTCACTTATGATTGTTCCTTTGTGTTAATTCTTAAAAAATTCTTTGTTATTTATTTATTTTAAATGTTCTTTTCTGTTTAAATTTTGAGTTCCAAATTCTCTCTTTCCCTTCTACCACCTCCTCCACCCACTGTGAAGACAAGTAATATGATATGTTATACATGTGAAATTGTGCAAAATATAGTTCCATAGTAGCCATATTTTAAAAAGTAACAAAAATAAAATGAGAAAATTATATTTCAATTTGTACTCAGAATTCATCAGTTCTCTCTCTGGAAGTAGATTGAATTTTTTCATCATGTGTCCTTTGGAATTATCTTAGATCATTGTATTGATCAGAGTAGCCAAGTCTTTCTCTATTAGTCATCATTACAACAGTGTTGTTACTGTGTACAGTGATTTCCTGGTTCTCCTCATTTTACTGTGCATAAGTTCCTATAGGTCTTGCCAAGTTTTTCTGAAACTACGCCTTTCGTAATTTCTTTTAGCAAAAAAGTACTCCATCACAATCATATTCGACAACTTGTTCAGCCATTCCCCAGTTGGTGGGCACTCCTTTGATTTCCAATTCTCTTCTACCACAAAAAGAGCTGCTATAAATATTTTTTGTGTATAGGTCCTTTTCCTTTTTCTTTCATCTCTTTGGGATACAGATATAGTAGTGGTATTGCTGGGTCAAAGGGTATGCACAGTTTTATAGGCCTTTGGGTATAGTTCCAAATTGCTTTCTGGAATGGTTGGACCAGGTCACAATTCCACCATCAGTTCATTAGTGTGTGTATTTTTCCCTCATCCTCTCCAGCATTTATCATTTCTGATAGATATGAGTTGCCACCTCAGAGTTTTTTCAGTTTGCATTTCTGCAATTAATAGTGATTTAGAGCATTTTTTCATAAGACTATAGATAGCTTTGATTACTTCTGAAAACTGCCTGTTCATATCCTTTTGACCATTTATCAGTTGGATAATTTTATTTTTATAAACTTGACTCAGTTCTATACTCAGTATATATGAGGTTTTTATCAGAGAGACTTGCTGTAAAAATTTTGATGGTACTTTATTGTCCGTGGTACCTTTTAGCAAAATGTAATTTCCCTGATTATCTCTTTTAATTAGGTCTATTTTTGCTTTTACTTTGTCTGAGATCATGATTGCTACACCTGCCTTTTTTACTTAACCTGAGGTGTATTAGATTCTGCTCTAGCCTTTTATTTTAACTCTGTGTGTCTTTCTGTTTCTAGTGTGTCTCTTGTAAACCACATATTGTTGGATTCTGGTTTCTAATCCATTCTGCTATCTGCTTTCTTTTTTTGGGTGAGCTAACCCCAATCACATTCACAGATACAATTACTAACTGTGTATTTCCCTCATTCTCATTATCTTTTGTTTCTCTCTCTCTTCCAATATCAAAAGACTGTTTGCTTCTAACCACTGCCTCCCTTAATCTGCCCTCCATTTCATCATCCCCTGCCCTTTCTCTTTTCACCTTCCCCTGCTATTTCTCTACTGGGTAAGTTACATTTCTATATACAACTGAGTGTTATACATACACATATTCTCCCTTTTTTGAACCAATTTTTGATGAGAGTGAGGTTGAAGTATTGCTTGTTATCCTCACCTCTCCCTTGTGAAAACTCTTCCTTACACACCTCTTTTATATGAGAAAAATTTCCCCATTCTACCCCAAGCATATGAAGACTTCCCCCAACTGAATAGGCAGACAAGAACAGTTTGTTCCAAAGACCGTGAAAGTGGCTGAAGCAGGTCCTGTGGAGCTCTTAGAGCTTGGTCAGACATCAAAGACATCAAGGGCATCCACTGAATCCTGGGCCATTGCCAGTGGTCATGATTTTTGTTTTGCTACTGGACTTGGATGATTCTTGAAGAGAGAGTAAGGCTGATCACTATGTGCAACTCTGTCTCACTTAAATCCAGTTCCCCTGCAAGTCCAAACATTACCCCATGATGTCATTGGTCTTCTTTGAAATGAAGAACAAATGACAATAGACTTTTCCCTATCTCTTAAGTTTGCTGAGGCTGGAAAAATATCGCACCCCATGAAATTTAGTTGAATTTGTCCCTTAGGCTCTGTGTGTGTGTGTGTGTGTGTGTGTGTGAGGCTTTGCTTGTAGGTGTTTTAAAGTCATTCTTGTTTTCTGGGTGATCAGATGAGCCACTTAGGGGGTGTGGCACTGAGGTGGAGTTAAGGAGGGGATGCATTTCAGTAACAGGGACAATAGTCTTTGCAAAGGATGAGGAATGGGAGATGAAATATTGTGTATGTGAAACAAATGAGAGGCCACTTTGACTGGAGGTTGGAACTAAATGGGGAATGAGTTTAAATACCAAACAAAGGAGATAGTATTTTATTTTTAGAGCAACAGGGAGCCACTACAGCTGCTGTTGCTATTTTTTTCAGATGCTCTTTTATTTTTTTGACTTCACTGTTATTTCCCTCCTTCTTCCCTCTTCCTGCTTCCTCACCACCTCTTTCCCCATCCTTCCCTTTCAATAGAATCCTCCTTCGTAATATATTTAGTCAAACAACAGAATATAGCACATTGGCCATCTCCTAAAATGTATGACTTGGTTTGTACCTCTAGACTACCACCTCTCTTCTGAGAATTGGGAGTTTGGTTTGAATTCTGATTCTATAGTAGAAGCTGTTTTTTGTTTTCCTTTTCTCTTCTCGCTGGATGATTCTGGGCTCCCTTGGGTTGATCACAGCCAAAAGGTCAGAAGTCTGCAGGTGAATCCTGCAGGCCCCTTATTTGGTGTGGAGGGACAGGTGTGTTCAGATTTCCTCATACTGACTGCCATTAGTTTTAGCAAAAATACTAGCTAGAGCTTGGATTTGGTCTTATTCATGTGATTATTTTCCCTGTAGTTAGGTATTAATTTATTTGAGCAGTGGTGTTTGATACTATTTTAATCTCTACAATTTTGGGTATTTCAGTGTAGCATTTTATTAGAATGAACTAAATTGGGAGATACATGATTCATTATCTTTATTGGTAAGGTGCTGGTATTGAACTTAGAAGGCATTTCTAGGATCCGGGCCTGATTTCAATATCAGTGACCAAATGGTTTCATAGCAAAGTATGCCAACAGAAATAATGCTGTCACTATTTTGCTGCAGAGTTCTTTTTGTACCCTAGACTTCCTCGCTTACCCCATGCCTGCTACTTATTGGTATATGCTTACTACTTTCCTTGTTTATTTGTTAGAATAAAAACTCATGATGATAAGAAGTAGCTAGGTAAACCAATTTATGTCATGTCACAGCAGTACTATCCTACTAGTCTATTAAGTCAGCAACTAATACTTTGGCAGTATATGAGCCAAAGACAGTAACTTTTCAAGAGCATATTGACCCTGCCATGTCTTCTTCCTCATTACTTTTGAGAATTGCTACCCATGCCATTTGTGAAAGCTGTTATGTCTTGAACAGACCTACATGGTAGCTTCTACCCCTTGCTTCTCCTGGGCAACCTGGAATAAGAGGGGTTTAAATTACAGCATACCATTTTTGAAAAGTTGACTATGCCCAGTTTTCATAGTAATCTTGAAGAAGCCAAGTCCAAGCTGGATGAGGGCTTTCCTTTAATTACCCTGCCATATGAGCTCTACAACCTTGCACTTTTCCTTGGTGAATATAGCACAGCCTGAAGAAACAGTAGGTGTACCAGTCTGCTCAGGGTACAAGTTTTTATATATTCCAGAGGTCCATGAAATGACTACGTGAGGCATTAATGGTTGTAGTTTTAGCAAGTGGCTTTGCAAAAACATTTAGGATCAGGAAAAGCTACTTCAGCTGTGCATAACCCTGGCACTCAGGATTCCTTACTTGGGGTACTTAGGGCATAAGGTACCTGTGGATGCTCAGTGTTGTTTGAATCAATGATGAAGAGCTGTTCTTCCTTTGGAATAGAGTAATTTTATACAGGAAAGCTAATTGAAAAATGCAGCTTGGTTGTTCCTTGACTTCAACTGGGACTTTTCATCATGCTCAGTCTCTTTTGTCCTTTATAGTGTTTTCTTTCTCAATCAGAAAGTCTCTCCTCACCTAATACTGTTCTGTCTTGTCAGCACATTCTTCTGTTAGGAAAGGTACACATTACAGTCAACCTAGGTCAGTAATGGTGTCAGTATACAATTCTGGCCTTGCAGGAATGGTTTATAGATCTATTAATACACAACTGTCCAACACATCGGGTCTATTAAGAGAGAAATCATGAGGAGGGCAGGATATCTTGTGATGGGAGGGAGAAGTCACTGGGCAGAATTACATAAAGTAAGCCCTTTGGTATGGGCTTTTCTCCAATTTTGAATGAAAGAGCAGCCTGAAGCTTACATTATGTAGACCAGTGGAAGACTTAACTGCTGCAGACTTTAGTTGGATACATAGTGTCAGATGGGAATTATATGGTCTAGTCTCAGCTGATGCCAAAATGTCTGTCTTTATGGACAGTGAATTCTCATTAATCCATAACTTGAGCCTCGACAAGGCCAGTCAAACAGATAGCAATTTCACCTGATTTTGGGGGAATTCCAGGTGGTTCTCCTATGGATAACTGGCTGACTTAAACACCACTTAGTGCCAGTTAGTTGTGAGTATAATTGTGGCCAAACATGTCTCTATAGGTGAGAATGGTTCATCTTCACCAGAGTAGCTTTCAAACCTGTATTCTGATGGATTTTTTTTATTTCTTTGTTTTTACATTAGGGGTGGGGAGATATTGTAAAGGCATGTCCAATTTTGGCATAGCTTTTGCTAAATCAACGTATGTGTTGTTCTTTGTGTCTGTTTTCCAATATCCATACTGCTAAACTTGTCCTGTAGTCTGCCCAGATGGCATGCTGGTTGAATAGGTGCATTGGTTGGTAATTTCTTATGCTATGTATGCTTTGATGCTAATTGGTTATGTGAGAGGACTGAAACTGTTTGAGACCAAATCTCTTTGGTGTAGATAGCCATTTAATCACTTATTTACACCAGCAAATCAGTGCCCTTTTAAATTATTTTTTAATATAGTCCAAAATATTCTTAAAAATTCTACCTAAAACTAAGTTTGATGGTATTAAAGAGATTAAATCTTAGACCATAATTTTAAAAATTGAATTTATTAATCTTTTGCTTTCATATCACCTACATGTCCAAATTTAGTACCCCTGCCTTCTCAGAACACCTGTCTTTTAGAAGAATACTGAAAAAGAGGGGAAAAAAAAAACACCAGGTCAGCAAAAATAACCAGGTTTGATATTTTATGCAGTGTTCCACACCCATAGTTCTTTCTGCTTCTCCTCCATCTATGCAGAGAAGAAAAGTGCCTTTTCATATTTCTTCTTTGGGTCCAAGTTTGTTTATGATAATTTTACAAAGTTTATTTTCAGTTGTTTTGTCATTGTTCCTTGTTATAGTCATTGCATATATTGTTTTTCTGTTACTGTTTCCTTCACTTTGTGTCACTTCACAAAAAGCATTTCATGCTTACCTGTATTCATCATATCTGTATTCATCATTTTTTCTTACAACAATAATAGTAATATTTCAGTGCCATAATTTGTTTAGCCATTCTTTGATCATTGGGGTATAACAAGAATCTGACTGGAGTGCATTATGGGGGGCGGGGTGTAGGGTTTCCTAGATGAGTTGAGTCAAGAGTTCAGGGGGCAGGGAGTGGGGTGGTTTGGAATTCTCTGTAGAAGGTGGTGGAGGCAGAGGGTATATATTCCCTGAAGTTGGCATAGTAAGAATATGGCCAGAGGGTATTGTGGTGGGTCTGAGTTTGTCTAGAAACAATGAACTTTCTGCCCTTTAGAAGCATGAAGTTGATCCCTTGAAAAAGCAGGAAGGTAGACTGGGGTGCATTTTGGTGGGTCTGAGGGAATTCTCTTTCTTTTCTTTTCATTTTTTTAAAAAAAATTCCTTCCTTCCTTCCTTCCTTCCTTCCTTCCTTCCTTCCTTCCTTCCTTCCTTCCTTCCTTCCTCCCTCCCTCCCTTCCTTCCTTCCTCCCTCCCTCCCTTCCTCCCTCCCTCCCTCCCTTCCTTCCTTCCTTCCTCTTTCTGTTAAATTTAGAACAGTTTTTTTTGGGGGGGGTATCTGGTTCTCCCTATTTCACCCAGGCTGTAATTACATTAGTCATTCACTGACTGAATCCCACCTTTGATCATCAAGGAAGCTTTGACGTGGCCTGGTTCAGCTCTCCTTAGGCATCCTAGTGGCCTTCCAGAATTGTGGATTCCCCATATGAGTGCTAGACTTAGTACAGACACCCAATTGGCTTAGCCCTACTGCAGTTCAGAATTTCCGAATTCTTGTGGTTCAGCATTCTCAGCCTCTCTGGTAGCAGTGATAACAGGCATTCTGGGCATTCTCACCAGTCTGGCATTATGTCCTGAATGTGGAGAAGGGGAAGAATAAGAATACTTCTTGAATTGAACTGGGTGTTTGGTGCTCTCCATTCTTTTCTCACTTCTACTCCTGTCACATTTGTAGATAGCTTTCTTTTCCTTAGTTTCTCCATCTGATAAAGGAATAGTGAGGACTAGCTATTAAAGGAAAATGTTTTACTGATGTCAAGATAATTCTTGTTGACTTGATAAAAATCTCAGCATATATATATATATATATATATATATATATCAAAGTTTACAAACTTCTGGTAAGAAGGTTTTTAACTTAAAATACTACAAAGTAATTTGAGAAGCTTTTCAAGTTAAATAGAGTTTTAAAAAGATGATCAGTAGCCGTTACAAATTGGGCGTATTAGAGCTACCTTTCTTACTAACTAAAGAGTTCTAGTAAAGGTAATGAAAAAACAACTTTCAGAAACAGCTGAGCTATTCATGGCAACCACAGAAAGATTCTGTATAACCTGAAGTTTTACGTGCTTTTCACACTCAAAGAGTAGGGTAGAGTGGCATATTTAAATTTGACTGGACAAATTATTCAATTTGTGGGTAGGCACTTGCTTGTTTCTGGAGGGACAATAGCCATAAAGTTGATTCTTCCTTTTTCCTTCTCCCTCACCATTTTACTGTATGTGCACTCTAGCCTAAGTGAATAGCACCTTTAATTTTCACAGGCTGATATTTCTATATGCTAATAATAATAGTATTGTGTTACTATTATTATTATTATTTTTTAAGCAATTGGATCTCTCTGTCTTGCCCAAGCCTGAAGTACAGGGGCCATTCTTGGGCCTGATTCCGCTATTGATCAGTGTCAGGGCTTTGACCTTTCCAACATGGACCAGTTTGCCCCTTCCTTTGACAACTTAGCAGGTTGCTTCCTGCTCCCCTCCCTCCCATATTGATGTTGACTATAATAAGGACACCTGATATACATAGGCCTCTGCTGCTCAGAACTCCCGAGCTCAAGAGATCACTAGCTTCAGCTTCCTTGATAGTTGGGATTATAGGTATGCATCACCATGCCTGACTGTATTATTCTTAATTGTCAAATCTAATGGCCTTTTCTCAGTCCTTATCTTTCTTGACCTCTTTGCAGCCTTTGACAGTGTCTATACTCTTCCTTGATACTCTTTTCTTTAGATTTCCATGACTCTATCTTGTTTTCCTCCTACCTTTCTGACCTCTTTTCAGTCGTTTTTGCCCCATCTTTGTTTAGTTCATGCTTTCTAACAGTGGATGTTCCCCAAGGCTCTCTCTTTAGCCCTCTTTTTTTTTTCTTCTACTTCATTTGGTGATCTCATCAGCTTCCATGGATTCAGTTTTTATCTCCGTGTTGATTGTTCCCAGATTTGCTTATCCAGCCCAAACCTCTCTCCTGACTTTTAGTCTTGAATCTCCAACTACCTTCTTGAACTGGATGGCCTTTAAACATCTTATACTCTACATATCCAAAACAGAATTCATTATCTTTCCCCTAAACCTTCCCTTCTTCCCAATTTCCCTTCTGCTGTGGAGGGAATCTCTATCTACCCAGTCACCCAGGCTTACAGCCTAAATGTCATTCTTAACTCCTCTCTTTCTCAGGGTACCAGTCCTGTTGATTCTACCTTTGCAACATTTCTCATATACTTCCCCTTCTTCCCTGCAATACTGCCAACTCACACTTGGACTATTTATAATAGCCTGCTGGTTGATCTTCCTGCCTCACTCTCATATCACAAGTTACCTTTTGAACAACTCAAACTGGGTGTTATATAGGTGTGTCCAAAGCAGAGTACAGTATTGTGCCCCATTAACTGTTCCCTTCTCTGAACTTCTCTTATTGCTGTGTATGGCACCACTTTTCTCAGTTACCAGGCTTGTAAACTTAGTGTCATCCTTAACGCCTTACTCTCACTCACAGCTTATATTCAGTTTGTTTCTAAATCTTGTCATTTTTTCCTGAACATCATCTTTCACATACATCTCTTCACTCACATTGCCACCACCCTAGTTCACATCCTCATCTTCTTATATAGACTATTTTTTTAGATTTTAATTTTAAACATTTTGAACTTAAATGCTTCTGCCTAACCCTGTGCTTTCCAGTTCATATAGCCTACTGTACAGAGGCTTCTGTATGAAAGAGTTAATCTCCAAAATTTGATTTGAGGCTTTTTTGAAAAGGTTGTTTGGAGAGGGATGTTAGGAGAATTCAGCTGGATGGCTGCCCCTTCTCTGCCATCTTGGCTTTGCCTCTAAGAGGGAGATTCTGCAGTGGAGGACAAACCCCTGGTCAGGCTTGTGGAGCAGGGGAGTCTTTTAGATGACCCTCCACTCATGTAGTCTTAGTGACCATTTGCTGAGGATCAACCTAGTTAACATTTGGATAGGTTCCAAATCATAGATTTGCAGCACTGGCAATGAATTTATTTTTGGCTACAGTGATGCTGTCTTATAATGTTACGGAACTGATACTGTTTTCATTGATGGAGGAAGCACTTACATACATTGACGAAATTATAGATACTAATGTTATAGCTGGAAATAGAAAGATCAAAAAGTTATGTAGGCCCTGCCCTCAAGGAGCTTACAGTTTACTGGGAGAGGATATTAGATCTACACAGAGAACTAGAAAGGGAAATTTTTCTATATTGTATTTAGGTACTTTTTCTTTGGTGCAAGTTAGAAGTAGGAAATACCTTACATCGTTATTTCTACTACTGACTATGGTTTATCATTGTGTTTTATGTAATAGAAGCATTGAAGACTTATTGAGTGAGCTTCGAGCATCCATAACTGCTAAGGGTACGAAGGGGAAAGTTAGACTAATTGCTCTGCTTTCTGTCGCTAGTTTGATGGAATTTTGTTCACTTCTGGTCGAAAAAAATAATCATTTTGTTCCAGAAAACTTAGTTTCATGATATGGTTCAGTACCTTCAGTAAAGTGAATCTTTGTGTGAAGAAATGTCATTATCTTTTTTTGGATCAATAATTCCATCTTTTTTATTGGTAACATGTTTGCTGTTATTAATCTTTTCTTCTGAAGAATGATCATGGAATATATTAATAATTGATGTTTCATATTTTGGTCTATCTGAGTTTAATTTTAATTTAATAAATGATATTATCGCAGCATTTCTGGAGTAGCTCAAATGGTTTGACCAGCATTAAAATGATCTAGATTAGAGTAACTCCAATGTATATATAAAGGTAGTAAAATTGGGGAGTTCTTTTTTGTCATAATTTTTTATACCAGTGTTAGCACTTGAACTTGTTATTGGATTCTCCTGTGTCTTTCTAGACCATAGGTAAGGTCGTTTCAAAAGGGAGATGCCCACAAGTTCCAGCAGTCAGAGTAAACAATTCCTTGGAAAATCCTTAAACTACTCTATTTCTTTTTATGTGCAACTGATGATGAAGGGCATAACTTATTCTTCTTCTGCACTTTCAGATTTGATGGAAAGATGTAGGAAATAGACAAGAAGGCTGAATAGAGCAAGTGAGTTATTCTACTTTTTAAGGTAGTAGGAACCATGGGATAGCGCTTGGGGGACTGTGTCTGTGAAATTTGCAAAGATTCATGTTTTGAAAGCTGGGAGAGAAGGTGAAGAGGCCTCATTGAAGCTGTATATTAAACAAACACCTGAAATCAATTAGTTTTCAGTGATAATTTTAAAGTGTTGACCTGAGCTACTGAAATGAAGCATTTGGGACTTCTGTTTAAATGAAAAGGATTTCAGAGGAACTGATGTATATGTGAACAGCATGTTAAAAAAAAGCCAAACTTTCTCAGCAGTAGTTTGATAAAACCTATAAACAATCTAAGTGTAGCTAAATCACTTAGTGACAGAACAATAGGAATACCCCGGTCTCTTATGGATTGAGAGTTCCACATATTTTCATTGTCTGTCTGGTGGCCTATCTTACTGACTTAAACTTGTTTGGGATTACTGTTGGAACTTCCTTCCTTCCTTCCTTCCTTCCTTCCTTCCTTCCTTCCT
>NW_020954585.1:51338947-51368769 GCF_900497805.2 Vombatus ursinus
CCTTCCTTCCTTCCTTCCTTCCTTCCTTCCTTCCTTCCTTCCTTCTTCCCTTCTCTCCCTCCTTCCCTTTGTTCAAAATTATATGAAATCTTTGAAGTAATTTGCTGTGAGATCCATTTTTGCCTTTGCCAAAGAATATTATTAGTGGAAAACCTCCATTAACAGAAATTGTGGTTGCTCACATTGGAATTTGGCCTTTTGATTACCGTAGATGGTTGATGTATTCTCTTTAGCCCTCAATCAGTTGTGCAGATGAGGCTGGATAGTGAGATTCTTAACAAGGGTAGGAGGTTTGACTTTGAGTCCTGGTATTTCAGTTCTTGAAGCTCTTGATCAGCTGACCAGGGAAAATCTTTGCTCGTGTTGGAAAGGTAAAAAAAGATTAATAGAGATTTTTTTTCTGGAGTTAGTTCTTTATCTCTTGGTAATTTTTGAAGGAGGGTTGGTTCATCTCTGTAAATTGACTCAGGATCGGAATTTCTCAGTCTTAGAGTACTCAAATACTCTCATGCATCTGTGTCCTCATATGTTCAGTAGTTCTCTGTAATGATTCAGATTTTAACCCATCGTTACCATATGGTGCTCTTCTCCGTGGAAGTCTGCCCAGCATCCTACAGTCCTTCCTCTCTTTCTCTTGAACATCATAAGAGTACTATTGGAGCACTCTCTCCATCCATCCCTTTCTCCTCATGACCAGCCTACCTTCTTTGTGTACCCCTAAGGTTCTGTTCTGGGTCCTTTTATCTTACACCTGTATTCTGTTTTTCTTAGTGATCTCATCTGCTGCCATAGATTCAATTATCATCTCCATGCATATGATTCTTAGTTCTATTTTTCCCATCCTAACCTTTCTCCTGACCCATAGTTTCACATCACCAGCTGCCTATTTGACATCTTGAATGGGATGTCATATAGATATCTTAAACTCAGTATGTACAAAACTGAAATACTTATCTTTTCCCTCAAACTCTCTCCTCTTCCAGACTTTTTTTGTCTCTTTCTGTTCAGGGCACCACTGTCCTCCCAGTCAGCCAGGGTTAAACCTCGATGTCATCCTCATCTCCTCACTTGCTTCCCCCTACCCCATATCCAATCTGTTGCCAACACTTGCTAATTTTACTTTTATAACATCTCTTGCATGCTTCCCTTTCTCTCGTCCACACAGCCATTGCTCTGTTGCTTGCCTTCCATCACCTTGTTCCATGGACTATTGTAATGACCTTCTTGCTGGTCTCCCTGCCTCAAATTTCTCTCTACTCCAATCTTTCCTCCCTTCAACTCTCTTGTTAATCTTCCTTAAATTCAGGTCTGACCATGGTATTCCCTTACTCAGTAAACTGCCTTGGCTCCCTATCACCTTCAGGATCAAAAGTAAAATCCTGTTTGCTGTTCAAAGTCCTTCATTATCTGTTGCTTACTCCCAACTTTTTTAGTCTTCTTACCCCTTAAACTCCAACATGTGCTCTGAGATCCCATTACACTGACCTTCCTTGCTATTTCTTGCACATAAGACTCCATTTCTCAACTCTGAGCATTTTCGCTGATTGGCTTTGTTTGAAAGCCTAAGTCTCTCCCACCTCATCTCCACCTCCTGGCTTCTTTGGCTTCCTTTAACTCTCAGCTGCAAGAAACCTTTCCTGAAGCTTTTGAATGTAAGTGCCTTCTCTTTGTTGATCTCCTATTTATCTTGTCTCTTGTTATATGTCTTTTTTATATGTATTCCTTTGTGTGTGAGCTCCTTGAGAGCTAGGACTTTTTTTTTGTTGTTGTTGTTTTTTGTTTTTAGCCTTCTTTCTTTCTTTTTTTTTTGTTTTTAGCCTTTATTCCCAGTGCATAGCATAATGCCTGGCACATAATAACTGCTTATTGACTGACTGATTAACAGTGTTGCTTTTCAATTTCCTAAAAGCTATCTAGCTTTCTCTGTCTTCTCTTTTTTAACTCTAGGCTCAGCTCCTTGTCCATCTCTATTATCTGTCCCAGACACAAATATTGTTTGATATGCTTTATAGGGTATGTCTGTTAATACGTTTCTAGAAATCTGTGCCCTGGATAAAAGTGCTGCACTCAATATGCCAGCACATTTGGAAAACACAACAATGGTGACTGGATTAGAAAAAGTCAGTTTATATCCCAGTTCT
Source organism: Vombatus ursinus (assembly GCF_900497805.2). Classification (NCBI taxonomy): domain Eukaryota; kingdom Metazoa; phylum Chordata; class Mammalia; order Diprotodontia; family Vombatidae; genus Vombatus; species Vombatus ursinus. The sequence goes on from NW_020954585.1 coordinate 51,341,089, forward strand.
AAAGAAGGGCAGTGCCAAGGAATATTCAAATTATTGAACAGTTGTGCTCATTTCACATGCTAGCAAGGTTATGCTTAAAATTCTGCAAGGTAGGCTGCAGCAGAATTACCAGAAGAGCAGGCTTGTTTTTGAAGAGGCAGAGGAACTAGAGATGAAATTGCCAACATTCACTGGATTATGGAGAAAGCAAAGGAGTTCCAGAAAAATGTCTACTCCTGCTTCATTGACTACTCTAAAGCCTTTGACTGTGTGGGTCACAACAAAATATGGCAAATCCTCAAAGAGCTGGGGGTACCAGATCATCTTACTTGTCTCCTGAGGAACCTATATGGGGACCAAGAAGTAGCAGTTAGAACTGAATACAGAACAACTGATTGGTTTAAGATTGGAAGAGGAGTGTGACAAGGCTATATGTTGTCACCTTAGTTATTGAAGTTATGTGCAGAGTACATCATACGATATGCCAGGCTGGATGAATCAAAAGCTGGAATTAAGGTTGTCAAGAGAAATATCAACAATCTCACATATGTAGACGAGATCATTCTGATGGCAGAAAGTGAAGAGGAATTAAGAAACATCTTGATGAGAATGAAAGAGGAGACTGTAAAAGCTGGCTTGAAGCTTAACATCAAAAAACACTAAGATCTTAGCAACTGGTCTCATTACTTCCTGGCAAATAGAGGGAGAAGAAATGGAAGCAGTGTCAGATTTTATATTCTTTGGCTCAAAAATCACTGCAGATAGTGACTGCAGCCATGAAATTAAAAGATGCTTGCTCCTTGGAAGGAAAGCTATGGCAAACCTGGACAGTATACTAAAAAGCAGACTATCACCTTGCTGACAAAGTTCCAGATAGTAAAAGCTATGGTTTTTCCAGTAGCAATGTATGACTTTGAGAGTTGGACTATAAAGAAAGCTGAGTGCTACAGAATTGACACTTTGGAATTGTGGTGCTGGAGAAGACTTTTGAGAATCCCTTAGACAGCAAGGAGATCAAATCAGTCAGAACTTAAAAGAAATTAATTCAGACTGTTCACTGGAAGGTCAAATACCAAAGCTGAAGCTTAAGTACCTTGGCCAGATAATGAGAAGATGGGACCCATCGGAAAAAAGCCTGATGTTGGGAAAGATTGAAGGCAAAAGGAAAAGGCAATATCAGAGGATGAGATGGATAGATGGTATCATGAAAACAGCAAACATAAACTTGGACAGACTTGGAGTGATAGTGGAGGATAGAAGGGCTAGGAGCGCTATGGTCCATGAGGTCATGAAGAGTCGGACACGACTGAATAACAGCAACAACAATGATAAATGGACAGTCATTTGAGTGATTACAGATCTCTTCCAGGAGATTCTGCAGTGTACTGGGGCTTGATCAATCAACACAGTTATCACCTGCAAACGGTTTTGGAGTATTTTAAATTATGGGTATGTATGTGTATATATGTGTACTTACATTTACATATTATTAGGTATACTTTTACTATTACACTTACATATTATTATGCATACATGTAAATAAAATCACTTATGTTTTGAAATTACTTATCCTTAGAGATTTGTGTTTTTGAAGTTGATTCTGACTTAAGGTAGTTGGGGAGAATGTGTCTCTAATCATCATTTCTTCTTAACTAGAAAGGAGGATTTATCTCATTTAGTGAATTCCCAAAGCTACAGTTCTTTCCTTCCTTCTTCCTTTCTTCTCCTCTCTCTTTCTCTTTTCTCTTTTGAGTTCCACTGTAGATGGTCTTATTTCTTGAAAAATCAAGAGAAGCAATAGTCTTCGTTGTTGAGGAACAAAGTTTTATGGCCAGGTAGGATAATAAGATTTAGAGCTTGAAGGGACATTAAAGGTCATCTAGTTCAACCCCTAAGTTTACAGAAGTGAAACTGAGGCTTAGAGGCTAAGTGACTTGCTTAAGGTCATGCAGCTAAAAATTAGCAAAGTTAGGATTAAAATTTAGGTCCTCTAACTACAAAACCAGCGTGCCTCTCATTGCACTGTCAAGTAGATTCCTGGCATCTGGGTAATGAATTGGGTGACAGGAAGTAGGGCTTGAAGCCTCATCTCTGTTTATTGTGATTATGGCCAGATCACTTTCCTGTTGCAGTTTTCTCATTTCCCCTTGTCTCACCGAGCCGTTCCCTTTGAATGTTTGGAGAGTGTGGCGAGATGGGTTGTTACCTTTCATTGTTAAGCTCTGGAAAAAATCCATCTAGTACCGAGCTTGGGGATGTCATTTCTATACAGTGGTACTGGTTTGATGGGGGAAAGAAGGCTTGGAATTTTCTTTGGTCTCGGAATGGCTGGCTTGGATGGAGCCAGAGAGGAGGTTTAGAAGGGCCTATGTCTGATGCTGAGAGGTGTTACTGTTCCTTAGCTCTTCTTCCCTGTCTAGAAAGGCCGTTTTCATTGTGGGCAACAGAGCCGTCAGAGGTTGATGCTTAGTGGAGAGTTAGTGAGGAGATACCCATAGAACCATTTTTTTTAAAAATGTTAACATTCAGGCCTGGAATTTGAGAACTCTGCTGCTTATTTTGTTTTATCTATTATTCTGGGTAAGGAAGGGGTTGTGGCTCTCTCTCCATTCCTTTGTCAGATTGCTTGGTTGGGGCCTGTGGATAGTTTGGAAGTATACTGTGTTCTGTCTTGTGTGGCCCAAGCCCATCCAGCCCACTAAATGGTGCTGCCCAGGTGGTGCCTGTATACCCTGGTCCCAAGCTTAGAAGGTTCATTTGGTAAGTTGCCTGTCAATTTAGCATCCACCAAGCTTAGCACATGTGCAGGCAGCATGAGGCCCATCACTGGCTAGTATCTAATTTAGAAATGATGGCTCCCAGCTGAACTTTGGCAATGACAGCAATCCTGGCCTTCTGGAGAGATGACCTGTTTGTTGTTTTTGATGGAGCACCTGTCACCTTATTGGCAGGTGCTTGGCAGTGCCCGGCAGCTCATCTAGTTTCTCTGGAAGGTAGCAGAAGAGCTATAATTACTTGGAGAGAAAGCATTTAACTTCTGAGGAGGAAACACAATGCTATCTTGTTCATGGAGGCGGCTGAGTTAGAAGATTAGCAATTAATTTTTTATTTTCTGTAAATTACTCTTCATTTTCATGGAACCAAACAGTCTTCCTATGGCTAGGGAGGAGGAGGCCTCTCACCTCATTTGATTTTGCATGTCAGGACTGTTTAAATTTGGTTTTGGGTCACCTGGATTAGTAGGTACATGTGTGAAAAATAAATATGCACATATCATCTTGTATCACTGTCTACTCCCTCTTCCTCTTAGTTACTGAGGTTTTTTTTTTTTCCCTTCTAGTTCTCTCTTTTTAAAGTGGGCATGTGGAACTTGTAAAGGCTGATTTCCCAATGTATATGTAATATATGTGTGCTGACAGAGGTTGTTTTCAAATTTCAGTCACAACAAATGAAATATTTTATTTTATATTGCCTTTAAAACAAAGTTGCATAAACTTTCATATAGAAAAAATTCTACACTAGACAGAGTTATACATTTTGTGTGAGGGAGGAGTCCCATGGCTTAATTGATATTAGAAATGCTTATTGTTCTCTGCGAGTGCTTTGCAACAGTTTTAAGAGTTTTATGGTACCCTCCCAATTTGGAGATTAAAAAAAAAATTCCCTTTTTCTTCCAACTCTCACAAAAAGTTCTCTTTTGCCTAGGAGTCACACCTGTGAGTCTGGACCCTATGCCTACAGCTCTTAGTAACTTTTTTTCCCCCTTTATTTACTTTGGGTATTTTAATTGTTTTCTAGAACCTGACTGCAATATGCTTCATCAATTAGGTGTCTCTAAAACTTAAATATGGTACTCCTGAAAATTAAATAGATTGCAGTGGAAGTCACTTGCCAGAGTCCTACAGTCAGTTAATTAAAGAGATGGAACTTGGACCTAGGTCTTTTGGCTGAGTCTGCACTACTAGTAGGACTTGGAGAAGACTTTGGTGGTATGGCATCTTAATTGTCACTTTTAAGTTTATTTGGCAGATATTTCATCACAAATTTACCCTCCAGATTTTTATAAGACACTCATTACATAGAATATCCTTTTCCTGATGACTGCAAAGTTCTCAGAACAAGGGTCCCTTTTCAGTTGTCTGTGTACCCTTCACTGTTGTCCCCCCCCCCCCAAGCTCAGTGACTAGACCTGATTGTTTCTCTGACTAGTTTTCAAGGTTGTCCAGGAGTAGGGTGGTTTGTTTCTTTTATATAGGGTTACCTAGTTATCCTAAGCCCCGTAGGCCAGGGTCATATTCGTCCCATTGCTACGAAAAGACTATAATTCTCCGCGATCTGAACAATAAGCTTTGTATCTGTTTGTACAGTAATGAGCTGCTTTTGTTTCTATCAGAAATGTATGCCAGTGTCTGGAGCGTTTCCATTTACTGACAACCCTTGCCAAATTAATTTTATTTAATTATCTCCCAGGGCTAAGCTTGAATACATTTTGTGTTAAATTCTCCGTTTCTCCCTCTTCTGAACGAAATAGACTTAATATCCTTGTTAAAATCTGATTAAAACTAAAATTGAGTTTTTTGAAGTCTGATTATCCCATGAAATGGAATTTTTAAACCTAATTACAAATGGATTTGCATATATTTTTCAGCACCATTGAAAAGAAAGTCGAAATAAATTTATTAATGAAATCCTTTTCTGTTGTTGTATTGGGGCATGACGTGAGTGTATGGGAATGGAGAAGGGAGGAAAAGCAAGCCTCTCTCCATCCTTCTCTTATTCTCTGTCTCCCCCTCTCTCTTCTTCTCTGTCTCCCTCTCTCTCTTTCCCTTTCTTCCCCTCTCATTTTCCAAGGATTCTGAATTCAGATTTATTTTCTTTCCTCTTGCTCCCACTCCCCCAGTTGGGTAATTGACACTTTTTCTCAGGGTTACCCTATATTGCTAATCTCTTTTCATGTGCTCAAGGTTCTTAATCTTTGAGAACAAAAACTGTGGAAAAATTATACTTGACTTCAGCCTTTGGTGTCCCCTCCTGTACTTTTGTGAAGGTACTATATATTGGAATTATAATGAATGAGGCTTTTGAGCCCTGGGTAGTTGTAATATTTCATTTTTATAGCATTTCACTCTAGATTTGGAATTAGAAGAATGAGTTTTGACTCGTAGCTCTCCCATATACTCTGATGTTAAGCATGCCACTTAAGAGATAGTACAGGTGCTATCTGTGCAGAAAAAGCACTGCATTTGGAGCCAGAGGACCTTTATTCAAGTCTTGACTCTGTACTTACTACATAGTTGACCTTTCTGGCTTCAGTTTCTTCATTTTAAAAATAAAGTTGTTAGATTAGATGACCTCTGAGGTCTTGTCAAGCTCTAAGTCTGTTAAAACATGAAATGTAACCTTTCTAAAAATCAGTTTTCTCATCTGAAGAATGGGAATGAATAATATTTGCACTATCTGCCTCACAGACATTTTCTGAGAAAGTATTATGTCTCATACAAGATGCTATAGAAATGTAAGTTACTATTAAAAAAAGTTTACCCACTGTGGCCTCCATGATATATGGAAAAATGGTGCTGATCCAAGAGGAGCTATTTGCTATGCTGCATGCTGATTCATGTAGTCAGTGTATTGTGCAATGCTGTGGGCTGCCTCTTGGTGAAGTGCCTGGGCTTAACTCTATGGTTTTTACTAAATTACTTAGGTACTTTGAGTCTTAGATTGTCTTTTCATGAAATGATTCCTATTTGTTCAGTCATTTTTCAGTTGTATCTGAGTCTTTGTGAGCCCATTTGGGGTTTTCTTTGCAGAGGTACTGGACTGGTTTGCCATTTCCTTCTCCAGCTCATTTTATAGATGAGGAAACTGAGGCAAATAGGGTTAAGTGAGTTGCCCAAAGTCACACACCCATTTTTGAACTCAGGAAGATGAGTCATCCTGACTTTAGGCTCTGTACCCTATCCGCTGTGCCACCTAGCTGCCCAATATTTTCTAGAGGCCTGCATCAAAATAAATTTCTGCTTCCTCTTCCAAAAGCCTTTATATTTTCATAGTTTTGCCCAAATGAGGAAACTCATCTCCTCATTTGCATGATATGAATTTATGAAAAAGCACTTATTAAGCACTTACTGTGTACAAATGACTGGGCTGGGAATACAGAAAGAAAAGCATGATAATCCCTGTTCTCAGGGATCCTACATTTTTGTCAGGGGAGGCAGCACATTGGAGGTTTCGGCAATAGAGCAGTTGGAGGTGTACGTGGTCTGTAGGATGAAGTGCTCAGCCACATGGCAGTGCATCTTCTTTAGGGTCATTTCCATGGGTAAAAGCACATCTTTTTCACATTTTGAAATTATTTTTTTGGAGCCAAAGACTTTAATGGTAAGCGATTTCTCTTCTAGATCTTCAGTAGCTATGCCTGCTGAGGCGTTGATGATGTAGCTTCTCAGAGGCAGTTGCCGGGTCACATTTCCAAAAGTGATGGCTGCTCACATGCACTGGATGTAGCGCTGGCGATCTGGGAGATTCTTGGGCTCAAGGTTCTGGGCTGCCTCCCCTAAGGTCTACTGGCAGGTTGAGGTTTGTACTATCTAGAATGTGCCGTCTCCTGTCCCTCCTTTAGGACTCAGTGCTGCTTCCCATTAGGTTGATTTGCTTGCCTATCAGTGTTTGATGGTTGATTGGTTGGTTGTTGGTGTTCCTGGTGGTAGATACGATGGTGGAACTTCACGTTCCCAGGTGGTGCTCTCCTGCATGGTAGCTTTGGCAGTGGGCTGACAGTAGAGCTGGTGAGCTGGAATACTTTGCTATTCCAAGGGCTGTTGGGAGTATGCAGCCATATATTTTGTAGTCTAGTGAGAGAGAAGAACAAGAGGAGTGGACAGGACCAAAAATTAAGCAGGCCACAAGCAATTATTAAAAGCCTACTGCATACAAGGTACATGCTGAGGATACAAAGACAAAAATGAAATAATATCTAGTAGGAAAGTAGCATTAGCAAATAAGCATGTGCCTAGGCTTCCTAGTAAAAGGCAGAAACAAGAGAGTGTTTTGGTAGATCTAATTTTTCAAAGCTATAATAATCCATGCCCTCTATGTAATGCAGATGTTTTGAGGCGACATGAGTCTGAATATTTCTCTAGAAGAGAGCATTTTATGAATATGAGATGGTATTAACATGGAGTTAGACCATGGCAGATTACTTCCCTAATATTATCATTGGACTTTAAATGACGAAGAAAGAAAATAATCTAGCTACTCAGGTCTCAAATCATGGTGAATTTTTTTTTAATCCTCTTAAGATACAATGTAAACTTTTTATATTAGACTTCCATTATTTTCATATTTCCCTGGTTTTTTCTTGATGGATGTTGGTTGGTGAAGCGGCTGTGATAGCATCACGAGGCTGCCCCATTCTCCTTTAATGAGCTGCTTACAATCAGGATTATAAGGATGATATTAGCTAGTGTGGGAGAGCAGTATCTGTCAGCGAAGAGTCCAGTTTCCTGTCTGTTAGGAGAGGTTGGCGTACAGATTTCCCTTTAGCAGGCTCCACGTAAGCGTCACTATCATAGCCTTCTCCATGGGAGTAGCTTACTTCTGATAGATCCTTCACTAGTGCAACTAGGCCAAGATGTAAGGAAATCTTAATATTGATTTGTAAGCTCGTATTTGTATATAACTTATGGCTTTGAATTATACAGTTTCCTTCCTTCCTTCTATCCCTTGCTCTCTTTTTCGTTCCCTCACTCCCTTCCTCTTTTCCTCTCTTCCTTCTTCCTTCTCTCCCTCCCCCCCTTCTTTCCTTCCTGTATTTGTCACAGGTTTCTTTAGGTATCCTTACTACTTTTCAAATGTGATCTAATTTTAATATAATTTTTTTAGGTATATCTGCTTCCTAAATGAATATGCATTTGTGACCTTCTGTTTCCTTCTTGCTGTTATAGTTGAGAACAATTATCGTGTAACTCTGCACAGTGTATTTCAAACCCATTTCAACAAATGTAGTCAGTGTCTAGGTGCAGAGCATCTGTGCTAGTCACTGCAGGGAAGGGAATAAAAGGAGAGATACTGAGATGGGTGTATTGCTCGTGCCTTCCTATTCAAGGTTGCCCTGTACCTGTTTAATATGCAATTTGGATGTATCTATGTAGGTACATGTTATTTCCTCTGTTAGAATGTAAGCTTCTTGAGGATAGGGACTGTTTCCCTTTTGTTTTTGTATCCCTGGTGCCTGGCACATAATAGGAATTTAATACATATTAGTTTTATTGCTTGATTAAAAAAGTCATAGTCCCTGGTCTTAAAGGTATTACAGTCTAGTAAGGAGGGGCAGTAAAGACAAATGAAAATAATACATAATGGAATACAAGTGCAGAAAAGAGGTACAATGAGAACAGTGGAGTGAAAAATCATTCATTTTTGACAGCTGGGAATGAGGGAGGGCATTGTGGAGAAGGAGGCATTTCAGCTAAGCATTAAAGGATGGGTGGGATTTAAAAATGTTTTCTTTTTTATTGTGAATTTGAAAATATCAACAAACATGAACATCACATTAATATTCAAAGAACACTAATATGTTCTTTATTAAAATGCAAAGAACAGAAAATGAGGAATGTATATGAAACTGAATTTCTGTTATGTAGTTTCTTTTAAGTTGTATATGGAGTCGAATGTTAAAGTAACAAAACTTCTCTGCTTGTCTATATCCCCTTCTCAACTTGCTTCTGCCTTGTGTGTGTATTTAAATGTTTTATTAGTGTTCATTTCTTTCTTTTTTTTATCACTATCACTACCAACCAAGTCTGCTGATCCACATATTCTCCCTTAGAAACCATTTCATAACAAGTAAATGTAGTCAAGTATAACAAGCAAAACATTTGCTATGTCTGATGTCTACCTATGTTCCATCACTTTTTTCAAAGAGGAGGGAAGTATACTTATTGAATCTTATGAAATCATTGAGTCTTATGAAATCATGGCTGGTCATTTCATTGATCAGAGTCCTTCAGTCTTTCAACATTGTTTTCTTTTAACATTATTGTAGTCATGGTACAAATTGTTCTGGTGGTCCTGCTCACCCCACTCTGAATTAGCTCATATAGATATCTTAGCTTTTTTGGAATTTCCCATTTGTCCTTTATTGCTATATAGTAGTATTCCATTACATCTATATGGCATATTTTTCTTTTATAGTTATTCCCCTAAAGATGGCCACTCACTTTGTTTCTAGTTTTTTGCTACCAAAAAATAAATAAATAAAAGGCTGCTATAAATATTTTTTGTGCATTTTTTGTGCTCTTTTTCCTTTGTCTTTCATTTCTTTTGGACACATGCCTAGAAATGGTATCATTGGGTCAAAGGGTATTCACAGTTTAGTGACTTTTTGGGTATGATTCCCAATTGCTTTCTGGTATGTGTAGATCAATTTATAGATCTATGGGCAGTGCTTTAGTTTGCCTATATTCCTGTAGCCCTTCCAATGATTGCTGATTTCCCTTTTTTGTTATCTTTGCCAGTCTGATGTGTGTGTGAAGTGGAATCTCAGAATTGCTGAAATTTGCATTTCCCTTACTACAAGGGAATTGGAGCATTTTAAAAAATATGATTGTTGGTAACTTGTGTTTCTTTTAAAAAATCTCTTTATAGACTATTGTGGTGTGTTTTTATATAATTGTATCATTTCCCTATATATTTTGATTATTAGATATTTATTTGAGAAATTTGCTACAGATATTTTTTCTACAAATGTTTCCTTTCTTATTTAATTTGATTTTATTTGTATAACAAATTTTCAGTTTTCTGCAATCAAATTGCCTATTTTATTTCCTATTATCCTCTGTATCCTTTGTTTGGTCAAGAACTCTTCCCTCTCTATATGTATTTGTGAAACCTCTTGTCCTCAGATTTGTTTATGATTTGACTTTTTATGTGAAGTTCGTGTATTTGTGTGGAGTTTATTGTAGTATGTCCTGTGAGATGCCAGTTTAAACTTAATTCCTCTCAGACTGTTTTCTAGTTTTTCCAGAATTAAAAAAAAAATTCAGGGAGTCTTTACTCTAGTAGTTGGTATGCTTGTATTTATCTGAACACTATAATACTATATTTATTTACTTCTGAATCTTGTCAGTTCCACTGATCTACTTAAGTGTTTTTTCAAAGTACCAATGATTACTGCCTTGTTGTATAGTTTGAGATCTAGCCCTCTGAGGTCCCCTACCTTCCAACTTTTTTTTTTCATTGTTTTCAGTGAAATTCTGGAGTTTTTTGTTACTGCAGATAAATTGTGTTACTATTTTGCTTTGTTTGATAAAGTAATCCTTTAGAAACTTGATTGCTGTGTACTGAATCTGTAAATTATTTTGGTGTTTTCAGTTTTCTTAGTGCAACTCAACTGTGATAAGTTGATATACTTCCAGTTACTTAAATATATGCTTCTTTTGTAAAGAATGTTTTGTAATTATAGTTATATGACTCTTAAGTATGTAGTGGTAAGCACACTCTCAAATATTTTTTACATTCTGTAGTTATTTTCGAAAATAAATGTTACTGATATCTTTTGTTTTTCCATCACCTAAATTTTCCCCTATAGCCTGTCTCTTCCCCACTCCCAGAGAGAAAACCCATACATATTTACATATACACAAACACACAATTATTTTTAATGGATTCTTTTTCCTGCTGAATTTCATTGTTATACAGAATGCTAAAATATTTTGTTTTTTTTAATATCCTGCTACTTAAGTGAAGTTATTTCAATTAATTTTTTAGTTGAATTGCTAAAGTTCTTTAAATAAACTATCATGTCGTCTATGAAAAGTGATAATTTTATTTCTTCTTTGCTTCTGCTTTTTTCCTTCATTTTCTTTATGGGGTCTTATTGCTGTAGCTGAGGCAGGTAGGTAGCTCAGTGGATAGAGTGCTGGGCCTGGAGTCAGGAAGACCTAAGTTCAAATGTGGCCTCAGACACTTTAATAGCTATGTGAACCTGAGCAAGTCACTTAACCTCTGTTTGCCTAAATACACTGGAGAAAGAAATGGCAAAACATTCTAATATCTTTGCCAAGAAAACCCCATGGACAGTACGTTCCATAGGGTCACGAAGAGTTGGCCTTGACTGAACTATTTAGCAACAATTGTTACAGCTAGCTTTTTTGTAAGCTTATTTGATTGGCCTCTGGCATTTATTTCTCCATTCCAGATATTTCTAGGTCTTGTTTTCGCATAGATATTGTTTATCATGTTAAGGAAAGGCCCATTTCTTCCTTTTTTTAAATGTTTGTAAGAGAAATGGGCATTATCTTTTGTCAAAAGTTTTGTATGCAATATTAATATATTCCTTTAATTTTTATTATTGTTTTATATGGTTTGTTATATTTATATTTTTCCTAATATTGATTCTTGGTATTTTAATCCAACTTCATCATGCTGTATTATCCTTTTAGTATGTTGCTTTAGTCTATTTGCTAATATTAAATTATATATGTATATATATACATACATATTATATGTATATTGATATTCATTAGAGATATTCATAGTTTTCTTTCTCTGCTTTATCTCATTGGTTTCAGTATCAAGACCTTATTTGTCCCATGGAAGAAATTTTACAGGCTCCCTATTTTCTGAATTATTTCCGAAAATTCATATTTTCTGTATATTTGCTAGAATTCTAGCATTAAATCCAGATGATTAAGTTGACAACTCTGGTTAAGAAGATACCATATATAAAATTTCTGTTTCAACCAGAATACTTCTATTAATATAGTTCTCTGAAATTTCAGTATCAAGACCTTATTTGTCCCATAGAAGAAGTTTTCTGTATATTTGCTAGAATTCACTTGTAAATTCCTTTTCATATGTCTCAACCCCTACCCCCATCCTTAATGGCTTATTCAGTTTATAGATTGAGTTATTTAAATTCTGTATTTCTTTTTGTTTTAATCTGTGTATTTTGTGGTCTTGCAAAAAAAACTAAAGCATACATAAGCCATGAGATATTTTTGCTGATTTAAAAAGGGGGAAGCAGGATCATATAGCTCTGAATGCTGTTCACATTGTGCAAAGCATAGCTATACACTTTTATAGGTTTCTTAGTGAGTGTTATCCCAAGTATAAGGAAAATACAGTTACAACTAAGATATTCTTTCTTTCTTTCTTCCTTTTTTTTTTTTGGTGAGGCAGTCGGGTTAAGTGACTTGCCCAGTGTCACACAGCTAGTAAGTGTTATGTGTCTGAGGCCAGATTTGAACTCAGGTCCTCCTGAATCCAGGGCCGATGCTCTATCCACTGTGCTACCTAGCTACCCCTACAACTAAGATATTCTGTGGAGTTTTAGTAATATCCAAGAACTGAGATGAGGGACAATTTCTGGTACATTTTAATTTATAAATAATTTGTAAAGGGGTAGCTAGGTGGCGCAATGGATGGAGCACCGGCCCTGGAGTCAGGAGAACCTGAGTTCAAATCCGGTTTCAGACATATAACACATATTAGCTGTGTGACTCTGGGCAAGTCATTTAATCCCAATTGCCTCACAAAAAAAAAATAATTTCTATAGCAGATGTTGCTAGCAAGCTCATTCTGGCAATGAAGCTCTTTGTTCAACATGGAGTTAGCCTTCCTGGCCTTTCTTCATCTCCCTTTTTGTCCACGATTATTAGAGAATGAATCACTTATCACTTTGACAAGGACTGTTGGCATTTCTACACCTGAAGATTCATCTGTAAGGGGTATGGGGGTGGAGTGGGAGAAGTTTTTAGAATATGAAGAACATTACAGCCAGGATTGCATGTCCTGTACACTGAGTCTCGGTATCATTTGATAAACCCAGAATCATTTCTCCACAGAAAGATTTCTAAACAGAAAAAAAAAAACCCACTTGATTGAAAGTTTCTTTTCATTCTAAATGGAAAGGCCCTAATCCATCCTGAGAATTCTCAGACAATCAATCAGAACATATTCAAATCCTTCCTAGCCTGGTTCCTTCCTGTCTTTACAGACTTGTGCTTTACTTCCCTCTACAAGCTGTGATTCACCTCCACTGGACTGCTTGTTGTTCCTCACACACCAGCACTGACCTTTTGCTTTATCACCCCTTTCATCATCATCATCTTCTTCTGACTTTACCGTCATCTCCGTCTGTTGTCCGTGCTTCAGTATAGAGGTTGGCTGATTTATCACCATCTTCAACAAAGGACTTTAATAGGTTTCAGTTCTAGTGGGGAGGGGTAGTCTAATCCCCAAAGTAACACGTAAGCACCTAAAACTCCACAGTAGTACAAATGGAAGCATTTAAAACCCCAGCATTCCCTTTATTTGTGAACTCGGTTGTGTCTGATGATAATAACAGTAAAATTCATCAAAAAACATTTATGGTTCTAGATGATCAGAGGAATTTGAAAGGAGTAGCTACATGGTTGCAGAAATATCAAGATTATTTTGTCAGTCCTAGGCCTGAAAGTCACAGACTGGCCTATTGTTGGTATAATGGGATAGAACTCTTTGTTTGATATTAGGCAAATGTTGTAAATATTTTTTGGAGCAGCCAATTTATGCATTAGAACTATATACATTTAAAGGATCTCATAGCCAGGCCCACCATCTAACTGGTGGAAAACTTTCCCACTTAAAAGGAAAATAGCATAATGGGGAAACTAAATGAAGAGGATCCTGCCATTACCTTCAAAAGACAGTTGTGCAATCTAATGGATTAGGTTATTCAATGCTAAATTAAGGAACTTGGTTTTTATTCTGTAGACATTATAGAGTAATTTTAGCAGATGAGTGACATCAGTTAATTGAACTGATGAGTGGTATGAATGATATGAAGAGTAAAGGTAGCACAGTGGATAGAGTGCTGGGCCTGGAGTCGGGAAGACTCATCTTCCTGAGTTCAAATCCAGCTTCAGACGCTTACTAGCTGTGTGACCCTGGGCAACTTACTTCACCCTGTTTGCCTCATTTTTTCCTATCTGTAAAATGAGCTGGAGAAGCAAATGGCAAACCACTCTAGTATCTTTGCCAAGAAATCCCTAAATGGGGTCATGAAGAGTTGGACACGACTAAAAATCACTGAATGACACTAAATGAAGGATGAAGGAAAATTGAAAATGCAGGTAGGTTAAAAAGACAGAAGCAACAAATAGTATTACAGTGAATTGGGAATGGAAAATAGGGGCAGATTTAGTTGGCTGATAGGCCCTTTGGGCCTTCAGAGAACATTTTTCTCCAGTTAACGTTGCATCAGATGATGAGGATCTTCAGAGACTTTTGTCAATTGGAGAGAGAAAGAGTACTACCCAGTTTTTGCTCTTTCCTTCCTCAGGAAGTATTGATGCCTTCTTTTCCAAGCCACTGTTGATGACTTTTGATTCCTAGTTTTTCTCTAATCTTCCTCTGCCATGTTGTGTTTATGTGGAATATGTGTATACTCTGATCTGTATCATTTAGCTCTGGCATCTCCTGATCCCTCATCCTAGCTCAACAGCTGGATACATTTAGAGTGGAGACTCCCATACTGTCAGATAGTGTCAGACATGGGGCCAACAAATGTGTGGGAACCCATTTGGTTGTTACATTACTTTGTTTCCTATTTGAATGTCTTTTTTCCCCAATGTAGTTGAGCCCCCTTTTTATACTTTCTACTTCTTTTGTATCCCTTGACAGTCTAATGTAGTGATGATCACAGTAGAACTATTTATTATGTTTGTTGAGGTATTAAGTGAAGTGATGGTCTTCTGTGGTGGGAGGCCAGAAGATCTGAAATTTCAGAGAACTATATTAATAGAAGTATTCTGGTTGAAACAGAAATTTTATATATGGTATCTTCTTAACCAGAGTTGTCAACTTAATCATCTGGATTTAATGCTAGAAACATTACCTGTGACTTGACTTGCCTTTTTTTTTTTTTAAATGAGTAACCTTTATGCCATATCCACAGGGTAAAAGATAACTCTTCCACTTATTGTGTCATTCTTTCACTTAGATGTGTTTTAGTTCCTTATGGAATAGCTTCAGGGTAATTAGTAGTTTCTTTTTCAAGCATCTGACAACTTCTTGAATAAATGTTTTCTCTCCCTTTCCTTCTTTCTTTTGTATATTCGTGTCCCCTTTTTCAGGAATCCTTTGGATGTGATGGGCCTCTGAGCTTGAGCTGGAAACAAACTGTCATATGACGCATACCCTTCTCTAGGAAAGAGAAGGGAAAGCCTGTTCTGAATGGGAAGCAGACCATCCAGCTGAGTGGAAGGCCAGGAATCTGGGCTTGGATTATACCTTCTCTTTGCCAATAATATGATGTTCTAAAATCTTGACCTGGCTCAGCTACTTGGCAAAGTTTTTTGGTAAATGCCATCAAAGTTTAGACTCCAGAGGGATGGAACAAACCAATGAAAGCAGCTGTGTTCTGGTAACAGAGCCAGGCCTCCTGCTTTGGGGGCTTTTGGGACTTTGCTTCTTGGTTCTGGTGTCACATCTGAATCGACTCTGAGAAACTAGTGAGGACATTCAGTTTTGAAATAGCCAATTTCACCTCAGCTCTGAGTTCTTGGGAGTTTAACTAGTAAATCCTCAGGGGTTAGGAGGAAAATGAGGTATTTGTTTTTACCTGAGCAGGAACACTACAGGGTCCAGATCACTTATAGATGGAGAAGATTGGGAGAGTTGCTTATATTTAAGGCAGAGTTGTCAGAATTTTTTCATTGGTCAGTAAAATAATAGAGAACACAAACTTCTTGAGGAAAAGAAGATCAAGATACTCTTTTTACAGCAACAAAAAAATGTTTGAGGGTTTCTACCGGGTTAGATATTGTGGGGATTACCACAAAATAAAATCTGGTATGACCTCTGATCCCAAGTACTTTAAAATTTCAAATTACAAATGTTTGGGCATGAAAGTACCCTCAGAAAATGTATATGATAAATGTACATTAGTTGATGAGAAACCAGATTACTTTTGTAGATTTTCTGATTGGACTGTGATCAATAAGAATGAGAAAATATTACGTAAATATTGAGTTTTAGTAGTTTTTACTGTCTTGAGGTATCTTTCTCCCTTTGGGCTCTTCTTAGTCTAATAGCTGTATACTTGAAGTTCTTGGATCTTTTTGAATTTATAACCCTGTAACACTTCCCAGTTTGATTGTGGTTTTGAAAAGTAATTGAAACTTTATATTAGCTCAACCAAAGTAGCTTGTGATCAGGGTGTTTATGAACAACAGTCCCTTCCTTATCTTAATCCTATAGAAACCTGTGGCACAAACTCTTGAGAAGTTATAATTACTTCTGGCTGATCAGAACCAGGGATTTCATGAAGGTAGTGAAGCTTCTCAGGCTTTTTGGAGAGCAGAACTGGCAATCAAAGAACAGTAATTGTGAAATTGCTGCCATCTATGTCTTTAATGCGATTATACTCCTGTACTTGTACTTTCTGTGAAAAAGTGACTGAGTTATCTTTTCTCTTCTTTTTTGGCTTTTGTGGAGAGTTGGGATCATCTCCACTAGACCGAAGAAGATTTGATGTTCTCTTCGTGTGTACGGACTTTGATATTTATTATACCAGTGAGTTCCCGTGAAGAGTTTTTGGTCAGATTGGAAGAGGGGAGTACTTAGGTTTATTAACAGTAGAAGGACCAGGGTTAAGCAGATATATAGTAATGTTTTTCCCCTTTGCAGAAATAATGTGGTTCCTCTTTCAGTTGAGATCTCCAGATTCTTTATAAATTTATCATTCTTGGACTACAACCAACCTTTTTCAGTCTAACATCTTCAAGAATCTGAAATATTGTCATGTAACCATTAAGTCCTTGAAATAATATAGAGTCTAACAGTGCCAAAGAAAAACTGGACAGAATTAATATGATTGGGAGACTTGTCAAGATTTTATCACTCATCATCTTTTTGAACTGTGTTTATTTGATTTTCTAGATTGTGAAACAGAAGATGAGAGGCATAGTTATGGAATAAAGAATTTTCAAAAGGTTGAACATAATTCAGTCCCTGGAATGTTTGTCTGTCATTTTTACTCCTGTTTGGGCTTTTGGGGGATATGAGTATAACTATTCTTGGATAATGACTACCATACTAGCTTTTGTTTTTCAGGGCTTAAATAATGGATTTCTATTCTCTCTGTCTTTATACTGTGCCCCTTCTAAGCTTCAACATCTGAACCACAATGCCATGCCTGATCCTGAGCCCCATTACTATTATAGGTGAGAAAGAGAGCTTTCTGGGAGTAGAATGAAACTTGCTTTCTGAGTTTGGGCCACTGTGGATACTAGAAGTTTTTCTTACCACATTTCATTTGCTGGAGAAAAATGGAATAGGGACATGAGTTCCTATCCCATTGAACTGGTACCCATCATTTCTCCCTTCCCCCAATCCACTTTATTTCTTGGAATATTGGCACAGATATAGAAGGTGAAATAATAAGTTTAGTTGGATTTTACTGTGGCTGTTTTGAGGAAGGTCTGCTCTTTAGTAAAAGACATTCTTCAAATGTTTGCTTATTGTCTTAGAAGGTGAGCATATGATATGATGATTTGGATTTATGTAGCTTTTTATTTGTAAAGTGCTTCCTACCTTTCTGCTCTCCCTTGGTTCTCCTCCTGACATTCTGACTGTTCCTTCTCAGTCTCCTTTGCTGTGTCATCAGCAGCTTGGTAGTGTAGTGGATAGAGTGCTGGATTTGTAGCAGGAAACTTTGAGTTTGAATCCTGCCTCAGACGTTCACTACTGTGTGGTCCTGGACAAGTCACTTAACCTCTCTCAGTCTCAGTTTACTTATCAGTAAAATGGAGATAATAATAGCACCTACCCCATAGGACTGATGTGAGGATCAAATGAGATAACACATGTAAAATTGCAGACTTTAAAGTGCTTTAGAAATATGTAAGTTGCTCTTATTAGAGCTCTGTCCTGAGCACTCTTTTCCTCTCCCTCTAGATAGCTAATAAAAGTTTTCATAGGTTCATTTATCTCCATGTTGATTACTCTCAGACCTACATAACCAGCCTTAGTTCCTTATAACCTCTAGTCCCAAATCACCATACTGTCTTTTGGATATTCTTTTTTGTGTGTGAGAAAAAAGTAACTTTACATTTTTCTTTTTTTAATTATGAACTTGACAAACATCAACAAACATGAACATTTTCATATGCAAAGAGTAGAAAAAAGGATTTATATAAAACCATCCCAGCCATGTACTGCTTTTATTTAAGTATATCTTACATTTAATATAGTAGTAGGAAAATTGCCCAGCTTGGCTTTTCCCGTTTCTGAACTTCCTTTTGTTCTCTTGTGTGTATTTTTCCCCATATTTGCTTTGAAATCTTCACTTCATGCCCTCGTTCTCTTCTGGGTGTCAGTTGCCCAAAGGAGCTTTGATTCCCCTATTTCTGAGGCAGGAGGAGTAGTTTCTCTAAGCACCAACTTCCTGAAGATTGTATTTATTGTAATGTCCCCATCTTCCTTTATAGAATATCTCTATTTCACCAGTGGTTCCCCCCTCCCACTACTGAAACAGATTTCTCCATTTTTTTAATCTCTTCCTTGGTCTCCTTTCCAATTCTCCTGTAGGTTCTCTCCTTCCTGAGAGACTATAGGAGTTGTTTTCCCTTCAAGTTAGCCCAATTAGGGCACATCACACGTTCCCTCTGTCTTCTTCTCACCCTTCCCCCTTCTATGCAGTCTCCTATTTTGTAATTTAGTTCCACAACACCGCCCCCCCCCCCCCAAAAAAAAGCCCTACCCATATTTCAAGATCAAGTACCATCTTCATGAAGCTTTTCCTAATCCTTCCAATTTGAAAATGATCTTTCCTTCCTGGGGAAGACTGAAGATCAGAGATTTAAGTATGAAAGCCGAGTTTTGAATTCAAATTTCTGGACTTTCAGGCTTTGCACTTTGTACTACATCACACTGTTTATCCCTATGAACTATAATGGATTGATGTATCATGAGAACAATCACACCTAACAATAAATCATGAAGATGATATTAGCTATCAAATGGAGCAGACCTAGGTTAAAGATAAAGAATTCAGGGGCCAAAAGTTTAGTTAGAGCTGGAAAAGACCTTTGAGATTATATGCTTCAGCCTACTGAATTTACAGACGAGGAAATTGACTTGCCCAAGATCAATCACAGTTTCGGTACTGGAATTTTGTTGTTGGTTTAGTTGTTCAGTCATGTTCAACTCTTTGTGACCGACCCTGTGGATCATAATGTGCCAGTGCTGTCTGTGGGATTTTCTTGGTAAAGATACTGGAATGTGGTTTGACAATTCCTTTTCCAATGGATGAAGGTGGACAGAGTGACTTGCCCAGGGTCACACAGCTAATAAGTGTCTGAGGCAAGATTTGAACTTATATCTTCCTAACTTCAGGCCCAGTGCTCTATTCACTGGGCCATCTTGCTGCTTCCAGGTAGTGAAATAGCTTCTACTAAAATCTAGGCCTCACTGCTATTTTCCAATACTTGCCACTCATAGGGATAAATCCTTTGTCAGAGAGTGCAGGAAGGGATGACCAATTAAAGTTTTTTTTTTTTTTAAAGAATCCTTTTAATTTTACAAGTAGGCTAGACTTCACATGGTAGTTTTGTGAGTCCATTTGGATTTATTTTCAGACTATTAATGTCTGGCAGAGAATCAACACTAAATCATTAATAATGGAAGATCAATCAGAAATGATGATAAACTCAGAAACTGCATCTCAGAAATGACAAGTCAATAGGTAAATAAGATTTTATTTTCTCAGAACAATTTCAGAAACATGGCCATTGCTTAGAGTGAGACATACCTACCTGTGTTACTGTTTTGAATTATAATTTCTCCTTCCTTCCTTCTTCCTTTCTTCCCCCCTTCTTCCTTCTCTTCTTCCCTCCCCCTCTCCCTGTCCCTCTGTCCACATACGGTATCATAACTTTATCTGCTGGTGTTCTGCCCAAAAGAATGTAAATTTTGCTGAAACCTTTTTTTTTTCCTTAAGGAGCACAGCCTTAAACCTTTATCTCTCTGACTCTTATTGATTGGCCAACCAAAGGTCCCAGGCCAAGCCCCACTTGGCCATTGTTTGGGCCCTGATTGGCCCAGAGTGAATGTAAATAGCAATTATTTCTTTTTTGCACAGAAACCTGGAAGGTCTTCCCCTCCCAGACTGATTTTTTTTTTAAACTAGGGCTTAATCATTGAACGGGTGTTGCCTCAGTCAAACTGAGACTTGTTAAAGACCTTTAGCTTAAAAAAGCCAAGGTCTCCCACTGCATCCAGGACTATCTCCATGTCCTGAAAGTGAGGCTGGTGACTTCCCACAGCCCTGCCTTAAATCTATTTTCCTTGCATGTCATACTCCTCTTTGAGAATGAAGGACAAACAACAATCAACAATTTAAATTTTAATTTATAGTAGTTTTCTGAAAACCTAACTGCTTTTATGCATACTGGCTGATACAAATTTGTGTGTCTTGTTATGTGAGTTCTTAACCACTTGTGAGGGTGGTTAACAGTAGACTGAATGGAGTGGAAGTCCACTTACTAGACTTAAAGTTGATCTCAGTGCCCTCATTTGAGTCAGGTTCTTTTGGTGTGGGTCCATAATATGACATCCTAGTTCATGATATGCCATGCCCTTTCCCTAGGCTTGGGTTTATTTTTTTTAGTACTTCTCAGTCTTCTTCCTTAGATTTTAGCTTTTCATTCAATTACATGCCCAAGCCTGGATCTCCTTGTTGAATAAGTTTAAAACATTCATTCATATCTCAGGTTTGTTGAATATTGTTCATGAATGGGTTTTGTTTTTTTTTGACATTACATTTAGAGCTGTTATTTGCCTTTCACTTTGAATATTTAAAGTGATCAGTTTTTCCAAAATGGAAAATGAACAAGGAGTGAAAATTATGGCATTTGATTTAAATGTTCTGAGAGCTTTTTTTTAGCTCAAACAGTTTAGTGCATCTTACTAATCAGAGGAATATTCTAGCATCCCTGGGGTGGTCACACTGGTTTAATAAGAACTCAGGCTGCTTTGAAGTCTTTTTAATCCTTCCTGAGCCAAGTGAGTGAGTTTGAAGGCAGCAACTGTAAATTTGAAATTTCTTCATTTTATTTACATGTGTCTGGGGATCCATATAATTCGTTTTTCTGAAGCACTTAAGCTGAGTTCTGTCTGGGCTTTTGGACAGTTGCTCGAGAATGGGGCTTTGATTAGAAACTTAACTCTACTCCCTGGCACCAAAACTTGCCAAGCCCATTGTAACCAGAGGTTATGACACATATGGCACTTGTTTTTAATGGCAAGAGTATGGGAGATTAGTAGTGACTGGCTTCTCTTTGACTTGCTTCTAGGAATAGTACTGTATTCAAATCTTTTTAAAGGATTGAACACCAATTCTTCTTCCAGATTAAACTTCCTAAATGGATACCTCTCATGGTGTCATTCCCCTGATTAAATGTCCTCAATGTTCCCAATTACCTAAAATATAGAGTTCAGATGTCTTACTCAAAAACATTCAAAGCCCTTCACCACTTGACACTACACTAACTTTCAAAAGAAAGTAGACTACTCTCAATCCTGGAAGACTTCCTACCCTTTCTACCCTCCGTGCATTTTGCTTATCTTGTTCTGTATTTCTAGCTTATTATTCCTGACTCATTGTCCCCCCTTGAAACCTACCCATATTTCAAGACCCAGATCAGGCACCATCTCCATGGAGAAGAAAAAGACTTGAGATAACCCCTACAACTACATTGTGTAGAATCATAGCAAGAAAAATGGTATGTGTACATACATGCATACATACATACACACACACACAAACACACACACACATATATTACTGTTGAAATGGAGGCAGCTGAAAGATGTATTTAAGGAAGTGAACATGAAACTTGACTAAGTAGGAGTGGTAGAAAATCTCAGGGAATCATTGGATTTCCAGATAGATAGAGTGGCTTGGTGAGAATGAGAAAATGCAGTAAAAGGTAAGCCTTTTGAAGTGAGGAACTATATTTTGTTTTCATTTTTATACCCTCAGTACTTAGCAGAGTACCTTATATATAGTAAGCACTTAATAGGCTATAATGCCATATACTTTTTTATGGAATTAAACAAACCTTCAAGCAATATTTTTTGAAATGGCAATACTAGAAAAGGACCTCTGTGGTAGGAGTAATATTTATTAAGGTATTTGCTACATTGGATAGGTTAGTTTTTCCTAAATTGCAAGGAAGCTATCCCTAAGACTTGTTTGGATAAGGGGCCTGGGGTGCCAGCTACTGATAAAGCTTTCTGGTCATCTAAGACCAAAAAATCCAAGTCCAGTGGAGTTGAAGCCCCTCAGACTTGATGAATAGTGCAATTCCATTCAATCCAACTTCTGACCAGACATTTTTTTTTTTTTTTTTGAGGCAGTCAGGGTTGAGTGACTTGCCCAGGGTCACACAGCCAGTAAGTGTCAAGTGTCTGAGACTGGATTTGAACTTAGGTCCTCCGATTAGATAGATAGATAGAGCTGGAGCTCTATCCACTGCGCCACCTAGCTGCCGCACAGACATGTTTCTCTATGAATAAGGAAAGTTTCATTTGCTTGAATCAGTTCTGTATCCTTGCTAAATATCCTTTCTTTCCATTGTTAAGCAGATTTCCCTGTTATTAAATGTTAAATTGTCAATGAGCATTTCATTTCGTTCTAGTACTGAGCCTAAACCACTGGAATAACCGAGAATCAGGCCTGCCCCATAACAAGTTCAGATTTCTGTAAACAAAAGCAATAGTGATAGAGTACGGAACTTGACCAGACAATTTCAGAATTGTTATACTTAGAGAAAAATACAAAGAAATGAAGAGTTTGACTCTCATGTTTCAAGAAATCATGCAAAAAAAAATTCTCCAGAAACATTAAAAATGAAGTCAGAATGAATATTGACTGAAATACTATGATGCCAGCAGAGAAGATCTCCAAGTTCAACTCAACCAGAAGTACAATCACATGTTCTTAGCACCATAGTCATGGACCTCAAAGGGATCTCAAAGGCCATTGTGTCCAATCTTTTCGTTTTACAGATGAAAAAAATGAGGCTGTTTTAAGGATGAGGGGACTTGGGTGTATTTTTAGCCAGCAGGTTAGGAGAGAGCTTAAAAGTGGGGAGTATGGTGTTTGTGATTGATAGTCAGACTGTTCTCTTAGTAGTTGTGCTTTGTTCAAAGGTTTGGTCTGGGTGTTTCGAGTGGTATTTGCTGTGTCAAAGCACAGTGTTCAGTCATGCATAAAAATGCATATAAATAATAAATAACTGTTTGTGGAACTGTGAATTGGTTCAGCTCTAAGGAATGAGATTCTTAAGAGGTATCTTCTGCCCCACCCTTTCTTCCGTGATTTGCAAAGTTTTCTTCTGGAGTAACCCAGTAATAGGAAATAGTAGGTTCTTCACTGTTTCTCCCCCAGTGTATTCCTTTCCCAATTCCATTTTTTTCCCCTCTCTTACTAGCAGCAAAATAGTCTTTGGCCTCTTGGTGGGTGCCTTGGCATGGGCTTCCTGGTGATGTCATTATTTCCCACCTGTACTTGGAGCTGGTCTTTTCATTTCCTGATAGACTTGCTTGTTTTAGACTTCTTGAAGGGCACTGAGGTGTGTACTTTCTGTTCAACTTAGTCTTCCTGTACAGTGACCTCCCAGGACCTGGTTCCACTCACCATTGACAGCAGCGTCAGGCCAACACTGAGATCAAGGCTGTTTTTTTTTGGCTCTCCATTATGTCCCTTCCTAGAGTGCCCGCAAGCTTCTCGAAGTCTTCTTGTTTAGTCTTGGGCTGGATGAAGGAGTGTACTGATGGTTCCCTTTGGTTTTATTGATTCTCCATTCATCTGGTGCCCATTTAAATCTTTGGGGTGCTTCTCAGGGGAGCTGGGTTCTGTTAGGACTTCTCATGACTTTTGATTAGTCCGGACCAAACTTTTTTTTCCCCCCGATTGGGAGTTAAAAAAATTAAGCCTCAAGAGGTTCCCATTGGAAGGACAGGATTATAGTTCCTATTTGTCCAACTAAGGTCCTATCCTAGATTGTCTTGGGCTTCTCTCATGAAACCTATAGTTTTTTTTTTTTAATATCTTTGGAAAAGCAATAACTGAGAGAAGAGTTTGTGGTTTCTTTTGTTGGTTTAATTAGTTTGTAGGTGATTGTTGTTTCATTTATTTAAAAAAGGAATCTTCTGAATCTCATATCTCTCTGTCCTGATGAAACTGGCACTTTTTGCTTTAGCCAAGAGCAGTGGCATCTGCTATTAACAATCTCAAAATAGTTGCTGCTTGGGTTGAAACTGGTTTTAACTCAAAATAAATCACTGGGTTTGACTCTCTACAAGTCCTTTTCTATTCTCTACGCAGCTGAGTTTGAGTCAAATTCAGCTGCAGCTTGAACATTTTTTTTTTCTTTTTAAACCTGTGAGTTTGAGTTAAAAGCCTTTGAAGCGCAAGCCAAAGTTTTAGTAGCAGATGTCACAGCTTGGACCACAGATAGAACTGTCACTTTCCTGTCACTTTTGGAGTTTTAGGGTTCCAAGGCCCTGTATTTTCACATTTTAATTTACACTGTGGAAGTTTTTGAGTGGACTAATCTTTCTGCATGTGGTCTTGTCGTATCTTGACGTTATAGCAATTTTTAGCATTTCTCTTTAAAGCAGTTAAAAGCATTTGTTGTTGTATTCATCCTTTGTTCTCGAAGAGGGGACCATGACATCCAGGAGATGATGACTTGCAGCTGACTTTGTTTTGAGTGAGGGAGGGCTGTGCAAGGTCACCAGCCTCACTTTCTCCAGAGCCATCTGATCCAGTGGCCAGATATGCATCAGGATGACTGGAGATGGGAGATGCAATGGGAGACCCTGGCCCTTTTGAGCTAAGGTCTTTTCAATCTCTCACTTTGAGTGAAGTATCACCCATTCAGTGAATAGGCCTCTTTAAGAAGTGAGTGAAGGGATGACCCCTTTAATTAAAAATTAAAAAAAAGAATCAAACTGGGAGGAGAAGACCCTCAGGGTTGCTGGCCAGAAGAGAAACAGTTACTATTTACATTCACTCTAAGGCAAGGGGTCCCAAAAAATAGCCATTAAGTGGTGCTATCATCCAATCTACGAGCTCCAGTGGGAATTTGGTTTAAGGTTGGGTCTTTGAGAGAGAAATCTAGCCAGTAAATGCCAAGTTAAGTAGGCAGTCCTTGAAATCACTCCTGTTTTTCACCTCGGTAAATAGGCCTCAAAGGGCAGCATGTGAGGTTTTGGAAAGATGAATAAATACTCTTCCTTCTAGTTGGAGGCATTTAGGTTTCTAGTCTTGGATTTGTCATGTGATGGAGACCCATTGCTTCTCAGTTTTCATTTTCTGTGCTGTATTCTTCCTGCCCCTAACTTCACTGTCTGTGGGCTCTATTCTTCTTAAAAACTTTCAGGGTACATACTTTTTGATCAGTGCAGGAGTGGGACAGATTGAAAGAAGGTGATTCTGGTGTCCAGATTTTGCTTTCTGGGGAACTACTTTCTGCTGTTTTAAAATTGAATCGCATGCCCCATCTTGTCCTCTTTTAATCTTCCACCCCCATAAAAAAAGAAAATTCTCATTCAAAATTAATTCATTTTTTGGATCTCAGTCAGAAAAGCATGTGCTACTTTGGAAAAACATATTTTTTGCCTGTTTTTCTTACTTGGTGAATAAGAAAGGAAGAGAAAGTGGAAACTACTATTGGTTTAGATTTGAAGTCTGTAGTTAGAATCACCATCCTGTCCTCTTGAGAGTGATGTCATAGATTTCTCTTTGGTCTAGAGAATCTTATTGACCATGACCTTGATAAAGACTGTTGTTGGCCTTCATTGAAATAAGATGAGACTGCTTTGAGCAATGTGATTTGGTCCAAATTTAGTATTGTATACATACACACACACATACACACACACACCCATATATATAACATACATATATATATATACACATACTTATATACATATATACATACAGACACATGCACACACACATACATATATGTCTGTGAAATAGAGACTGGCGTCCCTCTCACCTTCCCTCCAACTCTCCACATCATTCCAAGAAAGACTAGACCTTATTTGTCCAGATAAAATGCAAGAAACATTTATTAAGCTTCTGCTGTCTAAAGAGCATTGTGATAAATGTTTGAAGTGATAAAAAAATGGGATAAAATTTGGCTCTTGCCCTCGAGGAGCTTAGAGCTTAGTATGTATTTAAGATGCAGAGTATTACATAGTCCACTACATAATTAGGAAACTCAATTCTCTGTGAGGTCTGAGGGTCAGGGTTGATAACTAAATGGAGGGTTGGGGATGGGGATCAGCAAAGTCTCATGGAGAAGATGACATTTTAGTTGGGCTTAAAAAGATTTAGAGAAATTTAACAGGTAAAGGGAGGCAGGGAGAGCAGGCTTTCCAGAGATAGGGAACAGCCTTACTTAACAAAAGTGTTATACAGGCGGTAGAATATAATATGTTTTTTTGGTATCAGATAATTGTCTAGTTTGGCTTAATCTTGTAGTCTGTGAAGAGCACCATTTCAAAAAAAGGCCATATGTAATGCTGTGGTGGCACCAGGTTGTTCAGGGCCTTGCATGCTAGGTAGAAAAGTTTTCCTCAGTTCAATGCACAGGGAGACACTAATGATTTTTGAGGAGAGAAATAATGTGATGAATTCTGTGCATAAGAAAAATTATTTTATAGCAGTATAAAGATGGTTTGGAAAAGGTAAGTGTGGAGGTAGGCAATTCTTATGCTCTAGTTGGGTTGTATTCAGAGTGAAAAGTATTCTTTCTATCAAAGCATTCATTATGGGAGTCCATGAACTTATTCATGAACTTTATTACCATTACTCAGGACTAGAGTCTGAACTATGAGTAGCTAATTTAGGCAGCTACCTATGTGTAAAATGCTAGGGTTTGCAACAAAGGTCGCTTTTTACAAATACACTTTTTAATGTCAAAATATTCCACAGTAAGTTGATAATTATTTTTAACTTCATTCAACAAACATTTATTAAAATGTTGAAGATGCAAGGTCTTTCAGTAAAGTCCTGTTCACATCTTATCATGAACTTGATTATGGGTTTCAAAGGCTGTGGGAGTAAAATAGAAGCTTTTATAGGTCCTCTCAAAGTGGAAAACTTTTGACTATGGGCTCAATAATGACATTTTTTTTTTTTGAGGACCAGCCTAGCTAAGTGCACAGAGTGCCTCATTATAAGAAATGACAAATTTCTTTTTGTCCACAGAAACTCATGATGTATCCGGATGAGTCATAGAGGGCTTGGGATTAGAGTTAGTAAAGGAAATGAAATTTCAGTTTCTTACAGTGTTTATTTGTACAAGGCAACATTCCAGGTGTTGGTATACAAATATGAGATAACATGCTACCCCTGGTCCCAGGTAATGACCTTTTCTCAGTCTTCACCCTTCTTAATTTCTCTTTTGCAGTTGACACGGTTGCCTGTCCTCCCCTGGATACTCTGTTTCCTCTGGATTTTCATGGCACTGTTCTCTCCTCTTTCTCATCCTACCCATCTTCCTATACCTTCTCCATCTCCCTTCTCGGTTCGTTTTCTATATTATGGCCCCTAACTATGAGTGTGATCTTTCGTGGATTTTCTTCTCTCCATCGTCCCGTTTTTGGTGACCCTGTCATTTCCCATGATTTTGG